>NW_006921827.1:1142106-1146414 GCF_000298275.1 Orycteropus afer afer | reverse complement strand
CAACACAACTGGTTGACAGATGGTGAGGTTATAAAATGGAAATTCAAGTCTAAAGATGCTCTTCCTTTCTTTGTTATCCTTTTATTTGACATCTTCGACAAGCTGGTTTTTCATGTGAAACATAATGGCGAGTGTTTTTTTTTTTTTTGTTACTTTTTTAAAAGATCAAATTTGGGCTCGTTCCTTTTGGCAGGATTGAGCTGCATGGTTGTTAGGGTTTCTAAGGTGGTGCGGAATGTGGGAAACATACATAGGATCACATATTTACTGGTTTCAGAGGTTGAGGTTAAGAGAAAAGTAGTCAATTAAATTCTGCCTCTATGGCACGTACTTTCATAGGATATTATGTGTAATTCCACTGCCTATTATGAGAAACTGCATGTGGTATTTATTCTGCTTTGCATCAGTATACAGTAGACATTTGGAGATCAGGTAAATCTGTAGTAAAACTTCTAACCTCACTGCAGCTCTTGGTTGGAATTGCAAAGATGTAAATCCTGGAATCTGTAGCTCTCCCTCTCTCCCTTTCACTTTTTCTCTCCATGGCCTCAGTCATTTGAGGATTTTTAATGGAAAAAAAAATAAAAATGAAAGACACAGTCAAGTATCTTGGGAAGAGGAATAGAAAAGTATACACAATGTACAACCAATTAGATGAAAAGATGTGATATTTAGTGAACACTGTCTAAAGAGAACGTTTTTACTTGATGCTCTGAAACCTTTGATTGGCTATCAGAGTTTGGGTAAAAATCACAGTGTGAAACTAAAATTAATGAATGAGAAATGATATGATGAGATAATTAATTTTGTGTGGGTATTAATGTACTGGATTTGCATGTGGAATTGTACAGACTATGGCTGAATCTCAAAATATTGGCCATTTATATAATATGAATGTTATTAAGGGAGTGAAATATTTATAGGACATGTTTCACCTATGACATCTTGAAGTTGTCTAGCATTTATCCTTTTACAATGACATTGTATATGTGACTGAGCATGTCTTTGTTGTAGCTTTGAATGAAAGAGTAACTGAACACTTTATAAATTACAAAGCTTGATAGTCTATATACCCATGACTTGTAAATATAAATGTTACTATTTAATTTATTATAATGGGTACATAATAAATATAAACTTTATTTTCCAAACTCACATTTCCTTGTAGGCCATGGCATGCTTTTAGGCCATAATATATTTCTACATAAATTAGCTGAGAGCTCTTATGAACTTGAAACAGAAATTAAAAATAAAAAGTGATTATGACAAGATCATTATGTTGGTTACCATAAGGTATTTGTTTTTCTTTTCTGCTTTTCCATTCTAACTAAAATGTAATATTATTTTTTAAATAGTCACTTTTTTATCTTAGATAAACCGCGTTCCAAGAATATTGGACTTTTCTTTGAAGTTATTTTAAAATTCATTTTCTTTGTAAAAACTTTCCAGACTTTAGTCATCTGAAAATTCAGGTAGATTAAAATATTAAGAATAGCTGGAAGCCCTTAACAGTTAGTAATAAAACTCTAGTCTGTCCAGCAAGGAAAGGTGGCATTGTAAGTATCTTTTTATGATTAGTTATTTAGGGTTAAGTGTCAGTTTAAGTGGGGAAAGCATCTGTTTCAGCACTCTCCTCAATGAGAATGAAAAGATTAAATAGGTTGAAGGTCTAGGTTTGGAGTTATGTGTTAGAAGAAGAGGAACAGTATTTCTGCCAGGTTTTATTCTGCCTTCAGAATTTAGTAGAAACTCAACTAATTTGACTTCTCAGATATAATGCAGGCCTATTATCCTTCATATACTAATGAATTGATACAGGGCCTGAAGCAAGGGGCTTAAGAATAGCAATGATTATGAGGATGGCACATGACCAGCTAGTATTTTGTCCTGTTGTACATAGGGTTGCTAAGTGTCAGAACTGACTCAACTATACCTAACAACAATGTACTGTAATGGAAAGCCTTAAATATAATTCAGCATCCTTATTTAGCACCTACTATGTGCTAAGTACTATCTTTTTATTTTTATCAAGAAGATTGAATTGTAGTTTCTGGTCTCAGTAAACTTAACAGATTAGTTGGGGAGGCATTTATCCTTTTAGCACTTGTGGTATAAATAAAAAAGGATTAGTTTTTTTTTTTTTTTATTTTTTTTTTTTAGGATTAGTGTTTTTAAAGGCTACTCTCACTGTGTTCTAAATCATTGTGGGCAGATGGTAGAGAATGAGTATAAATTGAAGAAGATTAAAACAAGCCTATTGTAGCCAAAGTACAACTTTGAATATTTCCCACCTGAAATTAGAGACCATCTCAAATAGATCTGACACATTGAACACTAATGTCCAAAGAACAGATGAATTGTGAGATGACATCAAGACATCATACATGAAGAAAGCAAAAGATCATTAACAGATAGGAGAGAAAGAAAAGCCAAAAATGGATTGTCTGAAGAGACTCTAAAGCTTGCTCTTTAACATAGAGTAGCTAAAACAAATGGAAGAAATGATGATATAAAAGAGCTGAACAGAAGATATCAAAGGGCAGCTTGAGAAGACATAGTAAAATATTATAATGAAATGTGCAATGACCCAATGACCTGGAGTTAGAAAACTAAAATGGAAGAACACATTTGGAATCTGTCAGTCTGAAAGGACTGAAGAAGCATTCAAGCCTCAAGTTGCAAAATTGAAAGATTCTGTGGGCAGGATATTGAATGACACAGGAAGCATCATAGGAAGATACCAAAAATAACTGGTCAGAGTTCAACTATTTCAGGAGGTAGCATACGATCGAGAACCAATGGTACTGAGGAAAGAAGTCCAAGCTACACTGAAGCCATTAGTGAAAAATATGGCTCTACGTATTGACAGAATACTAATATCAACATGGTTCAATACCAGTACAATATGTTTTAGCAAATGAATGCAGCACCTGAAAACACATACTCATCTATGCCAAGAAATTTGGAAGAAACTACTTGGCCAACCAACAGAAAGAGATCCATATTTGTGCTAATTCCAAAAAAATACAATCCAATAGAATGCAAAAATTAATGAATAATATCATTAATATCACACACAAAGTTTTGCTAAATATAATTAAAAAACTGTTGCAGCAGTGCATTGGCAGGAAACTGCCAGAAATTCAAACTGAATTCAGAAAATGATGTGGAACAAGTGCTATCATGGTGATGATATATATATACACACACACACACACACACACACGTGTGTGTGTGTGTGTTTATATATATATATATATACACATACATACATACATACATACATATCTATAACATATCTGTAACATTGCTAAGAATGGGAATTCCAGAACACTTAACTGTGCTCATGGAAAACCTGTACATAGCCCAAGAGGCAGTTGTTCAAACAACAAGTGGATACTACATGGTTTAAAATCAAGAAATGTGTGTATTAGGGTGTATTCTTTCACCATATTTATTCAATCTGCATGCTGAGCAAATAACCCAAGAGCTGGTCTATATGCAAAAGGATGTAGTATCAGAATTGGAGGAAGACTTGTGAATAACTTGTGATATGCAGATGATACAACCCAAGCAAAGTGGTGAAAAGCAAAGAGGACTAGAAGCATTTATTGATGGAGATCAAAGACTACAACCTTCAGTAAGCATTACACCTCAACACAAAGAAAACAAAAATAATCACAACAAAACCAATAAGCAACATCAAAATAAATGGAGAAAAGATGGACATTTTCAAGAATCTCATTTTGCTTGGATCCACAGTGAACACCCTTAGAAGCTACAGTTAAGAAATCAAATGAAGCATTGCTTGAAGAATATCTGGTGCAAAAGATCTCTTTTAAGTTTTAAAAAGCAAAGATGTGACTTTGAGGATTAAGGTAAACTTGACCATGATTATTTCCAGTCACCTATATGCATATGCAAGCTGGACTGTGAATAAGGAAGACCAAAGAAGAATTGATGCCTTTGAATTATTGTGTTGGCAAAGAATATTGAATATATCATGGCCTATTGGATGAAAGAACAAATCTGTCTTGGGCAAAGTACAGCCAGAATGCTGCTTGAAAGTGAGCACGATGAGAATCTGTCTCATGTACTCCAGTCCCTGAAGAAGATCATCGTTCTTGGTAAAGCAGAAGGTAAGAAGAAAAAAAGAAGACCCTCATTGAGATGGAGTGAAACAATGACTAAAACAATGGGCTCAATCATGGCAACGATTGTGAGGATGGTGTAGAACTGGGCCGTGTTTCATCTTTTTGGGTGTAGGGTCATTGTGAGTCAGAATTGACTAGTGGCACTTAACAATAC
>NW_006921827.1:1125994-1141826 GCF_000298275.1 Orycteropus afer afer | reverse complement strand
GGTGGTTCAAACCCACTAGCCACTCCTCAGAAGGAAGGTTGGGCAATCTACTTCCGTAGTGATACTGCCTTGGAAACCCAAGGAGGGGTCGCTGTGAGTCCAGCCCAACTCGACAGCACACAACAACAATTATTTCTATATAACTACATACATATATCTATATGTCCATTCAATTAAATACAACAAATTTTCATGAAGGCAACGCCCTTTGGGAGAATGGATATTCAAAAGGAAGAGTTTTGAATCTCTCTTTGAAATGTAAGACTGGAAGAGGTAGTGAGGGAAGAAGGAAGTCAGGGTGTCAACAAGGCCATATTCTCTCCTAAGAGTCTAGGGGAAGATCCTTCCTATTCTCTTCCAGCTTCTGGTAGCTTTAAGTGTTCCTTGGCTCAAAGAAACAAAACTCAGATCTCTGCCTCTGTTTTTAAATGACCACCTTCCCTCTCTCTGTCTATCCTCTTCTTGTAAGGATATCAGTCATAATCATTTACGCATACCCTAGTCCAGTATAACCCCATATTTACTAAATACACCTTCAAAGACTCTATCCCCAATAAGGTCACATTCACAGTTCACAGTTACTGGAAGTTAGGACTTAATAATACCTTTTGTGGGACAAAAAATCTACCCCAACTATCATATACCCTTTAATCATTGTCCCCAAGTTGATTCCAACTCATAATGATGTGATAGTACAGAGTAGAACTGCTACGTAGAGTTCCCAAGGCTGTAATCTTCATGAAACAGACTGCCATGTCTTCCGTCAGCCGAGTGGCTGGTGGGTTCAAACCATAGACTTTTTGTTTAGCAGCTGAGTGCTTAACTACTGTGCCACCAGTGCTCTAAAATAAATTAAACTTCACTATACTGAGTTTGAAAAGCTGTAGGAAAAGATCCTACCTGGGTCTGATGAAAATAGAAAAACAAAATATTTTTGTATTTAAATCATTTCTTCTTTTTAAATGACTTATCCATTTGAATTTCTGTAGTTTATTGCTCTGGGAAATCCTGCTGAATATTTTTTTGGTTAATGAATCCATACATATAAAAGCTTATTAACTAGAACAAATTATAGAGCATGGTGTCTGGAGTATTTTCAAAGTTTTAAAGTGGGGAATGAATGGAATTTAACAGTTCATTCAATTGTAGGAATAGCGTATACTTTTACAACTCAATACGATTGTCAGCCTCCCCAAACAGGTATATTTACTAAATGCTAAAATGCTTTTTAATTTTCTTTTCTTTCTTCTTCTTCTTCTTCTTCTTTTAAAGCATGATGCCTTCATATGTATTGAAAGTAGAGAATGGTTTGGAGAAAATAGAGATAGCCAGTAACCATCCTTCACTGTCTCTTTACTCTGAACATATTAAACTCTTCTAGACTCAGAGAATTAACTGATAAGAAATTCAAGCAGTCTTCAAGTAATAGACAGTGTGCTTCAGGCAAGTAAAGTAATAGATAATAAAACCAATGTAGTAAGTTTCATTGTTACCTGGATTATTTATTTATTTATTTATTTATTTTTTCACTCTATGTTGCTCTGAGGATGTTAGGTCTTTAAATCAAAATGTAGGGAAAGATATAGAAATTCAAGTTTAAGTAAAAGACATTTTCCCAAACAAATTAAACTATAGAACATTCTATAGAGCTGTAATTCCAAAAGGCATTCTGAAAAGCTTCTTAGGCGGTTGGTTCTTCAGAATTGGAGAGTAATATTCAAATTTACTAGATCTTATAGGCTGCTGATTCATTTCTGACTGAAATGTGTATAGCTGACATCAGCTGAAAATGCAAGATTAAAAAACAATAGAGCGTATTATTTACCTAAAAGAATAAATTTCTTTTCTTTGATTCCAGAAATAATACAGTATATGAATATTATAGAAAAATCTAAAATATTGACAACCAAAACCAAACCAAACTCACTGACATCAAGTTGATTCTGATTCATAGAAACCACCATTGGACTGCCTCATCTTTCTTCCATGGAACAGCTGGTGGGTTCAAACCTATGGCCCATTGGTTCACAGCCATTTGGTTGTGGTTAATGCATCTCAAATGCATCCATCACTGTGCAACCAGAGCTCCTATAATATAAAAGCGAAGCATTTTTTTTATTTTAAATAATCTATTCTTAATGCCACACAACTAGGTAGTTTGCTATATTACCTCCTTCTAATCTTTTCCTGTGCATATTTTTACCATAGATGATATCATATAAAATTATGAACTTATATACAATTTTGTTTCCTGCTTTGTTGGATAATATTATAATCAATATATGCATCTGCTAGAAGTTACTTTCTATGTCCTATTTCTGTTTTTATGGTTACTAAAAATCACTAAAAAAGAACAGCTTTGATAATAAAATTAGCTTACTAGATAGGTCTTAGTTTGTGTGCTGCTCTTTTAAATGTTAAAATTTCTAATCCTCAAAGCAGACATATGAAGATACTATTATTATTATCTCATTTTACAGATAAGAAGACAAAGGCTGGAAAGGTTATGTCACTTGCCCAGGGTCACTTGGTTTTTAAGTGACTTTAGCACCAGCCATTTAACTAAGCTCTTTTGCTTTTCCAAAAACATTTTTCTTTTATTCTTATAAGTCAAATTATGTGAAAGTTTAAAGTTTTTGATCCATTTGCCACATTGTTTTCCAGACAGTTTATACAAATTCTTACTCCCACCAGCCGTGTTAATATGGAATTTTTCTTTAATTGCAAATGAATCTAATAAACCTTTTAATTAATTAAGTTCATTGTATCTTCATAGTAACAGTCATTGCGTGTGTGTGTGTGTATGTGTGTGTTGTACTCAATTTCAGGCATTAGAATTGAGGCAAAATTAAGTGAGTTAATTAGATTTTGCAAATTGCATCTTTCAAATAAATAGATACTGCAATGATTTACCTTTAACCTATTTAGCCTTAAAAGGAGCTGTGGTGGTGCAGTGGTTAAACATTTGGCTGGTAACCAAGCAGTCAGCAGTTCAAATCCACCAGCTGCTCCCTGCCAGAAAGATGAAGCAGTTGGCTTCCATAAAGGTTTTTACAGCCTTTGAAACCCTAGGGGAGTTCTGTCCTGACATAGGATCACTCTGAGTCGGAATCGACTTGATGGCAATGGGTTCGGTTTTTTTAGTTTATTTAATATTCAATGGAAGTGTTAATAAAAATATTATGTATCTTTTTATGTAATGACTTAGAACACAAGAAACAATTAATATGGGTGCTTACTGATGTCTAGGTTTGCATTCAGTTATTTCAAACAGGTAACAATAATTTGGAACACTTTCATGTTGCCATAAAGTTGCCTTAGAAAAGAGACACTATCCTTAAGTTTACTGAGATACTTGAGGATTGACAGTTGTTTCATTTTTTGATACAATTGATGAATAGAGAAGCTCCTTGAATTCTTTACCAGAGACACCATAAGTGAACTAGATAATGGAGTCATTTATATTTTGTAATTAGATTGCTTATATCAACTCTAGTGCTGTTGATTATAAATCATCCCATTTCCCACGTATAAGGAGTGTAAGAAATGGCCTTATTGTAAAATCCTGTTTGTTTTAGTTTTTTACTGTTTCCCAGTTTAGTATGGATATAAATGTTTTTTTATTATCTTGAAAATTAGTTCATCAGAAGGAACCACTCTCAATTAAGATTTCCCATGGGACCTGGGAATCGAGATTCCGCAGTACTTCACCTGTAATTAAAAGCAGAAAGTAGCCGTAACTGAAATGAGAAGATAAAGACATATCAAAGTAGAGGCCAAATCAAAGTAAGCTTAAAAGGTGGTCTATCATTTCTGGGCAGATGTTGCCTTACATAGCATTAGCTATTATTCTCTAGGCATGGGGCGGAGAACATGAGGATTCCAAAGGAATTAGCTCCCGGACTCCACGTTCTTGTAAGAAATATTAACAGTGTTAGGACATAAATTGTATTAATGATCTTTATTTTTTCTCCTTTTACTTTGATGTTTGAAATAAACATTTACTTGTAGAATAATTGAAATGAGTCAAATTATATACCCATGCCCATTCAGTCAGTTATTATGATATTTGACATGCCATGAATAGATTTTCTACTACAGATAACATATGCTATACTTGGCTGGGGAAAGCAAATTTGATGCTTTTTAACAGGTTCTCTTCTCTAGTGCCACAAAATCTAACAGGTGTGTATTGTCCTTTCCAGAATATCAGCTCTCATCTCAACTTTCAGATGTATGTTCATGTGACAGAAAAATATCTAGTTTAAAAATATTGATCAAATAAATTATCTTGTAGCATCTCTGTCACTTATTATTACTAGTTTCCATGTCACAGACCCCTTTGAGATTATGCTTAGAGTTGTAGACAGTTCTCCTGGAAGAAAAGATCATATAAACATAAGTTTTTGCACGTGTTTAGGGAATCTTGGGTGGGTAAGAATAATCAGATGACGATACAAAACAAGGAAGAGGTAAAACATATGACTGTATTTTTTTCTTTCTTCCTTTTCTTTTAATTTTCAGCTAATTGTTTGAGACCTAGCTCCACAATTTTCAGGATCAATAGTTCTAGCTGTACAGAAAGTCAAAAAGAAATGCACTGATGGTTGTAATCTAATGGCTTTTATTCCAGTGAACAAATGGGTAATTTAACAGCAATTTACTTCTCTTATATGAAATCTGATATATATAATCTCAAAATAGAAATATATATATGGGTGTAATTTTCTCAAAAATTTGTAGAATGGTCATGTGCCTAAAACACAACTGTCTCATAAGTTGTTTCTTATGATGTGCACTAGACTATATCATAACAAAGAAGGACAAAATCTTTCCAGAGGTCATTGTAAATGAAGCATGTATTTTCATCTTAGAAATGACCCCAGAGCAACTTTTTTGCTTTGCTTTGTTCAATTGTTTTCCCGAGTTCTGTGTGACATTAACTTATGAAGTCATTTAAGAAAGATGGATTGAATTGTTGATATGTGTAAAGACACGGTGCTGAAGACTGTGAAGGATGTAAACATAAATAAGCATAAGGCACTAGCCTTGACAAACTTCATTTCTAGTAGAGTGAATTTCACCTCTAATAAGGTTTTATAAATAACTCTAAAATCATGTAGAATGTGTGAATGCCACACTAGTTACACATAGAATGCAAAGATGCAAGAAGCATCAATTAGTCTTTCCATATAAATTGTTTTTTCTCCAGTTAATACATTCTAATTCTGCTTAATAAGACATAGTAATTCCTATAATGATACACTGTAGATTTGGGAGGTGAGAACAAGCCTTTCAAATTCAAAAATATGTTGCTTTCTTATTCCACATTAGAACATTATTTTTAGGGATATGTTAATATATTCTAAAATTTCAACACATATTACTAACACCAGAAGTTACTTTTATGATACAAGTTTCTCCCACAGAGAAGTTCCGTTGCCAAAGAAATGGGAATACATTTGAAAACAATCAGCAAATAAGTTATTGTTCTTTTTAAAATTTGTTAAGTCATTAATATTTTACATATTTTAAGATATTCAAGATGTAATAGATGTGTGATTTCTAAATTTTAATTTAATTTGATTTAAATATTTGAAAAAGTAAAGTAGATGTGGAAATGGCAACTGTTTATTTTTGATGATGGTGATAACACTATAATGATTAGTGGGAATAATTCATAATTTTAAAGCCCAAATATAAGAGCTAAGTTTATTTGTATTTAATTCTATATAGAATAAAGTATAAGTCCTTTATTGCATAAATTAATACTTTGAGAATAATCATTCCTTTCTTTTTTTTTTCCTCTTTTTGTTAACCATGAGAGAATTTTGAGGCTGTATTTTATAGTAAAGTTAGTTAGTAGAAGGTTAAAATCTGAGAACTTTAGTTTGAATTCCAGCTCTGCCACTAACTCGCTATGTGATTGGGCATATTATTTATTTAATCCTTCTCTGCTTCAATTTCCACTTTAAAATGACAATGATGATAATAAAATTACTCATAATAATATTATTCCCCCCACAGAGTGAGTACTGTATACATATTAGTCATTATTGTTTTTATTGTTTGAATTTTTCTGAAACTGTTCATTTATTCAACACATATTTAATTAGCACCTATTGTATTACCAGACAGGTATTCCTGGTTGATGTAATGATGAATGAGTTGGACATCTAACTAGAAGGATAGAGCTTGAGTCTCCCCAAAGGTGGCTTCTAAGAAAGGCCTGGCAATCTACTTTCTGTAAAGAAAAAAAAAATCTGTCATTGAAAACCTTATGGAGCATAGTTCTACATGTCACGCTTGGGGTTGCCATGAATAGGAATCAACTTAATGGCAACTGGCTTTTCTGGTTTGGTTTGCCAGCCACTTCTTAGTTTTGGGTACTATAATAGGGAGAATGAAACACAAAATTTCTTCACAGAGCTTACATTGTGAGCAGGACATGGGGAAAACAGATTAATATATTAACTACCAAAATATGTCAAATATTAGAATGTGCCAAAGTGCTACAAAATAAAAGTGTATTATACGGGGATGAACAGTGATGGGAGGAGAGGTAATTATAAGTAGGGTGGTCCAGAATAGGTCTTGATGAGAAAGTGACATATCTTTTGGAGGAAGAGGTTGAAGATGAAGGAGCAAGTTGCTGTATGGATATCTATTTTTGTATGCTACCGAGTAATGATGGTTTGTTGTGCTTGTTGTTAGGTGCCTTCAAGCCGTCTCTGACTCATAGCGACCCTATGTACAGCAGAAAGAAACACTGCCCGGTCCTATACCAGCTCCACAATGCCTGCTATACCTGAGCTGATCCTTGTAGTCACTGTGTCAATCCAACTTGTTGAGGGCCTTCCTCTCTTTCGTTGACCTTCTACTTTACCAAGCATGATATTCTTCTTCAAGGAATGATCTCTTCTTACAACATGACCAAAGTAAGTGAGACAAAGTCTGGTCATTCTCGCTTCCAAGGAGGATTCTGGCTGCACTTTTGCAGGACAGATTTGTTAGTTCTTTTAGCAGTCCATGGTATATTCAGCATTCTTTACCAGCACCACATCTCAAAAGCATCTACTCTTCTTTGGTTTTCCTTATTCATTGTTCAGCTCTTACATGCATATGAGGGCAGTGAGAATACCATGGTTTGTGTCAGGCACACCCTAGTCTTCAAGGAGATATATTTGCTCTTTAACACTTGAAAAAGGTCCTTTGCAGCCGATTTGCCCAGTACTATACTCTGGTAGCATAGTGCCTAAGGCACTTGACTGCTAACCAGAAGGCTGGCAGTTCAAACCCACCAGCCACTCCTCGGAAGGAAGGTTGGGCAATCTACTTCCATAGTGATACTGCCTTGGCCACCATGGAGGGGTTGCTATGAGTCAGGGCCAACTCGACGGCACATAACAACAACATACATTGTCTGATATCTTGACTGCATTGATTGTAGAACCAAGTAATATGAAGTCTTTGATGGCTTCAGTCTTTTCTCCATTTATGGTGATGTTGCAATTGGTCTAGTTGTGAGGATTTTTGTTTTCTTTATCTTGAGGTGCAATCCATACTGCAGACTGTAGTCTTCAATCTTCATTAGTAAGTGCTTCAAGTCATCCTCACTTTCAGCAAGCAAAGTTGTGTCATCAGTATATTGTAGGTTGTTAATGATTCTTCCTCCAATCCTGATGCCACCTTCTTCTTCATATAGTTCAGTTTCTTGGATTATTTGCTCAACATAGAGATTGAATAACTATGGTGAAAGAATACAATCCTGCCACACTCCCGTCTTGATTTTAAACCATGCAGTGTCCCCTTGTTCTGTTCAAATGACAGCCTCCTTGTCTGTGTACAGGTCCTCATGGGTACAATTAAGTGTTCTGAAATTCCCATTCTTCTCAATGTTATCCATAATTTATTATGATCCACACAATTGAATGATTTTGCATAGTCAATACAACACAAGTAAACATCTTTCTTGTATTCTTTGCTTTGAGCTAAGATCCATCTGACATCAGCAACGATATCTCTCATTCCATGTCTTCTTCTGAATCCTGCCTGCATTTCTGGATGTTCTCTGTCAATATACTGTTGCAAGCGTTTTTGAATTATCTTCAGAATGATTTTACTTGTGTGTGATATTAATGATATTGTTTGATAATTTCCACATTCTGTGGGATCACCTTTCTTTGGAATGAGTGCAAATATGGATCTCTTCCAGTCAGTTGGCCAAGTAGCTGTCTTTCAAATCTCCTGGCATAGCCAAGTGAGTACCTCCAGTGGGGCATCCATTTGTTGAAACATCTCAATGAGTATCCTGTCAATTCCTGGAGCCTTGTTTTTTGCCACTTCCTTCAGTGCAGCTTCAACTTCTTCCTTCAGTATCATTGGTTCTTGATCATGTGCCACCTCCTGAAATGGATGAACATTGACCAATTCGTTTTGGTACAATGACTCTGTGCATCTCTTCCATCTTCTTTTGATGTTTCCTGCATCATTCAATATTTTGCCCATAGAGTCTTTCAGTATTGCAACTCGAGGATTCAATTTTTTCTTCATTTTTTTTGGCTTGAGAAATGTCAAACGTGTTCTTCCCTTTTGGTTTTCAAACTCCAGATCTTTGCGTATTTCATTATAATAATTCACTTTGTCTTCTTGAGCTTCTCTTGGAAATCTTCTTTTCAGCTCTTTTATCTTGTCATTTCTTTCATTTGATGTAGCTACCCTCTGTTGAAGAGCAAGTTTCAGAGTCTCTTCTGACATCCATTTTGGTCTCTTTCTTCCTTTCCTGTCTTTTGATTGACATTTTTGCTTTCCTCATGGATGATGTTCTTTATACCATCCCACAAATCATTTCTCTGGTTTTTGGCCATTGGTGTTCATTATGTCAAATCTATTCTATGTTACCTAGAACTGCTCCATTCCTCTTTAATTTGTCATTCCCAGAATAATACAACATATGGTCGTCTGATTCAAAATGGCCAACACTGGTCCATTTCAGCTCACTAATGCCTAGAGTATCAATCTTTATGCATTTCATTTCATTCTTGACAACTTCCAATTTTCCTAGCTTCATAATTCTTACATTCCATGTTCCAATTATTAATGTATGTTTGCAGCTCTTTCTCCTCAGTTTGAGTCATGCCACGTCAGCAAATGGAGGTCTCAAAAGCTTTACTTTATCCATATCATTAAGGTTGGTTCTACTGTGATGAAGCAGGTCTTTTCCCAGTGGTATTTTGAGTGCCTTCTGACCTGAGGGGCTCACCATGCTGCACTGTATCGGACAATGTTTAGGTCTATTCATAAAGTTGTCCAGTAATGTATCAGACAGTATTTCTCTGCTATTCATAAGGTTTTCCCTGGACAATTCTTTGAGAAGTGGATGACCTCTTCTTTCTTCCAAGTCTGTCTCTGTCTGGAAGCTCTGCTGAAACCTGTTCACCATGGGCAACCCTGCTGGCATTTGAAACACTGGTGGTGCAGCTTCCAGCCTCACAGCAACACACAAGCCACCACAGGATGACAAACTTACAGAAAAGTTCATCTCCCTTAGCTATTCTAAACCTCTATGCCCACTCTCTGGACATCCCCCTACCTGTTCCCACCATCGGCCCTAGCTTCTTCCCACTGCTTCCTTACCTCATAATATTTTGTCTTCTTGAGCCACCCTTTGAATCATCTGTTCAGCTCTTTTACTTCATTATTTTTCCCATTTGCTTTAACTACTCTCCATTCAAGAGTGACTTTTACAGTCTCTTCTGACATCCATTTTGGTCTTTTCTTCCTTTTCTGTCTTTTTAATGAACTTTTGCTTTTTTTTAATTTATTTTTTTCTTGATGCCACCCTACAACTTGTTTTGTCTTTGATCTTTGATGTTCAGTGTAACAATCTATTCTTCAGATGGTTTCTAAATTCAGGTGGGATATAATCAAGATTGTATTTTGGCTCTCTTGGACTTTTTTTTTTTTTTTTTGTCAGCTTCAACTGACAAAATTTTTTTTTTTTTGTCAACTTCAACTTGAATTTGCATATGAACAATTGATGATCTATTCTAGAATCAACTCCTGACCTTGTTTTAACCAATGATATTGAGCTTCTTCATCACTTCTTTCCCTTGTTGTAATTGATTTGGTTCCTATGTTCCATTTGGTGAGGTCTTCATGTATAGGTATCACTTATGTTGTTGAAAAAGTATTTACAATGAATACGTCATTAGTCTTGCAAAATTCTGTCATGCGCTCACCAGCACCATTTTTATCACCAGGGCCATATTTCACAATGATGGATGCTTCTTCTTTATTTCCAACTTTGCATTCCTATCACCAGTAATTATCAATTCATCTAGATTTTATATTTGGTTAATTTCAGACTGCAGAAGTTGATAAAAATCTTCAATTTCTTTGTCTTTCACTTTAGTGGTTCGTGCTTAAATTTGAATCATAGTCATATTAACTGGTCTTCCTTGTAGGCATATGGATATTATCCTATCACTGACAGCATTTTACTTCAACATAGATCTTGAAATGTTCTTTTTGATATTCCTCTTGAATTTGTCATTACTGGCATAGCATACGCTATGCATATGCTGCATAGCATAATTGTCAGATTCAAAATGGACAAAAACAGTCCATTTCAGCTCACTAAATCCTGGGATATTTATCTTTATGTGTTCCATTTCATTTTTGACAACTTGAAATTTTCATACTTTCCACATTCCAATTATTAATGAATTTATGCTGCTACTTTTTTCCCATTTTGCATCATGCCTTATTAGCAAATAAAAATCCCAAAATCTTTACTCCATCCATGTCTGTAAAGTCAACTCTACTTGGAGGAGGCAGCTCTTCCCCAGTTGTTTTTTGAGTGCCTTCCGCCCTTGGGGCACTATATTAGACAATATTTCACTGGTATTCATAAAATTTTTCAGTAATATGTCAGATAAGTGTTTCACATCTATTCATATGGTTTTCAGTGGCCAATTTTTCAGAAGTGGATGACCCCATTCTTCTTCTGAGTCTGTCTTAGTTTGGTAGCTACACTGAAACTTGTCCACCATGGGTGACCCTGCTGGTGTTTGAAATGCCAGTGGCATAGCCTCCAGCAACGAGGACAGTATGTCAAGAGTGTACTAAAAAGAGGGAAGAGTAATATGTGATATGATCGAAGGGACAAAAGGATTTTGACTTTTTAAATAAAAGAAGACGTGGAATGAGAGATATCATTGCTGATGTCAGATGGATCTTAGCTCAAAGCGAAAAATACAAGAAATATGTTTACTTGTGTTGTATTGACTATGCAAAATCATTCGATTGTGTGAATCATAACATGAAAGCCATCACAGTACTACAAATGATAGACGAGTGGTAGCATGTGAGTCATAGTGACCCTATATGACAGTAGAACTGCCCCACAGGGTTTCTTAGGCTGTAATCTTTGTGGAAGGAGATTGCCAAGTCTTTTCTTCTGCCAGCATTTTGGTGGCAACTAAGTGCTTAACCATTGTGCCACCAGGTTTCCTAATGGATATTTTAAGAAGACTTTTCAATGTAGCTCTAATAGCCAGTCCAAGGGTCCCAAGGCATGCAAGTATCCTGTGTAATTCTAGAAAAGCAAGGAGGCCAGTATGTCAAGCGTGTACTACAAAGAGGGAAGAGTAATATGTGATATGATCAAAGGGACAAAAGGATTTTGACTTTTTGAGTAAAATGGGGAAGGTTTTGATCAGAGGAGTGACCAAATCTGGGCTACTCTTATCTCTTTCTCTTTACCTTTAATTGCTAGCTAAGGATTTCTCATATCAGCACTATTTACATTTTAGGCTGGATAATTCTTTCTTGTGGGGGATTGATGTGTGCGTTGTAGGATGTTTAGACACATCCCTGCCTTCTATGCAGATGCTAGTTGATGCTATCTAATAGATGCTATTAGTAAGAAAAAAAATGTCAGTGGGACAACCAAAAATCTTTCTAGAGATTCCCAAGTGTCACCTGGGGGCATAATTGCCTCAGTAGAGAACTATTGCTCTAGCTCTTCCTACTTGTTCCATATTACTCAATATTGCTTTCTTTTACCATCTTTTTTCTTATTCTTCTATTCAATGTTTATTCATTAAACATCAGGTTGTTGTTAGTTACATTGAGTTGTCTCTGATTCATGGCAGCCTTACATATAATATAGAGGAATGTTACCTGATCTGTTATCTTTGATATGTTTGAGCTCCTTGTTGAGGCTATTGTGCCAATCCATTTCATTGAGGATTTTTCTCATTTTCTCTGACCCTCTCTAGAGATTGGTCTTTCCTGATGATGTGTCCAAAGTAAGCAAGATGAAATCTGGCCTTCTTTGTTTCTAAGGAGGATTTCAGCTTTATTTCTTCTAAGACTCATTTGTTTGCTTTTCTGGAAATCCACAGCATATTTAATATTCTTTGCCAACACCATAATTCAAATATGATGACTAGGGTCATGCTCACCTCAGTCCTCAATGTAACATCTTTGCTTTTGAACACTTTAAAGAGGTCTTTTGCAGCAGATTTGCCAATGCAATGTCATTTGATTACTTGATTACTGCCTCCATGGGTGTTTATTTTGATCCAAGTAGAAGGCAATCTTGACAATTTCAATATTCTTTTCAGTTATCAAAGTTCATGGGTCCAGTTGTGAGGATTTTCATTTTCTTTATGTCCAGGTTTATTTCATATCTTTTCTCATCTATATGTTGTGTTTACACCCTGTTATCTTTTATTTTCTCTTATCTTGACTGACTCTTCTTCCCTGACTCAACCTATTTTTAAATTATACTTTCCCATTTCCATCCATTTCCTCCTCTATCTCATTTTCCATTTATCACTATGAAATAATACTGAACTGAACATTTCAAAGGAATTTTGGTACATATGTGTATTAGAGGACTTAGGAAAAAGGAGAGAAACTCAAGAAAGAATGAAGGCATTGGCCAAGACTGAGCTGTGATTATTTTCTGAGTGCGTTCCGTGACAGTGATGACTGTAATGAAAGACTGTGTCTCATCTGTCAATCTGGACAATGCTTCTCCTGCCCCTTTCATATGTGTAGAGACAGGATAAGTTAAAATGGTGTCAACGATCTGTGGCATGGCATCAGGTATAGAAGAAGAAATGTGTTAATAGTGATGATGATGACTATCATCATGGATAACATTGGTTGTATGCTCCCTATGTACCAGGCAGTGTTCTGAGTTAACTCACTTAATCCTGTCAATCACCCTTTTAGATTATTAAAATTATTCTATGCATGAGGAAGCTGAGACAGAGAGATTAACTAATATAGAAAGCACATGATAAAACCGGGGTCTTGATATTTCTTCCTTTAAACCATTACCCATTACTAGCATCTCCATTTCCAGACCCAACACAATTTGCTCCTATTTACCAAGCTTTTCATTCAGTGCAATAGCTAATCTGTCTTTTTCCTTTTTCCTATTCTGTCCTTTCTCTATCTCTCCTCTTCTGTTTTTCTTCTTCTGCTTCCTCATCAGTTTCTTTGCTATGATTTTTCCTCTTATTCACTCATTAAAAAAAAAAAAAAAAAAGTTTGAATGTCTTTATATTCACAACACTGTTCTAAGTACTATGAATACAATAATGGGCAAAACATATTTGGTCTCTATCCTCTTGGAACTTACATTTTAGTGGGAGACACTATTCAGGTAATCACAGATGTAATACTTACTAAAGGGTGTTAAGGGCTATAAAACAAAAGAACATGATGCAGCAAGAGCATAAAATCATTGATAAGTCTTGTTGATTTTTGCTAAGTAGGGTCTTTCAGATTGGCTGCCTTCTTCCTGCCCACTGCCACCTCTCTAGTGCCTCTTACCCTTGTAAATGATGTTTTAACAGTCCTAGAGCTAATCTCTCTTCTCTTGTTTTCCTTCTTTTTCCCTGTGCCAGTTCATTGTGTAAACACTGCCAGATTAATCACCTTAATGCACTGCTTCAGGCCACTCTCCTGCTTAAAAGATCACACAGTATCCTCCTGTTATTTAAAAAGCCATAACTAAACCCAGCCTTCCATCATGACATTCAAAGCCCATCTTTCTTATCTGCCCTTACTTCTGTCTACACTTCCATGTAATACCATCACAACTTTTACCCAACTTGACATTCTGTAGCCCTCATATATATAGTTACCATGACAGTATTTTTTTTTTTTTTTAATATGGCAGTACTTTGTATTTGCATATCCCATTTATTCAGAACAATTATTCTGTCTGTGCCTTTTTCCTAAATAAAATTATCATTCTTTGTTGGTTAGTAGGAGCTCAGTTGGTACAATGATGAAGTTCTCAGCTGCTGACTGAAAAGTTGGTTGGAACCTACCAGCTGCTCCTCAGGAGAAAGATATGATAGTCTGCATCCATAATGAAATCATATGACAGTTCTGCTCTGTCCTGCAGGATCACTAGGAGTCAGAATCAACTCCACAGCAACAGGTTTTTTTTTTTTTTTTTTTTCTTTTTTAATTGGAATTCTGGAGACATCCTTTCTATAAGGCCTTGGAACCTCAAGCCAAAGGTTTGACTCTGATTTGAGAATGTCCATTTTTCTTCTTAAATGCTTTGATGCACTTTTTCCATTACAGATAATTCTTCTTTCTTAGAATAGAATATGAAAAATGAAATGAGTAGAGAATATGACCTTTTTTTTAAGATGTGTGACACTGTGCTCTTCTATTTCTTGAATATTGTGCATTGTTGTTAGATGTGCAGTTGGTTCTGATTCGTTGTGATCCCATGTACAACAGAATGAAACACTGCCTAGTCCTGCACTATCCTTATAATCATTGCTATGTTTGAACTCAGTTCTGTAGCAACTATATCAGTTCATCACGTTGAGGGTCTTCCTCTTTTTCACTGACCTTAGCAATTACTAATATTGTATATTAAATGACAGGAACTAGGGACTAGTCCCTCCTGTTACTATGTCCAAAATACATGAAATGAAGTCTCATCATCCTTGCTTCCAAGGAGCATTCCAGCTGTATTTCTTCAAAGAAAGATTTGTTCATTCTTCTGGTAGTCCATGGAATATTCAATATTCTTCAATAACACCATAACTCCAGCTACAGTGATCCAGGTGAGGAGAGGGAACTCAGGCATGTCCAAAGCAGCAGGGCAGGAAGCAGGAGAAAGGGGATTTAAGGGAACCCAGGCATTCCCAAAGCAGCAGGGCAGGAGAGCAGGAGAAAGGGGATTAAAAGCCAGGAAGCAAGACAGAGGAACAGTCAGCTGCAGGGATCCCGGTGAGGAGAGGGAACTCAGGCATGGCCAAAACAGCAGGGCAGGAAAGTGGGAGAAAGGGGATTAAAAGGCCCAGGAATCTGGACCGAGGAAGAGTCAGCCACAGGGACCCAGGTAAGGGTGGTATGAGAGGTTTCCAACAGGGAGACAAACTTGTCTGTCAGTTTGTCCTACCATGGTGACGTGTTGATGTGAGTTTTGTGGCTGAGCCACTGCTTTTCAAACACAGTGGGTTGCACATGGTGCACAGGTATCATCCCAGCTTACAGACTGACACAGACTAGGAAGAAGGAAGAGGCCATCCACTTCTCAAAGAATTGGTCAGGGAAAACCCTATGAATAGCAAAGAAACACTGTTTGATATGTTAACACTCAACTTTATGAATAGTCGCATTAGGTTAGAAGGCTCTCAAAATAGGACTGGGAAAAAGCTGCATCATCTCAGTAAACCCAGCCTTAGACCTATGGATAAGGTAAAGCTTTTGAGACCTCCATTTGCTGATGTGGCACCACTCAATTTGAAGAGAAACAGCTGCAGACGTCCATTAATCATCG
>NW_006921827.1:1115552-1123978 GCF_000298275.1 Orycteropus afer afer | reverse complement strand
TTACTGATGAAGGTTGAAGAATACAGTCTGCAGTATGGATTACATCTCAATACAAAGAAAACAAAAATCCTCACAACTGGACCAATGAGCAGCATCACAATAAATGGAGAGAAGATTGAGGCTGTCAAAGAATTGCTTGGTTTTACAATCGATGCCCATGGAAGCATCAGTCAGGACATTAGATGATGTGTAGCATTGGGAAAGTCAACTAAGGAGGAAGTGTTTCAAGTGCTGAGGAGCAAGGATGTTTCCTTGGGGACTAAGGTGCACCTGACACAAGCCATGATATTTCCAATCACCTCCTATGCATGTGAGAGAAGGAATAAGAAAGTCCAAAGAAGACTTGATGCTTTTGAGCTGTGGTGCTGGTGAAGAATGCTGAAAGTACCATGGACTGTTAAAAGAACTAACAGATCTGTCCTGAAGGAAGTGCAGCCAGAATGCTCCTTTGAAGCAAGAATGGCCAGACTTCGTCTCACCTATTTTGGTCTTGTTGTCAGAAGGGATCATTCCCTGGAGAAGGATGTTATGCTTAGTAGGGTGGAGGGTTGATGAAAGAGGGGGAGGCCTTCAGTGAGATGGATTGACATGGTGGCTGTGATGATAGGCTCAAGTATAGCAGGGGTCATGGAGCTGGCTTGAGATAGGGCAGTGTTTCGTTTCGCTGTGCATGGGGTTGCTATGAGTCGCAAATGACTCAAAGGCACCTAACAACAACAACACCACCATAATTCAAATTATGTGCATTTAATTAACAAAAGCTAATAATTGAATATGTAATGCATAATTCCATATTGTGCATTAGTCATTATAGATTTAAATTTTCTGTAAGGTCACTTCTAAAAAAAGATTGTTACATACTATTTAAGTAAATTTAAGCATATCCATGTATGTGCAGGAGAAATAGAGTAAAGAGTTTGGTGCAAAGCCTTGCATTATATAAAACATGCTCTAGCTATTGTCAGTGTTTGGCTTCCTTTCTTCTTTTTTTTTATGTACTCCCTCTAGTGTTCAAAACTATGGATACTGATAATTAACCTATTCAGATACTGAAGAATGTACATTAATGTTAGGGCTTTTTACGCTAACACTATTTTGTTTTTCTCAGGAGATTATATTTTCCAGTTACTGAATTTTCATTATATTACATTAAAAACATATTCCCTCTCCACTTGTCCATGGAAATCTGGTCATGTCTGGCCTTTCAATATAGATGTTTTCACTCTTGTCCGTTTCAGAGACAGACTGACTATTGGATTTCTGTCTCTAAAAACCATCCCGTTTTCTCTCATTATTTTTTAAAAACTGAAGTCTAGGTTTTAGGTTTGAAATTGAAATATGTAAATAAATGTTTCTATGTGCTACAGATGGAAAGTGAAAAACACAATATATGGTTTTAACTGGAGGACTATCATTGAACATGAAAATTGAAACATTTAAATAATTAACATCATTTAGCTTTAATATATTCAATAATTACAGTAGTACACTGATTTCAGGTTACTTTAAGAAATAAGAAAGATATCCCTAGGAATAATAAAAAAAAGGTTATTGTCATTTAATATAGAATATTAGTAATTGCTAACACATGTAGAAGAGGAGATAATCTTAATTTGTGAAAGTGCTTCAATTATTACTGGTTACTGGCTTTTAAAAATAAGACTCTAGTGTTGGAATATAAAATTTTTGAAACTGATTTATTTGTTATAGTTTTCAAACTCTTTTGATGCCTATTATTTCAGTTGCTCATCAGTAAGTGAAGTAAAAAATACAAAAATAAATAATTTATTTACAATTGCTTTCACAGATATTATTTTCTAAGCTCTGGTAGTGGTAGTGTAGTGCCTAAGGCACTGGACTGCTAACCAGAAGGCTGGTGGTTCTAACCCACCA
Source organism: Orycteropus afer afer (assembly GCF_000298275.1). Lineage (NCBI taxonomy): Eukaryota > Metazoa > Chordata > Mammalia > Tubulidentata > Orycteropodidae > Orycteropus > Orycteropus afer. Next base: position 1,122,085 of record NW_006921827.1, on the reverse strand, counting down.
GGCACTCCTCGGAAGGAAGGTTGGGCAATCTACTTCCAAAGTGATACCTCCTCAGAAACCCAAGGAAGGGTTGCTATGAGTCGGGTCTGACTCAACAGCACATAACTACAACGACAATCTTGATCCACTTCGTGGAATTACTTGGATATTATAAAGGTTAATGCACTTTAAAATGGAACTTAAAACTCAACATTAATCCTATACATTTTTTGTGGAGATTTATATTCAATACTTAAACCTTATTCATAACAGGCTACATGGTATACCCTTAGGGGAATCTACATATATATTTTTTTTCATTTAAAGAATATGGCACAGCAGGCATGTTTTAGGTTTTTCATTAATCACAAACAATATATATCAAAACTCTTACAAGTTTAGCATCTGTTTCCTGAAGTCACTGATGCTTATAAATATATCTATTGAGTTCCATACCTCCCCTACAGCCTCTTTAGTTACCTGGGTTCTAAATTCACTTGACATTAAATTCTGTATTGTCCAAATAGTTCTAGAATTTAGTTCTAGAATAATAGTTCTAGAATTTTCATGTTGTGAATAGTTATTTAGAACCTACTCAAAGAATTCTTAGTAATAATGCTTTTCTATTTGTGACTCCATTACAATAAAGTCCTAAATTGATAGTTTAGTATTACCTGTTGTGGTTACCTCTTATAATAATGAACTCTCACCTTGGAAATGTTTCTAACCATATTGTGTTTCTGATGGTTCCTGATAATGTGTCTTTTCCTCTCAGGAAAATTGATGAAGAAAAAGGTTTGAATGAAAAAACACTTCTGTCTGGACAGTTTCAAATGGAAGAAAAAAAATAATATATATAAATATATATAGACAGAGAGAGAGAGAGAGCAAGAGCTATCACTGAATGGAAAATATAGTCCTGAGCTTGTTTTAGAGTTTATTAGTTAGGACACTATTGTTATAATAATAAGATAGTACTGGTATATTAGTAGTCCCTGTGGTGGTTGTTTTGTGCTGTCAAGTTGATGATGACTCATAAAGGACAGAGTAGAACTTCCTATACAGTTTCCTAGGCTATGATATTTAAGAGAGTAGATCACCAAGTCTTTTCTCCCATGGCACAGCTGATGGGTGTGAACTTTTGGTTAACACTAAGGACTTAAATATTCCCTGGGTACTGGTTATCGGCTCATCTGCTGACCAAAAACTCTTGGTTCACGTCTACGCAGAAGTGCTTGGGAAGAAAGGCCTTCTAATTTATTCCAAAAAATCAGCCATTGAAAACCCTATGGAACACAGTTCTGCTATGACATTCATGGGATTACCATGAGTCAGAATTGACTCCACAGCAACCTGTTTGATTTTTGGCATTGCTATAATAATTAGTGAACCTGAGGGTAAGTTATTATTTACTAAGTTCATGAAATATAATGACTGTCTTAATTTGTAAGGAAAGCAAAACCAACTACTTTAGTATAATTTAGTAAGAAATTTTCATGTTCAGTGCAACTGTAGTATAAGTGTTCTTAGTTCATTCAATACTAACAGTAAATACACCTGAGAATGATTCAATTCTTGCCTTTAAAAATTCTCCTTAAAATGCACTATAATAATACTTAGCAACTTGTCCTTGACCTGAAGTACTTTTTGACAAGAAGAACATGGCAGGTACCACTTTGGCTGATGTAATTCCTTTTGGTATCTGTTACTTTAAAAATTAGACACAACTCCTTTAACAATATTTAAAAACATATCATTATAGAAATTGTTTCCGTTATTAATATAGGAAAGGTATTTAGTGCATATCTATGTATTATATGAGGAGCTCTGGTGGTGTAGTGGGTAAGGCATTTGGTTGCTAACCAAAAGATTGGTGGTTTGAACCCTTTAGCCTCTCTGTAAAAGAAAGATAGGTGGTCTGCTTCTGTAAAGATTTACAACCTTAGAAAAGAATCAACTTGATGGCAGAGAGTTTGGGTTGGTTTGGATATGTTATATAATTCTCCTTGGATTCTTTGGAAAAGCTTTTATTTATTTATTTATTTTTGCCAAGTAGAGAAAAAAAATGCATTATATCAATATCTTTCCTATAAAATGGAGAAAACACATTACTTGTATCAGTAAAGGTAGAAAAATTATACATTAATATAGCTAGACTATAATTTAAAAATAGGATATTTCTGTATTTTAAGAGAAGTTTCCTAATAAAGGTATTGTTTCATGTACAGTTTAATTTAAAAAGGAAATACAGAATTTTCTGGGTGAAAAAAAAGTAATAATTATAACATTTTTAATGAAATTAATTGAAATTTGTTTCAATTTGCCAAGAAACTGGTGCTGAGCATTTTGTGCTCCAAAAGAAATGTTTACATAGTTTAATGATTCTGTTTCAATAGGTTTCTATTACTGAAGAGAATTAAGGAATATTCAATCTGTTGTGCTACCATAGAATGGCAAATGGTTCATTTGTTGTTGTTATTACAGCCATAATTTTAATATGGAATTTATTTTAGGAATAAAAATTATAGATATTATTATCTAATAAGAAAAGTGGAAATTTGCCATCATTTTTATAAAAATGGGGATATTACACTCTTGGTAAAACCCCATGAAAACAAGAACTTTGAATGTCTTATATATTAGTTTACCCTCCTAGAAGAGTGGCTATCATGTAGCAGCCCTACAAAGTATATTTAATGAAGACCTATGAAAATAAAGTGTTAAGTTTGTTTCTTGACAAGTACATTTAGCTGATAAGATAAAGGAATGGTTAACATCTAAACAGCCTCAGAATCTACCTATTGACTACTTAGGGTAGGGTAGGTTAGGCTGCTGTTAAAAAAATAATAATAACTCTGACATCTCAGTTGTTTAATTCAACAACACACTACAGTAAACCTTCTAATGCAAATTGGCAGGGAGCTCTACTCCAAAGAGTCACTCAGGGACCCAGAGTCTTGTGATGCTGTTACATCATGTCAAGGTAAATAAAACTTTATAAGTTTATAACGAAGAAAATCAGTTGGGACCTGATGCACTTGGTAATTATCTTTACGGCCACTTTGTATTTTTTTCTAAATTTGTGCTTTCTAAAGTAAGGTTTATGGAATACTCTTTCTATTGGATAATAAGTTTTAAAACTACACACACATACACACACACTCATTTCTCATAGAGCATTTGTCATCTTCAATAAGTTTAGCATTTCCCAAGCTTACTGGGATATGAACTCTGCTTTTTGGAAACCATATGTCAGGACTAGTATTCTTTGGAGCAATTTTTGACAGCCTGATTTTGATCAAATATATTGAGCATATGTTAGAATATTTCTTAAAAAGGAAGAACCTCACTTTTTGAGGAGTCTTTTTGTCTAATAAATTTATACATATATCACTTTTCATTGTGTTTGTCAATAAAAACTGAAATATTATAGTGATATAACACTTAATTAATCAAGAGAACAAATTCTGATCACTTGAGATGCCAGAGTGTAACCATGAACTTGAAAGTAAATGGGGGGAAAAGTGCCAGTAATCGACTTAAGTGACTCTTAACTAATTTGCTCAAAGATAATGTACTGCAACCAATTTACTTTATTCAGACAGTTCCTACTTAGTCTCAGTTGGGACAGAATTGTAACAATCTTAGTTTTTAGTTCATAGTAAGTTACAAATGCTAAATTAGATAGGGTTAAAAGTCACTTTCACCCCAAATATCTATATATTGACTCTAGTGTGAAATAACAGCATACAACCCAACTACAAGGAAAAATGCCACATAGATGTTTAAAAAAAAAGATGCATATTAACAGCAACTGACCTTATTTTTCGTAGGTGCCATTTGAAAAAGAGCAAACATCCCTCTCCTTCAATTATCCAAGTCATACAAATATGGATGAATTACTATTACCATACTCTGTTCTTAAAAGTGAGACAAATGCATAAAAAAAATAATTAATTTAAAGTGAAATGTTGAGAGTAAAGAATTATATTTTATTTCTTATTACTATAAGCTTTAGAAATAGGGAATTTTCAGAAAATATCCTCTTTACTGTTAATGTGGTATTACAAGGCAATAGTATAATGCTGACTTGAATTTGTAGAATAAAATGTGCCACATAGGATTTTATTTCTCCTTTTCTTAATAAAATGTAAAATAATTAAGAAGTTGGTGGCTAGTCTTGTAAATAGTTGTATTAAATTGCATATATCTTATGTTGTTATATATTTTTAATTGCATACTGTGTAATTTAGATAAAATTATATAATTTAAACTTTTCCAAATGATATTTTTGTTAGCAGAAATATGTATGCTTGTAGTAGAGAAGAGTTTTTTAAATTTTTCTTCTTCTGAACTTCTGAAAAGAATCATACTGATTTATGTAGCTGACTTGAGTATAATCATTTCTTATGTATAATTTTTCTTAGCATTTTTAATAAGTAGTTATGTAATTCTACTAATTTATAGTTACAATGAAATCTTAACTTACTCAACAATCACAATAAAAAAAAAAAAAAACGTATTTTCCATAATTCCAGAAAAAGAATGAAGATAAGGACTGATTATCTTCATTTGAGACATTTTATTAGTGTACATATCTGAAAGGACTACACATATAATAAAGTCTACTTTTCAACATTTGTTTGTTGGAGATTCCTTTAGGATGATGACAAATGCTGACATTAAGCAGCTATTGATATACTTATTGACATGCTTGTTGTTGTTATGTGCCATTGATTTGGCTCTGACTCATAGCGATCCTGTGTACAACAGAACAAAACACTGCCTGGTTCTGTGCCAGCCTCACAAGCCTTCCTATACTTGAACCTATTGCTTCAGCCACTGTGTCAATCCATCTTGTGGAGGGCCTTCCCCTTTTTCATTGACCCTCCACTTTACCAAGCATAATACCCTTCTCCAGGGAATGGTCCCTTCTGAAAACATCACCAAAGCAAGTGAGATGATGCCTGGCCATTCTCACTTCCAAGAAGCATTCTGGCTGCACTTCAACAAGGACAGATTTGTTAGTTCTTTTGGAAGTCCATAGCACTTTCAGTATTCTTCGGCAAAAGTATCAACTCTTCTTCGGTCTTCCTTGTTCATTGTCCAGCTCTCACATGCATATGAGGTGATTGAAAATATCATGTCTTGGGTTAGGTGTACCTTAGTCTTCAAAGAGATATCTTTGTTCCTACAGCACTTAAAAGAGGTCTTCTGGAGCAGATTTGCCCAGTGAAATACATCATCTGATTTTTTGACTGCTGCTTCCATTGGTGTTGTGGAACCAAGTAATATGAAATATTTGACAACTTCAATCTTTCTTCATCTATTGTTATGCTGATTATTGGTCCAGTTGTCACAACTTTTGTTTTATGTTGAGATGTAACACATACTGGAAATTGAAGTGTTTAATCTTCATCAGTAAGTGCTTCAAGTCATCCTCACTTTTAGCAAGCAAAGTTGTGTTGTCTGCTTGTCGCAGGTTGTTAATGAGTCTTCCCCCAATCTTCATGGCACACTCTTCTTCATATAGTCCAGCATCTTGGATTATTTGTTCCACATTCAGATTGAATAAGTATGGTGAAAGGACACAGCCCTGACACACTCCCTTTCTGATTTTAAACCATACAGTGTCCCTTTGTTCTGTTTGAATGATATGTTTATAACATCTGCTTATTTGTACCTGCTGTGTATTTGCTGAGAATCTCTTAAATGGCAGCAAAGATGTATGGTGCAAAGTAGAAGCCAAACATCTGAAACTTTTTTTCATAAGTTACTAGTAGACATTTTGCAGATGCTGGTATACATTAAAGGAGCCCTGTGGTGTAGTGGTTAAAGAATTTGGCTGCCAACCAAAAGATTGGTGGCTTGAAACTACGAGCTGCTCTGAGGAAGAAAGATGAGACAATCTGCTTCTGTAAAGATTTACAGCTTTGGAAACCCAGTGGGGGTCATGATGAGTTGGAACAATTAGATGGCTGTGAGTTCATTTTTTGATATATATTTAGGTTTTCTTGTCTCGTTAACCATAGTGTAAGAAGTCACTTGAAAAGAATGGAAAATGACTAGGCCCAGGGATTAATTTTCTTAGAAATCTGTTAGGCTGACATTAAAGATATATTTGAAATATTATACCTTAATTATATTCTCTTCTTATACTTTCTGTAATTATACATACATACTAAATCTGAGAGGAAATACACTCTCTTTTTATTTTTATTGTTATTCTTTTTTTTTTTTTTAAGCTGTCTACTACTGTAAGGGAATAATCATAAAGACTTGAAAACAAAATTAATTAGGAACATGGTGGCATAGTGCCTAAGGCATTTGACTGCTAACCAGAAGGCTGGTGGTTCAATGACACAATTACCAGGGACATAAACTCAAAAAAAAAAAAGAACTCACTGCTATTGAGTCGATCCCTATTCATTGCCACCCCCACTGAGTTTCCTCCGAGGTTGTTGTTGTTGTTGTTATGTGCCGTCGAGTCAGCCCCGACTCATAGCGACCCCTCCTTGGGTTTCCAAGGCAGTATCACTACGGAAGTAGGATTG
>NW_006921827.1:1114915-1115452 GCF_000298275.1 Orycteropus afer afer | reverse complement strand
AATGGAAGAAATGACAAGATAAAAGAGCTGAACAGATTTCAAAGAGCAGCCCGAAAAGACAAAACCAATTATTATAACGAAATGTGCAAAGACCTGGAGTTTGAGAACCAAAAGGGAAGAACATGCTTGGCATTTCTCAAGCTGAAAGAATTGAAGAAAAACCTTAAGCCTTGAGTTGCAATATTGAGAGATTCTATGAGCAAAATATTGAATGATGCAGGAAACATCAAGAAAAGATGGCAGGAATATACAGAATCACTGTACCAAAAAGAATTGTTCGATCTTCATCCATTTCAGGAGGTGGCATGTGGTCTAGAACCAATGTTACTGAAGGAGGAAGTCAAAGCTGAAATGAAAGAATTAGCGAAGAACAAGGCTTCAGGAATTGACGGAATACCGATTGAGATATTTCAACAAACGGATGCCCCGTTGGAGGCACTCCCTTGGTTATGCCAAGAAATTCGGAAGACAGCTACCTGGCAAGCTGACTGGAAGAGATCCATATATGTACCCATTCCAAAGAAAGGTGATCCCACA
>NW_006921827.1:1106696-1113218 GCF_000298275.1 Orycteropus afer afer | reverse complement strand
CAACCTTCCTTCTGAGGAGTGGCTGGTGGGTTTGAACCGCCAGCCGTCTGGTTAGCAGGCAAGTGTCTTAGCCACTATGCTACCAGAGCTCCCAGGTAGTAAATCTTTATGGAAGTAGATTGCTCCATCTTTCTTCCTCAGAACAGCAGGTGGATTTGAACCACCAACCTTCAGGTTAGTAGTCAAATGCCTTAGGCACTATACCACCAGAGCTCCTTATCAGGAACATAGGACAAAAAATATAAATGGAATGAATAAATCAATATCTTTGGTCACTTTATTTTTAATTCTCACATAGAAAACAATTTGGGTTACATTTCAGATTAGAATTATTGTTGTTTTTATTTGTTTAATTTTCAAGTAAAACAAAACAACGTTTAGCAATTGTTTTAGACTCCTTTGTACCTGTTGTTACACTTTAGTCTTATGTCTTATTTTCCCAGTCTTCAAAAAGTTGGTATCATTTACTTTTCTTTAATTCAAATTTTTATTTTAAGGTAATTGTAAATTCACATGCAAATGTAAGAAATAAAACAGAGATCTTGTGTACCTTTATCCAGTTCTCCCAAGTGGTAATATCTTGAAAAATTATAGTACCATCTCACAACCAGTATTTTGATGTTGATAGAGTCAAGATACAGAATATTTCCATGAACACAATGATCTGTCGTGACATCTTTTTATAGCCATAACCACTTCCCTGTTGTTCCCATCCCCTTTTTAGCCTCTGACAACCACCAATCAGTTTTCCATTTCTAAAACGGTATATAAATGGAATTATGTAGATTGTCTTTTTGTTTTGTTTTGTTTCCACTTAGCCTGATTCTCTGCAGATTCTCCCATATTATTTTGTGTATCTGTAGTTTGCTCTTTTTATCACTGGCTGTTCTGTGCTATGGATGTATCATACTTTGGTTAACTATATTTTGTTGAAGGATAAGTTTTTCATTTCCAGGTTTGGCTATAAATATTCATGTACCAGTTTTGTGTGAACATAAGTTTTTATTTCTCTGGGATAAATACTTGAAAGTGTAGTTCCTAGGCATGTTTAATTTTAGAAGAAACTGTCAAGCTGTTTTCCAGACTGGTGATACCATTTTATATTTTCATGAGCAGTATGAATGATCCAGTTTCTCTACATCCTAGACAGCATTTGTTGTTGTCACTACTTTTATTTTAGTCATTTTGATAGATATGTAGTGATATATCATTTTGTTTTAATTTACATTTCCCTACTGACTGCTAACCAGAAGGCTGGCGGTTTGAACACACAAGCTACTCCTCAGAAGGAAAGTTGGGCAATCTACTTCTGTAGTGATACCGCCTCGGAAACCCAAGGAAGGGTCGCTATGAGGCTATGAGTCAGATTTGACTCGACGACAGCGTTTTTTTTTTTTTTGTAATAACTTATATTAAAACATTGTACTACTAACCAAAAGGCCAGGGTTTGAACCCACCACCCACCTGCTCCTTGGGTGAAAGATGAGTAAAAACTTGCAGCCTTTGAAACCCTGTGGGGCAGTTCTACTCTGTCCTATAGGGTTATTATGAGTTGAAATAGATTCAATGACAGTGGGTTTTGTAATAACTAATGATGTTAAACATCTTTTAATAGGCTTACACGTCATCTGTATGTCCTCATTGATGAACTGTCTGTTGATTATTTTTATCCCCTTTAAATTAGATTGTTCAATATATATGTGTACACATATACACACACACACCCCACACATATATATGCATATCCAAAAAAACAAACCAAACTCATTGCCATCAAGTAGATTCCAACTCATAGTGACCCCCATTAAGTTTCCAAGGCTGTAAATATTTATGGAAGTAGATTACGCCATTTTTCTTCTGCAGAGCAGCTGCTAGGTTTGAACCACTGACCTTTTGGTTAGCAGCCAAGGGCCTTATCCATTATGCCACCAGAGCTCCATACATAAAACATAAGGAACTCTCAAAACTCAACAGAGAAAAAAATATATATATATGTACATATATATATATTTTTTCTCTGTTGAGTTTTGAGAGTTCCTTATGATTTATGTTGTAGATTTTTGTCAAATAAAGTTTGCAAATATATTTTTCCAGTCTGTAGCTTTTCTTTTCATATTTTAATAAGGTCTGTCATAAAGCAAAACTTCATATTTTATCAAGTATCATTTATCAGATTTTCATTTTATGAATCATACTATGGATGTTAAGTGTAGAAACTCTTTGCTTAGCTGTAAATCTTGAAGATTTTTGCATAACATTTTATGTGTAAATCTGCTATCAATTTTGGGTGATTTTCTTGTAAGTTGTGAGACTTAGTTTGCCATTCATTATTTTGCCTATGAATGCCCACTCGCTCCAGCATCTTTTGTTAGAAATACTATCTTTCTTCCATGGAATTGCTTTTGCAATTTTATCAAAAATCAATTGGGCACATGTCTAATTCTGGGTTCTCTAATCAATTCCATTGATCTATGTGTCTATCCCTCCATCAGGAACACACTACCCTGATTACTTTAGCTATATGCTTGACATTGACATTAGTTTGATGAATTTCTCTCACTTTGTTTCTGTATTTTCAGAATTTTTGTATGTCTATTTCAGAATAATCTTTCCTAAAGGAGCTCTGGTGGAGCAGTGCCTAAGACATTTGACTGCTAACCAGAAGATTTGCAGTTCAAACCCACCAGCTGCTCCACAAAAGGAAGATGGGGGAAGATTTGCAGCCTTGGGAAATCAATGGGGGTCTCTATAAGTCAGAATTGTCTTGGTGACAGTGAGTTTTGCTTTTCTTTTAAATTGTTGTTCTTGTTTATATATATAAAATACACTTTGATATTTAATAGGAATTACATTAAACCTGTATATAAATTTTTGAGGGGAATTGTATAATACTTGCAATGTTGAGGTCTCCAATCAATGAACATTGTATACCCCTCCATTTATATAGACTATTTTTTCTTTTTAATGCATTTTATTGAAATATAATTTATGTACAGAGAAATACACAAAACTAGAGTGATATTGGTCAAGGCATTTATATTTTCAGTGTTCCCTGCCCTCCCCTCCCACTCCTGGCAACCAATGAAGAAAGTTTCCCTCCTAGTACTTTCCTTGACCTTCCCCAACAACAAACTAGTACAATATTTGCCCTTCTGTGATTGACTTATTTCACTCAGCATAATGTCCTCCAAGTTCATCCATATTATGCAGTGTTTTGCAGACTCTACATTATTCTTTAGTGCTGCATAGCACTCCATTATGTTTATGTACCATAGTTTGTTCATCCACTCTTCCGCTGATGGGCACATAGGTTGTTCCGCTGATGGGCACATCTTTTGGCTATGGTAAATTGTGCTGTGATGAACATGAGTGTGCATTTATCTGTTCCTGTCCTGGGTTTTACCTCTCTAGGATATATACCTAGCAATGGGATTGTTGGGTCAAATGGTATCTCCAATTCCAGCTTTCTAAGGAATTGCCATACTGCTTTCCACAGTGATTGTATCACTTCACAGTCCCACCAGCAGTGTATTAGTGTCCCAATCTCTTCACATCCCCACCAGCATTTGTTATTTTCTGCCTCACTGAACCTTGCCATCACTGCTGAGGTGAGACAGTATCTCATTGTTGTTTTGATATGCATCTCTCTGATGGCCAATGATTGTGAGCACCTCTTCATGTATTGGCTGGCCACCTGAATATCCTCCTTGGTGAAGTGTCAGTTCATGTCTTCTGCCCATTTTTCAATTGGATTGTTAATTCATTGGGTATTGAGGCATTGGAGTTTTCTATAAATCTTAGAGATAAGTCCCTTGCCACATATATAACAATTGGCAGATATGAATTTGTTGCTGTCATTTTTGTTATGTGCTTTTTCATGGTGACAATTTCTTTGTTCCATATAATTTTCTATGCTGAACTTGTTTTGTTTATGAATTGTGTTATCACTTCCTTTGTTGCTATTGTTTTAGTATTTGCCAAATATTTGTGCTGGTCCTCTTTTTTATTTTGATGTGAAGGTTTATCATTTTTCTTTGAGGTTCCCCTGTGATTTATAGTTTTCTTCCCAAGTTTAGAACAGTCCATTCTATCTTGTAGTTGTCTTGACTTCCCTACCATCTAGAACTTCTGTAATGACAGTTTTTTCCCACTTTTTGGTTTGTAGTTGTCCTTATTGTCTTGATGTCTCTGTTTCTCTGTTTACAATCTTGTAGGCTTATTTACTTTGGATACTTCCATAGCTGGGTTAGTTTCTGGGTTATAGCATCATGTGTGTTGATGGTCAGTTGTTGGCTGCTATTGCTTCTCTGTCCAAAGTGCCCCCTTTTGCATCTCTTGTAAGGTTGGTCTGGTTTTAACAAATTCCCTTAATTTCTGCTTATCTGGAAACATCCTAATTTCACTAACGTATTTGGGGGACAATTTTGCTGGGTACATAATTCTTGGTTGGAAATTTTTCGCTTTCAGGGTTTTATATATACCATCCCATTGTCTTCTTGCCTGCATGGTTTCTGCCAAGAAATCTGAGCTTATCTTATTGGTTGCCCCTTGTAAGTAACTTTTCATTTTTCCTGTGCTGCTCTCATGATTCTTTCTTTGTCTTTGATTTTGGTGAGTTTGATGATGATATGTCTTGGTGACTTTCTTTTGGAGTCTATCCTATTTGGGGTTCACTGGACTTCCTGAATGGATATATTCTTATCTTTCATCATACCAGAAAAATTATTTTCCAACAAATCTTCAACAATTTTCTCTGTGGTTTTATTTGTCTCTTCCTGTTCTGGAATTCTGATTACACATATGTTACTTCATTTGATGGTATCCCACATGAACCTTAGGCTTTTTTAATTTTGTTTTGATCTTTTTTTCTGATTTATCCCTGTCCAAAGAAGTGGTCAGGTATTTGCCTTCAATTTCACTAATTCTGTCTTCCATCGATTCAAATATACTCCTTTGCCCGTTCAATGCCTTACTTATTTCTGAAAATTTAGTATTAATTTTCTGGACTTCTGTGTGTAGATTTTGTATCATTTCTAAATTTTCATTAATTTTGTCATTTTGCTCTCATATTGTCTTTTGAAATTGTTGTAGGGTTTTCTCTGTGTTTTCCTCAATTTTTTCAGTGTTTTCCTTGATGTGTCTCTCAACTCGTTGAAGGGACCTAAATATAATTCTTTTTAATTCCTTATCAGGGAGTTCCAGTGCTGCATCTTCCTCAGGGATGTGTTTTGGGTCTGTATTCTGGTCCCTTGCTTCTCTTGCTTTATGTTGCTTCTTTGTGTGGACTGTGATGCTTTGTTGTCTCTGAAGCATTGTGAGGTTTTTGTGTTTATATATGATTGGTGATTGTATGTTGGAGTGACTTGCCCACAATTTTTGTTTGCTTTGTTTTGTTTGTATGTTATCTATGCAAGCAGGGTACTCTGCTGTGCTCTTCTGTTCACTAGCTGACAATGCTTATACACTCACCACCTGTCTTCTTTCCCGTTGTCAGCCTCTCATATGGCCCTGTTGACTTTGGCAAACAGAGCCTATTCTTAGATCCCTGGAATCTGAATGAGAATGCTATCACTTTAAAATCCAAAATGGTTGCCATTTGTAAAGATTTAAAATGGCAGTATCCATGGTCGCTTTAAATATCCAAAATGCCACTGAATGTAAAAAATCAAAATAGCTGCACCCTCCTGACAGCAGAAAGTCAACAGCTCAGGTTGTCTCTCTCCTTGCTGTTTCCTTTCCTAGTCATAGGCCACCAGCACAGTCATCCCTGCAGCCCTTGGTGACCAGGCCTGATGTTTAGGTCAATTCTCAGATCCCAGCACCATTTGGAAATATTCCGGCTGTTGGTCCCATCAGAGTAGCTAACAGTCTGCAGCTCTGACCATCTCTGTACTCACTGTTTTCATTCAGGTTTTTCTACTAGTTGGTGCATAATCCAGTTCTGTATAGTTCCTTTCAAAGCTCAGGGCTCCAGGATTATCTTTTGTATCTCTGGCAATTGGTTTTTCTTTTCTTTGTTGAAGAGGGTCTGTGTTGCTTATCTGCCTATTCCTCCATCTTACTTGAAGTCATATATAGATCTTTTTTATTTCTTTCATCAGCATGCAAGTTTTCAGCGTATAATTTCTATACATGTTTTGTTAAATTTATACCTGTTGTGTGTGTATGTATGTGTGTGTGTGAACTTACATGTGCTATTGTAAATAGTATTATAGTTTTAATTTTAATATTCATTTTTTGATTATTGCTAGTGTATGGAGATACGGTTTTCTAAAATAATATTTTATTGTGTTTTTGGTGAAAGTTTATGCAGCAACTTAGGTTTCATTTGACAGTTTCTACACAAGTTGTTCATTGACATTAGTTACATTTTACACAGTGTGTCAACATTCTCATTAATTGCTTTCTGATTGTTCCATTTCCAGTAGCCTGTCCCTCATCTGTTCTTTAGGGTATTGCTGATGGTTTGGTCTTTATATATATATATATATATATATATATATATATATATTTAGTTAGTTA
>NW_006921827.1:1073874-1106596 GCF_000298275.1 Orycteropus afer afer | reverse complement strand
TATTTAGTTAGTTAGTTAGTTTTATTTGGTACATATGAGTGATATCTTTTATTTTGTGTGCCAGTTTGTTATTTTGCTAAAAGATGACCAAAGTTTAACTCAGGGTGATAGGAAATCCTCCAGTCTTAAGTGCTCCAGTAAGTATGTACTTTTTAAAAATGTGAGTTGTGTTTCATGTTTTTCTCCCATTCTATACAGGTCTATTTATTGTGGCTCTGATCAGAACTATTTGTAGTGGTAGTTTGGCACCATCTAGGTCTTCTGGTCTCAATGTAGATGAGAATGTGGCTTGTATAGGCGGTTGTTATGTTGTTGTTGTTGTTATGTACTGTCAAGTCAGACCTGACTCATAGTGACCCCTCCTTGGGTTTCCAAGGCAGTATCACTACAGAAGTAGATTGCTCCATCTTCCTTCCAAGGAGTGGCTGGTGGGTTTGAACCGCCTGCCTTCTGGTTAGCAGTCAAGTGTCTTAGGCACTATGCTACCAGATCTCCCATGTAGACTGTTAGCCCTGTAAATTAGTTTCTTCTCTGAAAGTTGTTTTCCTTCTTTTTCTTTTGCTCTAAATGAGTAGATACCACCAGTTATATCTTAGATGGCCACTCACATGCTTTTAAGGTCGCAAACACTGTTCACCTCACTACGATGGTCATTTATTGATTATAATTGATGTTGTTGCCAAGTTATATATTCTGTGTTCTTTGGGGCAAACATACATTTGTTGACATATTTTATGTTTATATATTTATTTTGTATTATGTTACTTTGCTGAACATGTGTATTATTATTTTTAAATTTTTTTTTTGGATTTTCTACATAGAAAATCATGTTACCAGCAAATAGTTTTATTTCTTTATTATTATCTCTATTATCTCTTTATTTCCTTTTCTTTCCATATTTCACTAGGTAGAACTTCCAATATCATGTTGAATAAGAGTGATGAAAGCAGACATCCTTACTTTCTTCCTGATCTCAGAGGTTGTTGTTGTTGTTGTTAGGGAGTGTTGAGTCAGCTCTGACTCATAGCAACCCAATACACATCTGAATGAAAAATTGTCTGGTCCTGTGCCAGCCTCAAAATCCTTGCTATACCTGAGCCCATCATTGTAGCCACTGTGTCAATCCATCTCATTGAGGACCTTCCTCTTTTTCTTGTCCCTCCACTTTACCAGATGTGATATCCTTCACCCGGGAATGGTCCCTTCTGACGATACGACCAAACTAGATGAGACGAAGTCTGACCATTCTCACTTCCAAGGAGCATTCTGGATGTACTTCATCCAGGACAGATTTCTTAGTCGTTTTGGCAGTCCATGGCACTTTTAATATTCTTCACCAATACTACAACTCAAAAGCATCATCTCTTCTTCGGTCTTCCTTATTCATTGTCCAGCACTCACATGCATATGAGACAAATTGAAAGTACCCTGGCTTGTGTCAGGTACACCTTAGTCTTCACAGAGACATCTTTGTTCTTGAGCACTTTAAAGAGGTCTTGTGCAGTAGATTTGCCCAGTGCAATATCTTGTCTGATGTCTTGACTACTGTTTCCATTGGTGTTGCTTGTAGAACCAAGTAATATGAAGTCTTTGACAACTTCGATCTTTTCTCCATTTATTATAATTCTGTTTATTGGTCCAGTTGTATTTTCATTTTCTTCAAGTTGAAATGTAATCCATATTGAAGATTGTAGTTTTCAATCTTCATCAGTAAGTGCTTCAAGTCATCCTCACTTTCAGCAAGCAAAGTTATGTCATCTGTATATAGCAGGTTGTTAATGAATCTTCCTCCAATCCTGATGCTGTGCTCTTCTTCATGTAGTCCACCTTCTCAGATTTCTTGCTCAGCTACAGATAGAATAAGTATGGTGAAAGGATACAACCCTGACACACTCCCTTCCTGATTTTAAACCAAGCAGTATTCCCTTGTTCTGTTCTAACAACAGCCTCCTAGTCTATGTATAGGTTCCTAATGGGCACAATTAAGTGTTCTAGAATTCCCATTCTTCTCAATGTTAACCATAATTTGTTATGATCCATACAATCAAATGCTTTGGATAGTCAATCAAAAACAAATAAACATCTTTCTGGTATTCTTTCCTTTCAGCCACAATCCATCTGACATCAGCAATGACAGCCCTCATTCCATGGCCCCTTCTAAATCTAGTTTGAGTTTCTGAAAGTTCTTTGTTGGTATACTGCTGCAACTGTCTTTGAATTATTTTCAGCAAGATTTTACTTGTGTGTGATATTAATGACATTGTTTGATAATTTCCACATTCTGTGGGATCACCTTTCTTTGTAATGGGTACAAATATGGATCTCTTCCAGTAAGTTGGCCAGGCAGCTGACTCCCAAATTCCTTGGCATAGTAAAGTGAGTGCCTTCAGCGTGGTATATGTTTGTTGAAACACTTCAGTGTGTATCCTGTCAGTTCCTGGAGCTTTGTTCTTCACCAATTCCTTCAGTGCAACTTCAACTTTTTCCTTCAATACCATTGGTTCTTGATCATATTCTGCCTCCTGAAATGGATGAATATTAATCAATTCTTTTTGGTACAGTGACTCTGTGTTTTCCTTCCATCTTCTTTTGATGTTTCTTGCATCATTCAATATTTTGCCCATAGAATCTTCCCATGTTACAACTTGAGGCTTAGATTTTTTTCTTCAGTTCTTTCAGCTTGAGAAATGACAAGCATGTTCTTCCCTTTTGGTTTTCTAACTACAAGTCTTTGCACATTTCAATATAATAATTGACTTTTTCTCCTCAAGCTGCTCTTTGGAATCTTCTGGTCAGCTCTTTCATCTTGTCATTTCTTCCATTTGCTTTAGCTACTCTTCACTCAAAGGCAAGTTTCAGAGTTTCTTCTGACATTCATTTTTTTCTTTTCTTCCTTTCCTGTCTTTTCAGTATACTTTTGCTTTCTTCATGAATGATGTTCTTGGTGTCATCCCAAAATTCTTCTGGTTTTTGGTCATTGTTGTTTGTTCAATGCATCAAATCTATTCTTTAGATGATCTCTAATTTCAGGAGGAGATATATTCAAGGTCATATTTTGGCTCTCATGGACTTGTTTTAATTGTCATCAACTTGAACTTGCATATGAGCGGTTGATGGTCTGTTCCACTATCAGCTCCTGGCCCTGTTTTGGGTGAAGATACTGCGCTTTTCCATCACATCTTTCCACAGATATAGTCAGTCTGATTTCTGGGTACTCCACCTGTCGAAGTCCACATGTATAGCCTCTGTTTGTGTTGTTTAAAAAAGGTATTTGCAATGAATAAGCCGTTGGTCTTGCAAAATTCTGTTATGTGATCTCCAGTGTTATTTCTACCACCACAGCCAAATTTTCCAACTACTGGTCATTCTTCTTTGTTTCCAACTTTTGCAGTCCATTCTCCAGTGATAATCAGCACATCTTGATTGCATGTTTGGTCAATTTCAGACTACAGAAGTTGGTGGAAATCTTCAATTTCCTTGTCTTTGGCTTTTGTGGTTGGTACGTAAATTTGTATAATAGTAGTATTATTTGGCTTTCCTTGTAGGCATATGGATATTATCCTATTACTGACAACATTATACTTCAGGATAGATCTTGAAACATCCTTTGTGATGAAGAATGCCATCCCATTCCTCTTCAACTTGTCATTCCCTGCATAGTAGATCATATGATTGTCTGATTCAAAGTGGCCCAAACTGGTCCATTTCAGCTAACTAATGTCTGGGATATCAATCTTTATGTATTAATTACTGTACCTTCTTGATTTAATGTTAAGTCATTGTTTGGTGCCTGTTGACCCAGAGATCTGGTTCTAAACAGCAGATGCTTGCCAAACTACCCTCAAGTTTCTAAAGCAGTCATTCTCCTGACAGGATTCGTTAAACAAAATGTTTTTCCAATGCAGGACGAAATTGCTTTTTCCTTCCCAGAAATAGCCATCACCAATGCCACCAGCTCCAACCAGGAGATGCATAAGTTTATATACCCGGGGCTAGAGAAGCTACTCAAATGGAGCCTGGCATGCCATACCTGCCAGCATTCCACTCTGCTCTGTTGCTGGCCAACCACCACACTCAGGCTATTTAACTCTCCTGTTAGCATGGATGCCACAGGATGGATGTGAGAACTCTGGGCACTGAGAGGTCATGCATCCCTCACTTGGACACGATTGGTCTGACTGTCTGCATGTGTGCCCTTTGGCCACACTGTCCTGCTACCCAGCTTCATGTGGGGCCAACACCACAAGAGTTGGGAACACTCAGCAATGACCACAACCTGCCGTGGCATCAGCTTTTATGCTCAAGCTGTGGCAGCTCTGCATGAAACTCTCTTTCCAACCTTCCATCTGTCTTCTGTGTGACATACTTATGTGCAGATCAGCTACAAGGAACTCTTACCATTCTCCACCATTCTGTGGCCGTGAACTGCCACAGAACAAAGGCACAATTTCAATTATTGACCTTCTGATTACTGGGATACTACCATGCTTGATCCATGACTTCTTGGCTGTAGATTATACCGTTGTAGAAATATGATCAAAAATAACATTTTTGGAATATTGAACTGTAGTGAATGAGGCTGAAAAACACTTCTGGAAATGTTACAAAACACGCATGTTATATATACATTGTTGTGCTGTGACATAATTTTTTTACATAATTTTGTCATTTCTGCCCTTCTTATGTGTGTTTACATTATTTATGTGGGTATGTTGTTTGCAAAAAATATAGCGATGAGCCTGCTCATATGTATTTGGGCAGGAAATTTTAATGATTAAAGAAATACTGATGGGGTCCTAAAAGTTTCTAATCCATTTGGCTATTAAAATATTTCTGAGAAAATGCTTTAAAAAGAAGTCCAAGTCCTCGATAAGAACTCTAACAGGGATTTGGTTACTTTAAATGTATCTAAATCTGGCTGTTGCTATTTGTGTGGGCAGATGTCCAATCAGAAATGGGCTTCCAAAATGGGATCCTTTGCACCCCACTTACCAGATGGAGATGATTTGGGTAGCTGAAGGTGAAATTCTAAAACTTTGTTCTAAAAATGTACTTTGATCTTGTTCATCATAAGAATTATCAGGCTATCCATCACTCGAGGATGAGGGTTACAAGCATTTGGCAATTGTACAAGTGTCAATTATTTTAATGGAAAAAGTATTAAGGAATTTTCCACTTTTCTTTTACAATAGATTGCTACAGAGTAAAGTTTTAATCATATTGAAACATTCTTTCATGTTTTCTACTTGAATAATCTTTCAAAAAGTATAAAACAAAAATTTTTGTATATTATTTGGCATGTCTACTTTAAACTGATATAATATCTACATTTTAATTAATTACATCTCTTCCAAAAGTATGTGTTTATGCATGTTCATCCCTTTTTTCTGCACTAAGTGTGTCTTGTTTGATCATATTCACTTGTAAACTCATATGACAAAATATGATAAAAAAAAAAAATCTTGTCTTCCCCTGAGAACTTAAAATAGTGATTTCCCAGAAATGCTACTCTTAACATAAATAAACAGTTAAACTTATATAGTCTACAGAAGTTATATGGATTATCTTTGAGTGCTTTCTTGTTTCAATTTGAAATTTTGACAAAAGTCACTTTTGGGTGCTCATTAAAACTATTTCCATTTATATTTATTTTATGGAAAGGATAAATACCATCTTACCACAGAACAAATACTGAAAACCAAAATCTTGAAATATATTAGGATATATTTTGATTAAATATTTCAGAAAAAAATTTACATTGTCAGAGAGTTGTTTTGTTCAGTGAATGCATTTGTGATGTAAGCTGTATTGGTTTGTATTAGTTATGAGTATGTTCACCTGCAAATAATAGTAAACCTAGTTATGGTAGGTTACACATATGAGGGTTAATTTTATATTTAGGCAGAAGTTTAGAGGCAGAAAGTTCAAGCCTAAAGCAACAGCTCCAGAGTATCACCAAAGTCCCAGGCATCTTATATATTTCTATTATCTCACCATGTTGTGTATTTTTTCCATGAAGGTGTCAAGATGGATGCTACCCTTTCAGGTGAAACATGAGTTTCCAGCCAAAAGAAGGGAGAAGAGCAAATGGCAGGGGGAAAAAAAAAAGTGCTAAAAAGAGCTTGTTAGCTGAGTTAGTCCTGTTAAAAAAAGTTTTTCCATCTGTTCACATCTCATTGGCCCCAATTGGATTTCATGACCATAAGGGAGGCTGGAAAGGGGAGTATTATAAGTTTATGGCTTCAGTAGAAGAAGGAATGGAAACCATGAATGAATTTCAGGATTAAATTTGATGGCTGACGTGCCATCCCTTTCAACTTTCTGTCAGGGGTCACACCAGCCTGAAAAAATATAACAGGAGAGACCTGTTTTTTTGGTTTGTTTGTTTGTTTTGTTATTCATTCTACTCAGGTAGCTACTCCACTTTTAATCTGCCTGTGAATAAGTTCTCTCAAAAATTAATTTTATTTCTGAGAATATATCAAGACACACTGCTAAAGGGGCAGGGAGATGGCATCTTCTGACCTCCTCTAACTTCACAAGAGGAGGAGAGAATCACCATCAGCAGCCCAAGGCCTGTTCCTATGAGGCCAAACATGCCACCACCCTCAGCCCTCTTAGCATCCTTGATACCAACTGTTCCTCCCGCAACACCCAATATCTCTCTGCTGGGTTCGATAATTCACTCCAGTGGCCACACAGAACTCACAGATTGTGGGGAAGCAACAGGCTACAATTAAAATTCAGGAATGCATTCAGAATACAGTTCTTTGATCAGGATAGTCTCCCTTTTGCTATGTCCTTACACATGCCTATCTGTCCTGTGCCTCTGTGGGCTAGGTAAGCATGCTTCTCTGCCTTGTGCCTCTTGGTTCCACTGCTGCTATCTCTCAGCTGGAAATCTCTCTCAGCCATGCTTCTCTCACACATCTCTCTCAGCTGCTCATCTCTCTCTCTCAGCCACATGTCTCTTTCTCTCAGTTGTGTGTCTCTCTCAGTACTGCATCTCTCTCAGCCAGCAGTAAGAGATATTTTCTGCCTCTAGGAGGGCTGCTTTTGAACGTGACAGAGTGGTGAAACCAACCATTCCTGGCATCAAAATTCTACACATCTGAGAGAAAATGAACTTCCTGGAAGATTCCTTCATGCTGCTCCAACAGAAATACACCAGTTGGATAACTTTAACAATCAGGAGTTTAAATTGCATGGTTCCACCAAGTAATCCAGTGGGAGTTACAAAGACTATGGCTAGAAAAACCATACCATGTAATTTATGGCACTGCACACACTAAAGACATTAGAGATATAAGGCATCTTCCCCCTGCAATATGTCAAAACTGTGCTTTTTCTGAGACATAATATGATGCTTTTACAACCTGCAATTTAAAGATTTGTACCCTCTGAGGCATTTTTTATGTTATATATAGCTATGCTGTCAAAATTAAAATGAATGTTATGCATTTATTTCTATTTTTGTTGAAATATATACAGAAACATATTTACTTAAATTACAAAACAACCTTTTTAATGCTTATCATTCCTGATTTATGAGCAGTTTTTATTGTGTGAAAAACTGGTAATTAGCAAAAATGGCAAATGTAGGACTGAATGCAGAATGGATGGTATACCTCAATGGTGTAGTTTGATCATCTTATTGAAAAGTATGATTCCCTCAGGATTAATATGCTGGCCCCATATCTGTCATGGCAACAGCAACAGTGTAATATCAGACTGACGTGATATAGGAATAGTCTTTATAAATATGAAGCCTGAAGAATATAATTTAATGTTTGTTATGATATATGAAATAGAGCAAAATAAAATTATACAAATATTATACGTATGTGTATGTATATATGAGGAGCTCTGGTGGCATAGTGCCTAAGCCGTTTGACTGCTAACCAGAAGGCTGGCAGTTCAAACCCACCAGCCACTTCCTAGAAGGAAGATTGGGTAATCTAGTTCCATAGTGATACCACCTGAGAAACCCAAGGAGGGGTCACTATGAGTTGGATCCAACTCAACAGCAGTAAGTTTGTTTTTAGTGTGCATATATATAAAACCAAAAACCAAACCCACTGTCATTGAGACAATTCCTACTCATAGTGACCCCCATAGGGTTTCAAAGCTATAAATCTTTATGGAACCAGATTGCTTGTGTTTCTCCTGAGGAGTAGCTGGTGGATTTGAACCTCTGACCTTTTGGTTAACAGCCCAGAGGTCCCATAAACGAAAAACATCTTTATTTTCTTACTAAAACTTTCAAGTCCAAGTTTGTTTGTGGTATAACTTGAATTTTGAAGTCAGATTGTCATGGTTTCAGATACATTCTAAGCCACTGTCTGAAATTACCAAGCGAGGCATGTTAGCTTCTGTGTTCTCATTTATAATGTAACTAGAGGACAGAATTACCTCTTTCATGAATGATGGTCTTGCTTCAATGAGATGAAGATGTGGCATGCTTAACATACAGTCTACACAGAGCAAGCACTTCAGTTTTTTCCCTTGCCCCCTATCCACCACAGCTTTTTACTTATATACTCTGAAGCTTCTAGCTCTTTCATCACCCTTATTTAGGATTATGGGGGAGAAGGGAGGAAGGTGGGAGAATGCATGATAGATAACCCTTAGTGTTTCAAGGTCCATCTGAAATGTTAAGTATAGTGGTTTGAGCTTCGGTATCATTGGTGCAAGGAGTCCTGGTGGCACAATGATTAGGCATTAGCTGCTAACTAAATGGTTGATGGTTAGAACTCATCCTGTGGTTCCACTGGAGAAAGACCTGACAATCTTCTTCCATAAAGATTGTGGCCTAGAAAACCCTATGGAGCAGTTGTACTCTGTTAAACAAGATCAGTAGGAGGTTAAATGGAATTGACAGCAGCCCAACAGCAACTGTGTTTGGTGCAGGATTACTGTCTGATGAAAGTATCAGTATAATCTGATTCTCTCTTTCAGATTTTCAACACTGGGTCCTATTGGCTTTGTACACAGAAACAACTGGATTGCAAAGCAGTGCATTCAAAACAATGCTAGCTATTGCTGGTTGCCTACCCACTCTTTCTCCCTTCTTTCTCTCTTTATTGGTCAGAATCCCACTTTGGTTTCAAGCACAAATGTGCCCACTAAATAACTACACTCCCTGGTTTTCTTACAAATATGTGACACAGTCAGGTCCGTGATAGCTAAATATACACCATTGCTTAGTGCTTCCAGGACAATTATTAAAAATGGGCAGACTGGACTGCACATGCCTTTTCTCCCTTCCTTTCTTTTCTTTCCCTTCTTTCCATCTGGAACAAGGATGTAATATTCCGAGACACAACAACCATCTTGAGACCATGAGGATACAAGGCACACACTAAAATGGGTAGCCTCTAGAGTATTTATTTCTGACTTCTTGTAGCTTTACATCATTTCTGGACTCCTTAAAATTGCACTTCTTGCTGTGTAAATTCCTGTGTGCTGAAAGCATTGTTATTTGGGTTGTCTCTTACATGTAACTGAACACAATTTCCAGCTTTTATAGTAGGTTAAAGGAGAATGTATGGAGCCTAATGGCAGTTTGCCCTCTTCATAGTAGTCTTCAGGAGCTCTGGTGGTTTAGTGCCTAAGGGATTTGACTGGTAACCAGAAGGATGGTGGTTCAAACCCACCAGCCACTCCTCAGAAGGAAGTTTGGGCAATCTATTTCCATAGAGATACTGCCTCAGAAACCCAAGGAGGGGTCACTATGAGTCAAAATTGACTTGACAGCAGTGACTTTGTCTTTTTTGGGAGTATAGTAGTCTTCTGTAGTACAACATAATCAAGGTATTTTATGCTTCCTTTAGTCTTAAAAAAAAACCTACTGCCTTTAAGTTGATTCTGACTCATGGTGACCTTATAGGACAGAGCACAACTGCCCCATAGGATTTCCAAGGCTGTAAATCTTTATGGAAGTAGACGGCTTCAGCTTCATCCCACAGAGTGGATAATGAGTTCAAACTGCCGAACTTGTGGTTAGCAGCCAAATGCCTTAACCACTGTGCCACCAGAGCTCCTAGAGGGACACTATAAGTTGGAATTGACTCAGTGGCAGTGGGTTTTCCTTTCCTTCAGTCAGGAAGTATCTATTGCTTTAGAAATTACAGTTGAAATAAAAAGCATTAGAACAGTGGAGTTAGCCCATTCTATATCAAAATTAGATTATTTGTATGCAAATAATTTCCATGTTTGTAGAGCTAAGTCCTCTCCAGTATAGGCAGAAATTATTTATAGTTTAAAATATTTCTTTTCTTAACAGTGCCTTATATGAACATCTTCTGCAAACACTTTACTTTTGCATTTTTGATGTTGTTTCCAATCCAGGGAATCATCTAGATTTTAAAACTCTAGTTTGAGGACAAAGCTATGATATGATTATGGTTTACTTATCAGCCAGTGAATACATTAAGTATATAAATGCTGCCTGTGAATAAATAAGTTAAATATCATGAGAAATGCTAGGGTTATTGTTGCCTGAATTTTACTATCTATTACTATAAGTTCTTTTATGTAAAATCTGTAACTTTATTTGGTTGGGTGGTGGGATGGTGATGTTATTTTGGTTACTCAAATAAAATTTGTAAATTTGAAAATATATACTGATGAGATTGGCTTTCTGAAAAATAGGTTGTTAATTTAGATTATATACCCCTGTCTTGTTTTATGTTGCCTGTGAATTGAGATAGTGAATTCCTAATTAGCTAGCAAAATGCAGTAGCGCAAGTAAATCCTTGTCTTTTATGTTCATGGGTGTTTGTGTTTCTTGTATTCATCTTGTAAATACTTTAACTCACATGGTTTGTAAGCACCACAGTGCTGCTATGGTGTAATCATACATCTGCAGGCCAGATTTTTCTCTTCATTTCTGTCAAGTTCTCTGCATCCATCTGTAGGCTTGCTTACAACCATATGCTTTTGGTATCATCTGAGGACAAAAGGTTTTACTGAGACAACCAGAAGATGGGGGGTGCTAGTCATTCTGAATTACTGCAGTGTTTCCTTTAGGGGCAGTCATATCGTGGGGAGTGTGCTAGGGACCTAAGGCTCTATCTTTTTGGGGTTGGGGCACAAGGAAGAATTGAGAGTTTTTACACAGAGAGCTTTTGAAAGTTTCCCTGGTCATTTCTCATAGAAGTGGTAACATCTAAGAACTAATTGGGGTTAGGGGATTTAAATTTGTAAAGAAGAGGCTATTAATTTTCTGCTATTGGTGGTTAGTGAATTTTTATCATCTTTAAATTTTAAAGGCACCAGAGCATTTGAGTTACAGTGAGGGGAAATTAATGTGGGATGAATATCACATGTCAGATGACTCTCAAGGCAGGTCAGTTTTTATTTCACCTCTTTTTATTAGGTTCCTAGGTCTGCTGTAACAAAGTACCACGAAGTAGATAGCTAACAGTGATAGAAATTTGTTCGCTCACAGTTCTGGAGGCTAGATGTCCACATTCAGGGTTTTGACAAGGCCATGCTGTCCTTACAAATCTCTAGGGGGAGCTCTTTCCTTGCCTCTTTCAGTTTCTGTTAGCCCGAGGGTTCCTTGGCTTATGGCAAAATAACTCCAATCTGTGCCTCCATTTTCACCTGGGTTTTTTCCCTCTGTGTCCATCTCTTCCACTCTTCTTGTAAGGGTATCAGCCCTATTAGATTAGGACATATCTTATATCATCAGTATGACCTCATGTTAATTTGTCCAATTATATCTTCCAAGATTGTTGCCAAATAAGGTAACATTCACAGGTAATTGGGGTTAGGGCTTCCATGTATCTTTTGGGGGGACCCAATTCAATCTAATCTTGTTTTAATCAGAAAATTTTACTATTACAGTGCAAAATATCCCTCTAAGTTGGCATTTTGTATCAAAATTGAGCGAAAATTAATCCAAATTGGCCCATTGGTACTCCAATCTTTTTATTGGAGCATTTTCATAGTTTGGCTTTCTAGAATTCTGACGTGACAAGACAAGTAGTGCCCTACTCATTTTACTGCTCTCTATATGTACATGTTTGAACTAATGAATCATGATATCAGCCTTCTCCATTATCCCAGAAGAAAACTTCAAATACAGTCAGACTATGAAGTGTTAAAAGGCCTTCATGGAAGAATGGGCAAAACTGTGTAATTACCTGTCTTGTTCTAGCTGGGTTTGTTATTTACAATGACCTTAGTTTTGTCATTAACTTACTATGACTTAGTGTTAATTTTTCAACTGTTAAAGTCAAAGAATGATTTATGCCTGCCTTCAAAGAGATGGTTATTATGAGCAAAGTATTCATGATTGACAGAACACTTTGTGTTCTCAGAAAGCTACTTAAATGCTAAATAATAATATTCAATGTGCTCCACAGGAACTTGTTAATGTATGTTAGAATACAGTTCATAATGGAAATAAGAGAAATGGATAGATCTTGACAGGTGAAACTGCTCCTCAGTTGAAATTGGTAAAATGAAAAATCACATTCTGGAATGCTTATCATTGTGCAACAGAGCCTGCTATCTGTGAGGGATTATTCTGCACTTCCTGTCATTTGTAGAAAAGGATCATGTCCCTTGAAATGCCATCTGTTACTCCATTTGAATGTTAGACATGGTGTGATGCCACCATTTTTAAAAAAATCTACCAGAAGCAGTTTTACACATAGCAGATGAAGAAGGAAATAGAATCATCTGGGTGACAAAAGTTTGGAAAATGATTTAATTAGATATAAGTCAATTCTTCTTTGTCTGGGCCCCCATTTGGAATGCCTAAAGGATTCCTGTTTACCCCAAATGCTGGTATATGACACAGAGTCAGTGAACAAATAATGTATTACATATATTTCTGATGCAGTAACTATTGCAGTGGGATGAAATTGGACTAGGAACATAACATGCACATACTGTTCTTGGTCGTTCCTCATATAGGCCGTGTGCCTTTGGTTATTTCACCTGTGAAATATGTTGGTTGTCTTTTCCCTACTTGTATGGAAAAACTAATTTCACATGGATGAGAATGTAGGACAGTATTGTGTGATTATGGTATGGTTTTCAGTTCCACCATCTCAGAAACTGGGTTAATTAGCATTCTGAAAGTACAGTTATCTCTCAGCATCCCATATACAAGCTTTGAGAAACTAAGGAATGAAAACTGAATTTCATTGTATTAATGTGTAATGAGAAATAGCAGTACCAAAGGGACTGTCATTCTTTGGTTAGCTGATTCTCTCCCTAAAGGCAAACTACTTGGGAAACCAGAATATAATTAAAGGCTTGTACAGGTGGCATGAAATCAGTTTAAGTAGAATGGCATCAATCTAAGATGACTTATTTCATGCAAATAAGATTTAATTTGCCCCTGAAGCCAGAGCTCATATCCTTGGGTCAAGGCATGTTCTCCCTTAGCCTGGGATTCTGAAAATGTTCATTTTCTACATTTTTTTTTTTTTTTCCTAAGCTGCCATTGATGACTCTTTTGATAGATTCATTATTATTGATTTTAATGACATTGTAGTCCAGTTTTGCATGTCTGTTTCTGGATCATCATAATGACTCACATTATCTTTCTCTAGCCTGTTATGTGATGATTTTACACTTTAAGTTTTTAGAGGGAAACCTTATAATCTTCATTTCTGACTTTCTTGATGGGGCTTCTCACTATCGTTGTTCCTTGACTATCACTGCCTATATTAGGTTCATTCAATATTTACAGAATTCAGGTCTAGGACAATTTTCTTTACAATTAATATTTTTGTTTTAGGAATGCTTGGTGTTTAAGAGGCAATGAGGATTTTGATATATTTTTCATCCTATAGAAAGAAATATTAAATTCCTTTGAAACACAAGTTAGGCAACAGAACAGACATGACAACCTTTTTACATAGTCTAGTATTAAGCAGGAATATCCTGGGTAGTTAAAACAATTATCACACTCAGCTGATAACCAAAAGTTGAAGATTCAAGTCCAATAGCAGCTTTGAAAGAAAGGCTCAGTGAAGCAAAGAGATTGCTGAAAAGGAAATAAGGAAATCAATACCATTTACAACACATACCAAAATAAAACACAAAATACTTGGGAATAAATCTCATGAGGAACACAAAAGACCTGTACAAAGAAAACTATAAATCACCACTCCAAGAAACCATATGAGATCTACATAAGTGGAAGAACCTACCATGCTCGTGAATAGGAAGACTGAACATTGTGAAAATGTCAATACTACCCAAAGTAATCTGTGCATTCAGTGTAATGCCAAACCAGATCTCATCAGCATTCTTTAAGGATATGGAAACACCAATCACTAATTTTATATGGAAAGAAAGAGACCTTGAATAAAAAAAAAAAAAAAAAAAACACTATTGAAGAAGAAGAAAAAAGTAGGAAGTCTCACATTCCCAGATTTCAAAACCTACTATACAGCTGCAGTAGTCAAAACAGCCTGACACTGGTACAACAACAGACACATACACCAGTGGAACAGAATTGAGAGCCCAGAAGTACATCCATCGACCAGTGGTCAGCTGATTTTTGACAAAAAAACTGAAAGCCATTAAATGGGCAAGAAGTGGTCTCTTTAACAAATGATTCTGGCAAAACTGGATGTCCATTTGCAGAAAAATGAAACAAGATCTGTACCTCACACCTACAGAAAAAATAACTCCAGATGGATCAAATAATTAAATGTGAAACCTAAAACTATAAAGTTCTTCAAGGGAAAAATCAGGCAAATTTAGGGGCCCTAATTTATGGCATAAATAGATTTTCAAGCTAACCTAAAATGAACAAACAGCAGAAGATAAACTAGATGAATGGGATCTTCTAAAAATTAAATTTTTATGTGCTTCCAAAGACTTCTCCAAAAGTGTCAAAAGAGAATGTACAGATTGGGAAAAAATATTCAGCAATGACATATCTGATGAGGAACGTATCTCTAAAATTTATAGAGAACTCCAATTCTTCACCAACCAAAAGACAAACAATAGAATTAAAAAATGGGCAGAAGACATGAATAGATACTTCACCAAAGAGGATATTCAGGTGACTAGCTAATACATGAAGAAATGCTCATGATCATTAGCCATCAGAGAGATGTAAATCAAAAGTACAATGAAATACCATCTCACCCCAGCACTAATGACAAAGTTCAACAAGATAGAAAATAACAAATACTGGTGAGGATGTGAAGAGATTGGGACTCTCATACACTGCTGGTGGGACTGTCAAATGACATAACCACTGTGGAAAGCAGTATGACAATTCCTTAAGAGGCTGGAATTAGAAATACCATTTGATCCAGCAATCCCACTACTAGGTATATAGCCTAAAGAAGTGAGAGCCTGGACAGAAATGGACACCCATATTTATGACAACACTATTTACAATAGCCAGAAGATGGAAGCAACCTAAGTGCCCATCAAAAGAAGAATGGATAACCAAATTATGGTACACACACAAAGGAATACTATGCAACAGTAAAGAATAATGTAGAATCTGCTAAACATGGATGAACTTGGAGGGCATTATGCTGAATGTAATAAGTCAATAATAGAAGGACAAATATAGTATTAGTTCATTATCATAAAAAGTCAAGGAAAGGATTACATATGGAAAGAAACTTTCTTTGTTGGTAACCAGGGGTGGAAGGGGAGGGGAGGGAACATTGCAACAACAACAGCAACAAAAATGCATTGACCCATGTCACTTTAGTTTTGTGTATTCTACTGTACATAAATTATATTTCAATAAAATGTATTTAAAAAAAAGAAGAAGAAAGAAACAGAAAGGCCTGGTGATTCACTCCTGAAAAATCAGTCATTGAACACTCTATGGGACACTGTTCTACTCTGACATACATGAGGTCCATGAGTTGGAGTCGATTCAGTGGTCACTGCTAAACTAGTATGTGTCAATTAATAACACACACACACATCCAGAAACCTAGAGAAACTGCTCCACATAGAGGAACTGCTCCAAATGCATCATCCTTAGCATTTTGAGTTACCTTTGAAAACTGAGAAAACTTTCCAGTTCTAGGGATCTTCTACAAAAATGAAGCACCATTCATTTAAAAAGTTTTAGAGAAAGAAGAATTGTTTTTAAGACCCTGAAAGCCATTAGTGAATTATTTTGTCATACAATTCACCTAAAAATTATGTAATTTTTTATTAGTAGTTAGAGGGCCTGAGAGCAAAGGAGTAATGAAGTTTCCAAAGTTTTTCCCACTAGAAATTTGCTGATTGTCAGCACTGCCCCACATTTTGGCATCTGCTAAAAAGTGTTGCAGGCTCCTAGATCTACTGGAGTGCAGCTGGAATGCTCCTTAGATGTGAAAATGGCCAGACTTCATCTCACCTGCTTCTGTCATGTTTTAAGAAGGGGCCAGTTCCTGGAGAAGGATATCATACTTGGTTAAGTAGAAGGTCAGTGAAAAAGGGAAAGATTCTCAATGAGATTGATTCACACAGTGGCTGCAATGATAGGTTTAAGCATAGCAAGGATTGTGAGGATGGCACAGGATTGGGTAGTGTTTTGTCCTGTTGTACACAGGGTCACTATGAGTTGCATCTGACTTGATGACACCTAACAACAGATCTACCTGGAATCCTCGGTTGTTCCTGGAGTCCCATTTCATTGAGCTTGCTTCCCTCCAGATGAAGGGACAGGTTCAGGATACACATCTTTCTTTCCTCTGTCTCCTTTCCATTTTCACCCAGTTTTCTATAAGGGATGAGTTTCTGTTTCTCTGAAGCGTTGTAAACACGAGGACTGAGAGGGTTCCAGGTGATCGTTGTCATCAAAGATCGTGATTGCCTGGCTGTTGCTCTGCTCCTAGTTAAAGTGCCAGATGATGGTGGGGTAGGGATGGAGAACTGCCAGATAAACCTCGGAGATCTCTGATAGCATTTAGGAGATTGAAATCCCTTGCCCTGAGAGACTTGCTTCTGGTCATTCTTCTCAGACATTTGGAAGGGGTAGATGAATTACATCTTGCAGTGGTTGGTTTCTGGCAGCAGAGAAAAATTTAAGCTGATATTAGAATCAGATCCTTCCCTAACTGTGACAAAAAATGGAATTTAGAATTGTCCATAAAGATCTATGATATCTAATCGCGTTGAGATGCTTACTGCTTGTCTGGGATGATACTCATACTGCCTTTCATACTTGCACTTTCCAAACTGCCCTTTTAAAACTTAAATTAGATCAAGTCATTCTTCTGCTGTTCTTTTCAGTGACTTCCTGAGATTAATTTGCAATATAGATGCCTCATGATGGCTTCTAAAAAAATTCACTGACTGTTGCCTTCTGTTCCCATCTTATCTCAAACTTACAGTCTCCATTGCTTATTATGGTCTAGCTACCCTGCCCTCCTTTCAGTACTCAAATAATTCATTTTCTCAGGGCTCAAGGCTTTCACTCAGGCTGTTTATTCTGTCTACAATTTTATCCCCTTCTGCACTTCACCTAACTTGGTCTCATCCTCAGACATAGATTGCCACTCTGGTCCTCCATCCATCCCAATATTCTCTACTACTTTACTCTATTTTTCCTCTTCATGGAACTTCTCACTATTTGGAACTCCATATTTACTTGTAGTTTCATTTAATATCTCTCATAATTGATGGTGGGACTTAAGAGGTTAGAGGTTATGTCTGTTTCATTCACCATTACATACCTGGCATTTAACATTGTGTCTAGCCTATATTAAGTGCTCAATAAGTATTTTATGTATGAAGGATTGAATAAATGACCCTAAGATGC
Organism: Orycteropus afer afer; assembly: GCF_000298275.1. Lineage (NCBI taxonomy): Eukaryota > Metazoa > Chordata > Mammalia > Tubulidentata > Orycteropodidae > Orycteropus > Orycteropus afer. The sequence continues at coordinate 1,088,835 of NW_006921827.1, read as the reverse complement.
CATTTCCAGCTTAATGATTTACTGATTCTCTATGCCACTCTAATAATCTAGAATGCTATGACATTCAGTCAATCCAAGGGTTGAGTTCAATGGTGTTTGGAGCTGAAAGCTCTTAAATTTATAAGAAGGGAATGAATATTGATGCATTATCTTTAGTATTAATTGCCCAAAATTTATACCTAGTATATTTGTTGCCATGGAGTTGATTCCAACTTGTAGCAACCACATATGTGCAGTGTTGAACTGGTTCATAGGATTTTAAGGCTTTAATTTTTTCAGAAGCAGGTTGCTAAGCCCGTCTTTCAAGACATCTCTGGGCAAGTTTGAAACCACCAACCTATCAGCTAATTGTTGAGCACTTTTCTGTTTGAGCCACCCAAGGATTACTTCTCTGACGTATCTTCTATGAATTTGTTAATATTCATATATTATCTTTCTCATTTTTAAAGTAGAGATAAAATGTTAAGTGTTCCATTTCATTTTCAACTGAAGACCCTTTCTAAAATAATTTTTTTTTGTTAAAAAAACATGATACATGGTTAATAATATGAATGATGGTAACACTGATGATGGCATAATTTAAGGGAATTTTGTATAATGTAGCTGAACATGGTAACTTTCTTTGCATATTGCTTGGATTAAACAGACTGAGGTTTTTTTTTTTTTTTTTTAATTGAATTTTTGGTGAAAGTATACACACCAAATAAGTTTCCAGTTTAACAATTTATAACTCTACTGTTCAGGGACATTTCCACATTATATCAGCATTCTGTTTCCATTCTTTTTGTTCTATTCCCATTATTCTGGCTTCCCTGACCCTTCTTAACTTTTCATTTTTGTTTTAGGGTAAATATTAACTGTTTCATCTCATATAGATAATTATTTGGAGGAGCACAGTACTCATGGGTGATGTTATTTGTTTAATGGGTCAATTTATTATTTGGCTGAAAGATTACCTCTAGGAGTGGCAGCTCCAAGTTTAAAGGATATCTCAGGGCAGTAGTCTCGAATCATCAAGTCTCCACCAGACCTGTAAGCCTTGTTATTGTTAGGTGCTGTTGAGTCATCTCCGACTCATAGCAACCCTGTGCACAAAAGAACAAAACACCGCCCGGTCCTGAGGCAGATACATGCCTCTTGGTACACTTGAGCCCATCGCTGCTGCCACTGTGCCAATCCATCTCATTGAGGGCCTTCTACCTTAACAAGCATGGCATCCTTCTCCAGGGAATGGTCCCTTCTGATAACATGACCAAAGTATGTGAGATGAAGTCTGGCCATTCTCGCCTCCAAGGAGCATTCTGGCTGCACTTCCTCCAGGACAGACCTGTTAGTTCTTTTCACAATCCAACAAGTATCTACTATCTAGAGATTGATTTTCCCTCCCTCTCTTTCCCATCCCTGGTAACCATCAAAGAATGTTGCTTTCTGTGTATATACCTAATATTGTCTTTTTCATTATTTATTTTTTATTGTAATTTGGGTGAAAGTTTAGAGAGCAAATTAATTTTCCATATAACAGTTCATACACATTTTTTTTTTTCATGACACTGATTGCAATCCCCATAAAGTAGCAGCTCCTTTCCCACTTCCTCCCTGTAGTTATCTTTTCCCTGTGCCTTTGGGATTCCTGCCCTCTGAGCTATCTCCTTGTGCAAATACTGCCCTTCTAATTCCCACGGTTGATTGCTCTAAAGAGTGTACCTATCTGATGTAAATGTTCACCTTATATGCCTATCTATTGTTGGCTGGAAGCCACAGGGGTAAGTGTATTCCCAGGCTTGTCAGGTGACTGGAGGGCATAGTCTCAGGGGTTCCACCAATCTTTATCAGACCATTAAGCCTGCCTAATCTTTTCTTTTTTATAAAAGTAAGATCATACAATGTTTGCCATTTTGTGATTGACTTATTACACTTAGAATAATGACCTCCAGATTCATCCATGTTATGTTTCAAGATCTCATCATTATCTTTATAGTTGGATAGTATTCCATTTTGTGCATATATCATAATTTGTTTATCCATTCATCTGTTGATGAGCACTTAGGTTATTTCCATATTTTTGCTATTGTGAATAATACTGCAATGAACATAGGTGTGCATATGTCTATTCATGTCATTTCTATTAGATCCAAAAGGTGCATACCTAAGAGTGGGATAGCTAGATCACAAGATATTTCTATTTCTAATTTTGTGAGGAAGTTCTGTACCAGTTTCCATAGTGGTTGTACCAGAAGTGTATAAGAGTCTCCCCAAAAGCTCTCCCTGCATTTGTTGTTTTCTGCTTTTTTTTTTTTTTTCCTGACCACTGCTATTTTATCAGGGGTGTGATTGTATTTCATTGTAGTTTTGATTTTCATTTCTCCAATAGCTAATGATCATGAGCTTTTCATGTGTATATTGGCCACCTCTTTGGTGAAGTGTCTGTTCATGTCCATTGCCCTTTTTTCCCCCATTGGATTATTTATCTTTTTTATTGTTGAGTTGTTGAGGTATTTGGAAATTAGACCTTTATGAGATATATCATTCCCAAAATTTCTTCCCAGGCTGTATGTTTCTTTTTACTCTTTGGGTGAAGTCTTTTCATGAGCATAAGTATTTTATTTCTTTTCTTTTTTTTTGTGAATTTATAGTTATGTTTGATAGTCTATTTGTGTAAAAAGTATTAAGTTTCATAGTTTTTTCCTTATGTTATCTTCAAGGAGCTTTATAGTTTTAGCTTTAACATTTAGGTCTTTGATCCACTTTGAGTTAGTTTTTGTGTATGATGTAAGGTATGAATGCTGTTTGATTTTTCTGCAAATAGATACCTAGTTTTGCCAGAACTATTTTTAAAGGATGCTTTTTCTTCCCCATTGAGTGGACTTTGACCCCTTGTTGAAAATAAGCTACCATAGATATATCGATTTAGTTCTATGTTCTTAGTTTTATTTCATTGGTTTCTGTGTCTGTCATCATTTCAGTACTAGGTTGTTTTGTTTACTGTGAATGTATAGTATGTTTTAAGATCAGGAAGTGTGAAGACTCCTGTTTTGCTCTTATTTTTCAATATTGCAATGGCTATTTGGCACCTCTTTCCTTTCAATATAAAGTTGGTGATTAAATTTTCCATTTCAGTAAAGAATGTTGTTGAGATTTGGATTGAAATTGCATTCTATTTACAGATTGTTTTGGGTAGTACTGACATTTTCCCAATGTTAAGTCTACCAATGAGATGTTAAGTCTGTGAAAATGAGATGCTCCTCCATTTTTGTAGATATCTTTTAGTTTCCTTCAGTAAGGTTTTCTTTTTTAAAAAATCTTTTCTCCACCTCAGAACACTTGGTTTATAACATATTGTACACATCTTTGATACAATTTACATAAGTGTACACATTGATTCACACAATATGTATGGCATGTTTCTCACAATCAGTTTTAAGCAATTTGTTATGGGAAGTTCATTCTGATAAAGGACTGTACAGTGTGCCTTTTGTGTGTTGGGGTTGTGCAGGAATGCCCCATTCATTACCTTTATAGCATTTATAAATTCTGATATTAGTTAGACTTTATTCAGTTTGAAAGCATTTTTGTACATATTATATTGATAGGACGTCTTTCTTCAAGGATCTCTTGCCCAAGAGAATATGACCTAATAATAAAAGTTCTCTCACATTTAAATCAGTAGTATATTTTCTCCTTACTGAAGATTTTCTGATGAGTGATTTTCACTTTTCTGAAAGGTCTCTCTCTCTCTTAGTACATTCACCTCCCTGTTTTGTCCCCACTTTACAATTTTACATTGAGAATAGTGTCTTAGAGAGACTAAAAGTCTCTTAATATTATGTCTCAGGAGAGGAGTGCATCTACATTGACAATCATATGGCTTTTATAATGAACTTTAAAATCATTCTATCACATTTGTGCCCATAAAATATTAATCTATGGCCTTCTTTCAACAAATAGTTATCTCAGGACATCAATCGTAGAGGTGAAATATATTGAAAACACTATTTGATACATCACTTATTTCGATGGCTATTGGGCAATTCAAATGCAGGGATATTTTGTACTACAGACTGATGCCAATTCTACCACGTCAAGGGAAACTGGTGGTTCAGAACCTGCTGCTTTATTTCCTGTTTTAGCAATTTCCATATGGTTCATATGCTAACTACCAGCGTCTTTGCCAGGCAGGACCACAGAGTCGCCCTGGCATTTTGAATGTCCTGCTGGGTCTGTATCATAACCAAGAGCAATTTTTATTGTTAGCACAGTCTGTGAGAAATCCTCCTGAGGTAAATAAAGCTCAAACAGGAGACTTCTCTGGGGTTTCCCTGAGCCAGAGTAAAAAATGGTGGGAAGGAATCTTTGGCAGTCAAAAGCACTGTGTTGGAGGAATCTAGGAGAGAACTATTGCAACATGCACATACTGAGGCTGATTTGCCTGATTTGAATCCTTTTGGGAAGCCTGCTTTTTCTGTTTTAAAACATTAATTTTAATATTTTATTATTTACAAAAGCATTATATGAGTTCAATTCATCTGCCTATAAAGGAAATTAGAACACTGTAATTGACTCAGAAATCTACTTTGACTACCCCTCCAAAAAATGTCTTAAGAAATCTCCAGAGTTTAAAAATAAGAATAATTCCATAGATTGCCTTTCTTTTGAAAGTTAGTTAAATATGCTTTTTCAGAGATTTCTCTCCTTTTAAAAAACCAAATAGTCTAGATTATTTATTGTTAATACTTTGTAGCTAAGGGTGCCTAGGTAAAACATGACTCTATTTCTGTCTCAGTCATTCTCCACTTTATTTCCAAAGGGAGTGTGAAGTGATGGCCATGCCTCTGTTATGAGAACCAAGAGATCTGAATTTTAGAGTTTTCTCTGCCACTGCTATCTGTGTGACATCTCACCTGGATCCCACTTCTTTGATCTACTAGCCTTCTTTAAAGTTCTGAGATTCTCTGTGATGCATCAATATACTTGCAAGTGTAATAGAGTATCTTAGCTGACAAAAAAACATTTTTGTTAGTACAGTAAGGAATGGATGGCCCTATAGAGCTGTGGGCTCTGGAGGTAAATTGTCTGGGTTTGAATTTCTCTAGTCTGCTTACTAAGGAGCTCTGGTGGTGTAATGGGTAAGGCTGCTAATCAGAAGGTCAGTGGCTCAAACCTACCAGCTGCTCCATAGAAGGAAGATGGGGTAATCTACTTCCATAAAGATTTACATCCTTGGAAACCCAATGGGGGTTGCTATGAGTCATAATTGACTTGATGGCAGTGAGTTTGTTTTGTTGGTTTTTACTCTGCTTACTTTGTGTGTAAGACTAAGGACAAGTTACTCACCCTCTTTTTACCTCCTTTATCTTATGTAGAAAGAGATGAAAGAGTGCATAGCTTATAGGCAGCTTAAAGATTAAATGCAATAATTCATATAGAACATTCAGAAGACTTATGGTTAATACATGTTAATTTTCTTTAAATTTGGCAGTCATCTGACCTCATCTTTGATTTACATGGAACACAAGGTATTTTGGGGACAATAATTTGCCCAGTTTCAATAATTTGATCTAAATGTCTACAGAAATTTATAAAGAAATTGGGTGACTCTATGAGAACCAAATTATGAAGAAGAAGTCTGGGGCTGTTGAGAAGGAATTCACTGTAGAGAAGCAAACCAAGCATGAGGCTTACATTGCACACAGCCTCCAGAAGTGGCAGGAAAACTGGTACTGCAACCATCCTGACTCAGTTACCCTTGTAGAGCTTGCTTACTCTGCAGAGAAAGAGAATTGTGATTGTGAACTGAAAAGGCTCCTTTATTAAACATTTTTCAGAGGCTGTTATTTGGTCCACTTTTCTATGGAATTTTTCTTGGATATGCAGCTTCCATTGGGGTAAAAAAAAAAAAGACTATATTTCCCAGCCTCTTTTTCATCTTTCTTGGCCAAAAAATGTGAATAGAGATGTTGTTATTGTTGCTGTTGTTATGTGCCGTTGACTTGGACCTGACTCATAGCGACCCCTCCTTGGGTTTCCGAGGCAGTATCACTACGGAAGTAGGATTGCCCAACCTTCCTTCCGAGGAGTGGCTGGTGGGTTTGAACCGCCAGCCTTCTGGTTATCAGTCAAGTGCCTTAGGCACATAATTATTCTCTTCTGCTCACAAATGAAATGACCTTCTCTTTCATCCCTCCTGCTGGCTGGAATATGTATGTGATGCCTGGAGCTAGAGGAGCCATACTGGACTATGATGGAGAAGTTACATATTAAGGATTGTCAACTAACAAGATAAAATAAAGTAGCATCCCTGACACTGTGGAGCACCAGTATTTGCCATGGATTTCTTTTGCCTGGACAGTTACATAAGGGAGAAATAAACTTCTACATTATTTAAACCATTGTTATTTTGATTTATTGGTTAAGTCTATATATTAATCAATAAAATGGCAATAGTTTGGGGTTGAATAAACCTGGCATTGACCCAACCCCTTACTTCCAACTGAATATAACCTGGAAAGAAAGCATATTTTCTTCTTTCTTCATAATAAATCACTGAGTTTTGAGCACAGAGTGAGAATCTAGAGCCCAGGAAGTGGACAAGAATTAGTAGGTATATACCCTTCAGGAGAAAGATTCATGATGAAGTTATTATCTATTGAGTAAAACAATTAGCTTTGCATGTACTAATGGCAAAGAAAATGGTATGCTACATAGTGATAATTGTATAATAAAAATGAAGAATGAAAATTTATTAGACATAATTGATTGGAAATTTTTCATGAATCTTTACATTGATTCTATTGAGTGACAATAGAAATCATTTTACTTTCAGCAATTAATAACATATGGTTCATATTTGTTTAGTATTTTAATAGCAACTAAAACATCTAGTAATTTTACTGCTTGTAGTATATCAACATTGGGTCTTCTTTAGTTTGAGTAATCTTTTCATAATTGCATTTTATTCTTCTCAACTGAATATATTATGTAAGGAATTTTGGTAGTGTAGTGGTTAAGGCCCTTGACTGCTAACCAAAATGTCCGTGATTTGAATCCACCAGCTGTTCCATGGAAAAAAAGATGAGGCAGTCTGCTTGTAGTACATCAACTTTGAGTTTTCTTTGAGTAATTTTTTCATATCTGCATTTTATTCTTCTCAATTGAATGTATTATGTGAGATGTCACATATATGTTATATTTGAAAATTAGTCAAAGAAGAATTGATGCATGTGAATTATGGTGTTGTCAAAGAGTATTGAATGCTGAAAGTACCATGGACTGCTAAAAGAACTAACAGATCTGTCCTGGAGGAAGTGCAGCCAGAATGCTCCTTGGAATCAAGAATGGCCAGACTTCATCTCACCTATTTTGGTCATGTTGTAAGAAGGGACCATTCCCTGGAGAAGGATGTCATGCTTGGTAGGGTGGAGCATCGACAAAAGAGGGGGAGGCCTTCAAGGAGATGGATTGATATGGTGGCTGCGATGATGGGCTCAAGTATAACAGGGATTGTGGGGCTGGCACGAAATCGGGCAGTGTTTCGTTCTGCTGTGCATGGGGTCGCTATGAGTCAGAAACGACTCGACGGCACTTAACAACAACAAAGAGTATTGACTGCTATGGATTGCCAGAAGAATCTGTTTTGGAAAAAGTACAGCCAGAATGTTCCTTAGAAGCAAGGATAGTGAGACTTCTCTCGTTCATAATTTACATGTTATCCAGAGGGACCATGCCCTGGAGAAGGTCATCATGCTTGCAAAAGTAGAGGGTCCACAAAAAAAGGAAGACCCCCAATGACACGGGTTGACACAGTGGCTGCAACAATACAATCAGGCATAGCAATGATGGTCAGGATGGCACAAGACTGGTGCAATCTTCAGTGTTTTGTTCTGTTGTACATAGGGTTGCTTTGAGGAAACCAACTCGAGACAACTAAGGACTACAACATAAATAAGTGAATGAAAATATTAATACCCTGAGTGAGTATTCTTCCCCCCCACTTGGATTTTTGTTCTCTTCTGGGGAAAAACAAAATTCCTTAAAGATTTAAAGGTTGTATTGATTATACTTCTGTTTAATTTATTTTAAATATAATTATGGCATTTACATTTAAATGTAATTACATAATTACAAAAAAATAACTTTTTTATGCTTTTGTTTTGTTTTGTACAATAGGTCAAGTTTCTCAAGAAACAAGTTCTGAGATTCAGATACATCTGCAAAAGGCTTGTTGAGAATTGATGCTAGAAGTCCCTATATGGGGTTAAGGAGAAGCAAGTTTTGGCAGAGTGAGAAGCTGAGCTGCTTTGTAGTTGCAGCAGTGGGCTTAGTCAATTCCACTGGGAGCTGTGGAATTGATATGGGCTTTCAGAGATGTCTGATCTGAGGCAATGGCCTGGTAACCTTGCCAGGACTTGGAAGGAGGTTTTCCTAGAGAAGGAGTATAATCTTAGGTAAGACAGCTCTCTTTGGTTGAGAGAAATTCCTCAGCAGGGACTTGTGTGTGAGCTATCATCAAGCAACACTCCTGGCAGCTGGGGGGATGAGTTAAACTGTTCTGAAGGGGACTGTTGTTGGCACTCAGAATTAAAATCTGTAACAGTCTTAGTGAAGGAAAATATAAGAATACAATAAATAAGAAGTGAGTTTAAGGACAGATAAAAACAGAAATTATAACTTGTCAAAATGGGACTTCTGTTTTCTCTCTTCAAAGTACTTTATCTAAGACTTAAAATAAAATGTGTCTCAGATGGGATTATTCACTTTTCTCAGAATAATCAAAATGAACAAACTTTTAATACTGTCATTTTTTAACCTTATAGATATATGGATTTATTATTGTTGTGGGCATTGTTACTTACTGTGATAGTTGGAGCTGTGTGACAACTTGGCTGGACCACAATTCTGTGTGGTTTAAGCAGTTGTGATGTGGGTTGTTCTCATGATGGGATCAGATGTATATTTTCTCAGCAGCCAATCCACTCAAAGGGAGTTTCCTTGGGGGGGTGGCCTGTTTCCATTATATTTATGGACATCCTGGGAAAAGTGACATTCTTCTGTGGATCGGGATTCTGTTGTGTGCCTACAACTGTCCATGAATGAACAATCCACCATTTGGCCTGGAGATCTTGGATTTGTCATTTGTTGGAGTCAACAGCCAGTATACTGCCTGCCAACCTTGAGGTCCTCAGCCCCTGAAGCTGTGTGAGTTGGGAAAAGCCTCCACCTTGACATTTGATCTAAGAACTTTGGACTTGCCAGCTTCTGTAAGTGTGTAATCCATTTTCCTAAGATAAATTTCTCTTTCTCTATATATATAAGCTTTACTAATTTTGTTTCTCTAGAGAACTCAGTCTAACATATTTACTCTAACGGAATATGTGCACTTTAATTCTATATGGTGTGTGTGTGTGTGTGAATGTATATATGTGTGTGTGTATATATATATATATATATATATTTATGTTCCAGACTAGAACCACAAAATTTAGTCTGTGTACCTTTTTTTGGGGGTTCCTGAGTACTGCAAATGCTTAACACACCCGACTGGTAAGGATGGCAGTTTGAGTACATCCAGGCACACCTTGAGAAAGGCTTGGTGATGTACTGGTGGAAAATCAGCCATTGAAAGGTCTATGGAGCACATTTCTACTCTGACACACATGGGGTTGCATGGATTGGAAATTTCTTGATGAAAACTTTTTTTTTACCTTTAGGGGATTTATTTTTGTGAAGCCGTTATCAGTCTTTTGACTTAATTTAGAATCATAAATCATGAATTCCAGGAATCTAGGAAAATTGGAAGTTGTCAAAATCAAAATGGAACACATAAAGATTGATTATCCTAGGCATTGGTGAGCTGAAATGGACTAGTTTTGGCCATTTTGAATTAGACAACCATGTGACCTACTATGCCAGGAATGATAAATTGAAGAGGAATGGCATGGCATTCATTATCACAAAGAATGTTTTAAGATCTATCCTGAAGTGCAATGCTGTAAGTGATAGGATAATATCTATATGTACAAGGGAGGCCATTTAATACCACTGTTATTCAAATGTACACACTGCTAAAGAGACAAGGAGGTGGCACCTTCTGACCTTCTCTAACTACACAAGAGAAAGATAGAATCACCATCAGTGGCCCAAGGCCTATTCCTTTGAGGCCAGACATGCTGCCACCCTCCAACCCTCTTACTAACTTTGTCACCGACCGTTCTTCCCATGACACCCACCACTTCTCTGCTGGGTTTGATAATTTGCTGCAGTGGCTTCACAGAACTCACAGATTAGGGGGTTTATTAGGAAAGCAACAGACTACAATTCAAGTTCAGGAACACTCTCTGTCTCTCACAGCCAGCCATCTTTTGGCCAACCATCTGTCAGCTGAGAGTCTCTTTCAGTAGCACATCTCTTTCTCAGCCGTTTGAGTCTCTTGTGTCTCTCAGCAGTATGTCTCTCTCACAACTCTTAGCAGCACTTTTCCCTCAGCAGCACATCTTTCTCAGATGGCAGTCAGAGAGACTCCTTCTGTCTCTAGGAGGATTCCTTTATAGCCTGGTAGAGTGATCAAACTAACCAATCCCAACATCAGAATTCTATACACTTGAGAGAGTGTGAACTTCCCAGAAGATTTCTCTCTGCTGGTTCAATGGAAATACATCAAGTAGATAACTTTAACAATTAGCTACTCAGATGCTCACAACAAAATGGGAGTTACAAAGATTATGGCTAGAAAAGCTATACCAAGTAATCTACTGCACTGCATGCACCCACCACCAAAGCCAAATATGAGGAAATTAAAGGTTTTTAACAACTTCTGCAGTCTGAAATTGGCCGAACATGCAATGAAAATGTGCTGTTTATCATGGGTGATTGGAATGCAAAAGTTGGAAACAAAGAATAATCACCAGTAGTTGGAAAATTTGGCACTGGTAATAGAAATAACACTAGAGGTTGCATGATAGAATTTTTGAAAGAGAGTGACTTATTCATTGCAAATACCTTTTCTCAACAAAACAAACTTTGGCTATACACGTGGACTTCACTTAATGGAGTACACAAGAATCAGACTGACTACATCTGTGGCAAAGTCACTGCCTCAAGTCAAATCTGACTCATAGTGACTTCTTCTTGGGTTTCTGTGGCAGTATCACTATGGAAGTAGATTGCCAAACCTTCCTTCCAAGGAGTGGCTGGTGGATTTGAACCACCAGCCTTCTGGTTAGCAGTCAAGTGCCTTAGGCACTACATGGCAAGAGACAATGGAAAAGCTCAGCATCTTCAGCCAAAACAAGGCCAGGAGCTGACTGTGAAACAGACCATCAATTGCTCATATGCAAGTTCAAGTTGAAATAAGTCCACAGAGCCAAAATATGACTTCGGATGTATCCTTCCTTAATTTAGAAACCATCTAAAGAATAGATTTGATGCATTGAACACCAATGACGGCAAACTAGATGAATTGTTGGATGACATCAAGAACATTGTCCACAAAGAAACTAAAAGCGCATTAAAAAGACAGGAAAGTAAGAAAAGATCAAAATGGATGTCAGAAGAAACTCTGAAACTTGCCCTTGAATTCAGAGCAAATGGAAGAAATGACAAGATAAAAAAGCTGAACAAAAGATTTCAAAGAGTGGCTCGAGAAGACAAAGTCAATTATTATAATGAAATGTGCAGACATGCAGTTAGAAAGCCAAAAGGGAAGAACATGATTGGCATTTTTCAAGCTGAGAGAATTGAACAAAAAATTGAAGTCTTGAGTTGCAATATTGAAAGATTCTATGGGCTAAATATTGAGTGATGAAGGAAACATCAAAAGAAGATGGAAAGAATACACAGAGTCACTGTACCAAAAAGAACTGCTCAGTGTTTCTCCATTTTAGGAAGTGGCATATGATCAAGATCCACTGATATTGAACATAGCATTGGGCAAATTGGCTGCAAAAGATCTCTTTCAAGTACTGACGAGCAAAGATATCTCTTTGAGGACTATGGTGTGCCTTATGCAAGCCATGGTTTTTTCAGTTGCCTCATATGCATGTGAGAGCTGGACAATAAATAAGGAAGACCAAAGAAGAGTCGATGTTTTTGAGTTTTGGTGTTGGCGAAGAATATTGAAAGTACCATAGACTGCTAAAATAACTAACAAATCTTCCCTGGCATAAGTGCAGCCAGAATGCTTCTTGGAAGTGAGAATGGCCAGACCTCATCTCACTTGCTTTGCTCATGTTGTTAGAAGGGACCATTCCCTGGTGAATGATATCATGCTTGTTAAAGTAGAGGGTCAATGGAAAAGGGGAAGGCCCTCAACCAGCTGGATTGACATAGCAGCTGCAACGATATGCTCAGGTATAGCAAGGATTGTGGGGCTGGCACAGAACCAGGCAGTTTTTCATTCTGATGTACATAGAGTCACTGTGAGTCAGAGATGACTCCATGACACCTAACAACATCAATGACATTGTTCTAAATTAATGTCAAAAGAGTATCTGAAGTGATTTGCTTTTAAACTTATTTATTTATTTCCATCTGGCTGAGATGGCCTTCATGGCCTGTGTATTTCTAGAAAATAAGGCATCTTCTTTTTACATTATTTATGATTTTAATCTAATTTAATAGTTAGCTCTATATTGGTCATTGGTATCATAAAAATACGTAGAATTTTTTTATGTAAAATTGTCTCTAGAATTGATACATGTCAATAGGCTAACTTAGTTACAACACAAAGTATAGGTGTGCTTTTTAATAGTCAATATTATTAATGTATTTTTGCTGATGTGGAAAATTCTGTTTTAAATTATAGATATGAACTTTGCCATAATGCAAATAAGTATGAAAATGTATATATATGTGTTTGTGAAATTATAGCTAAGTACAGTTTAGAAATAATATTAACAAATATGGTTTATTTTGTTTACACAGTTTAATTTCTTTTAACTTTAATTTGTAGCAACATTATTGGACATGAAATTCATTAATATTTTATGGTTTAATTTTATTTTCAATTGAAAGTTTTTTTTTTTCCTTGAGGGCTTCATAATTTACTGTAGTCCTTACTCCTGTCAGCTAGTGATTTGTTATGCTTGAATTTACAAATAAGTTTAAATTAAATTAAATATACATTCCCTAGCAGTATTCACTCATTGATTATTTTTAAAACTAAAACGTGTACCACAAAAAAACAGAGGTTATGTCCAAAACACTCTATCAAATAAAAGTAGAATAAAGAAGTAGAAAATTAAAATCAAGGGAAATGTAAAGAAGTAATAACTGAATACCAAGGGAAGGAAATTAATATGTGGACCATAAGAGTTAAAATGGTTACTGAAGCTGAACTTCCAGCAATCAAAATAGAAAGAGATAACTACTCTCAGTTAAATTGTTTCATTGTTGTTTGCCCGCTAGTCAATTTTAACTCATCCAGCACTATAATCTTTACAGAAGGAGATTGCTGCATCTTTCTCCCATGGAGGGGCTGAAGGATTTGAACCACTGCCCTTTTGAGTAGCAGACAACTGCTTAATGGCAGTGCCACTGGGCCTCCTTAGTTTCATTGTTAGAGAGGATGATGTTGTGATTTTCAGTTACCAAATGAGGAAACTGAGACACAGACATAGCCCATGGGAACTAGGATTCTGATGGAGTTATGTTTACTCCTGTGTCCAAGCTTTAAATCTTTCCTTATGAAATAGCTTTCAATATTTCCTTTCCCCAAAATCCCTACAGAAACACACACCAGAATCTGGAATTTCTTATAGATGAATCACTATTCTGAAAAAGGATCTTAGAGTGTTTAATGATAATTAATACCATGTCTTTGTTTGTACTTCTTCCTTAGTGAAGACACAACATGCTGTATTAGTTTCCTAGTATTGCTAAAGCACAGATACCACAAATGTGTGCTTTAAGGAACATAAATTTACTTTCTCACAGTTTAGAGGGCTAGAAGTCTGAATTCAGGGCATTAGCTGTAGGGGAAGGCTCTCTGTCTTTTGGCTTTGGGGGAACATTTCTGTCTCTTTCAACTTTTGTTTGTTCCCCTGGAGCTCCTTGGTTCCTTGGTGGCACATATTCCTTGCTTCCTCGCATGGCATCTATCTGTCCAGTAATCGCCCCACACCCCACTTGTGCTTGGTTGGGTGTCTAATCTGCTTTTTTTAATAATTCAGAAGTGATCAAGTTTAAGAGGGATGCTTCACTGGTATGGTTTCATTAACATAACAACAACAACAACAAAAAAAAAATAACAAACTCACTGCCATCTAGTCCATTCTGAGTCATAGTGACCCCTCCTTGGGTTTCCGGGGCAGTATCTCTATGGAAGTACATGGCCCAGTCTTCCTTCTGAGGAGTCACTGGTGGGTTTGAACTGCCAGCCTTCTGGTTAGCAGTCAAATGCCTTAGGCATTATGCCACCTAACAGGGAAAATCTTACTCTCTAAAAGGATTACATCCATAGGTATAGGAGTTAGAATTTCAACACATACTTTGAGAGGACACAATACAACACATATCTAGTGTATAAGCAAAAAAAAAAAAAAAATTAGGGTAACAACAGATTTTGATACTTCAGAAGCTCCAAATCCTATTTTATTTTTTACCAATTTCCAAACTATTGGCTCAGCTACTAACTGAAAAGTTAGAGATTCCAACCCACTAGCAGCTCCATGGGAGAAAAGACCCGGTAGTCTGTAAAGATTACAGTCTAGGAAACCCTGTTGGACAGTTCTACTCTGTCCTATAAGGTCACTGTGAGTTGGGAATTGACTGAACGGCACATGACAAGAATGATAACAATAACAACAAAAACAAAACTGTTAGATTGAACATTTGAAATCATTTTAACCTACAAATTGGTGATTCCATATGGTTCAATCTAATGTTAAAAACATTGCCCTTGAGTGGAGAATAGCTAAAGCAAATGGAAGAAATGAAAAGGTAAAAAGGCTGAACAGAAGATTTCAAAGA
>NW_006921827.1:1067045-1072269 GCF_000298275.1 Orycteropus afer afer | reverse complement strand
TGGAGAAGGATGTCATGCTTGGTAGGGTGGAGGGTCTACGAAAGAGAGGGAGGCCTTCAACCAGATGGATTGACATGGTGGCTGCAATGATGGGCTCAAGTATAGCAGGGATTGTGGGGCTGGCGTGGGATCGGGCATTGTTCTGTTCTGCTGTGCATGGGGTCGCTATGAGTCGGAAACGACTCGACGGCACTTAACAACAGCAATAATGTTAAAATATATATATATATATATATATATATATCTTATAAATATGGTAATAGAGAAGTATGTCATTTGTCAGTATGGCCATGTGCAGAGTTCCTAAAATAGACCCTCTGTTCTGCTTTTGAAGGAGCCCTGCTGGCACAGTGGTTAAACACCTGGATACTAACCTAACAGTTGGTGGTTTGAAAGCACCAGCTGCTCTGAGGGAGAAATATGGAGTCTGCTCTGGTAAAGATTACAGCCTTGGAAACCCTATAGGACAGCTCTCCTCTGTTATATATGGTCTCTGTGATTTGAAATGGACTTGACAGCAATGGATTTTGTTTTAATTCTGCTTTTCCAGTCTAAAAGTCTCTCTAAGAATTTTTCATTGTATAGTCCATGTGGTAGTTAATGTTATATGTCAACTTGACTGGGCCTGGTTTTGACTGGCTGGTTAGCTGGTAGTAGTCATTCCCCAGGATGAGACTGGCAACCAACTCCATGGTGGAATCTGCTGTGAGCAGCTAAGTAGCAGCATTGGGATGTGGTCTGCTTTCCATATATGAGTAGAAGCTTTAGGAATTGTTGTTGTTGTTAGGTGCCGTCGAGTCGCTTCCAACTCATAATGACCCCATGCACAGCAGAACGAAACAACACCCTATACCATGCCAGCTCCGTGATCTTTGCGATACTTGAGCCCATTGTCACAGCCACTGTGTCAATCCATCTTGTCGAAGGCCTTCCCCTATTTCATTGACCCTTCACTTTGCCAAGCATGACATCCTTCTGCAGGGAATGGTCCCCTCTGACAGCATGACCAAAGTAGGTGAGACGAAATCTGGCCATCCTCGCTTCCAAGGAGCATCTCGGCTGCACTTCTTCCCCGACAGATCTGTTAGCTCTTTTGGCAGTCCATGGAACCTTCAGCATTCTTCGCTAGCACCACAACTCAAAAGCATCAACTCTTCTTCGGTCTTCCTTATACATTGTCCAACTTTCACATGCATACAAGGCAATTGAAAATATCATATTAGGTGCTACTTAGTCCTCAAGGAGACATCCTTGCTCCTCAGCACTTGAAAAAGTTCCTTCACAGCTGACCTGCCCAGTTCTACGTGTAGTGTAATGTCTTGATTGCTGCTTCTATTGGCCTCAATTGTAGAACCTAACAGCGTGAATTCATTGACCTCAATCTTCT
Organism: Orycteropus afer afer; assembly: GCF_000298275.1. NCBI lineage: Eukaryota > Metazoa > Chordata > Mammalia > Tubulidentata > Orycteropodidae > Orycteropus > Orycteropus afer. The sequence goes on along the minus strand of NW_006921827.1, from coordinate 1,070,882 downwards.
CTCCATTTATTGTGATGCTGCTTATTGGTCCAGTTGTGAGGATTTTTGTCTTCTTTATATTGAGATGTAATCCATACTGCAGACCGTATTCTTCAACCTTCATCAGTAAGTGCCTCAAGTCATCCTCACTTTCAGCAAGTAAAGTTGTATCATCTGCATATCTCAGGTTGTTAATGATTCTTCCTCCAATCCTGATGCCATGTTTTTCTTCATATAGTCCAGCTTCTCAGATTATTTGCTCAGCATATAGATTGAATAAGTATGGGGAAAGGATGCAACCCTGACACACTCCCTTCCTGATTTTAAACCATGCAGTGTCCCTTTGTTCTGTTTGAATGACAGCCTCCTGGTCAAGGTACAGGTAGGTTCTTCATGGGTACAATCAAGTGTTTGGGAATTCCCATTTGTCTCAATGTTATACATAATTTGAGATGATCCACACAATCAAATGCCTTTGCATAGTCAATAAAGCACAAGTAAACATCTTTCTGGAATTCTTTGCCTTGAGCCAAGATCCATCTGACAACAGCTATGATATCCCTTGTTCCATGTCTGCTTCTGAATCCAGCTTGCACCTCTGTAAGTTCTCTGTAAATATACTGCTGCAACCGTTTTTGAATTACCTTCAGTAAGATCTTAATTGTGTGGGATATTAATGTTATTTTTCTATAATTTCCACATTCTGTGGGATCACCTTTCTTTGGAATGAATACAAATATGGATCTCTTCCAGTCAGTTGGCCAGGTAGCTGTCTTCCAAATCTCTTGGCATAACCCAGTGAGTGCCTCCAGTGTGGCATCTGTTCATTGAAATATCTCAATGGGTATTCCATCAATTCCCGGAGCTTTGTTCTTCACCAATTCTTTCACTGCAGCTTTGACTTTCTCCTTCAGTACCATTGGTCCTAGATCATATGCCACTTCCTGAAATGGATGAAGATCAACCAGTTCTTTTTGGTACAGTGATTCTGTGTATTCCTGCCATCTTCTCTTGATGTTTCCCTGCATCATTCAATATTATGCCCTTAGAGTCTCTCAATATTGCAACTCGAGGCTTAAATTTTTTCTTCAATTCTTTCAGCTTGAGAAATGTTGAGCGTGTTCTTCCCTTTTGGTTTTCAAACTCCAGGTCTTTGCACATTTCATTACAGCAATGGGTTTTGTCTGCTGGAGCTGCTCTTTGAAATCTCTTCAGCTCTTTTATCTTGTCATTTCTTCCATTGGCTTTAGCTACTCCCCACTCAAGGGCAAGTTTCAGAGTCTCTTCTGTCATACATTTTGGTCTTCTCTTCTTTTGTTGTCTTTTTAGTGACCTCTTGCTTTCTTCATGAATGATGCTCTTGATGGCATCCCACAGTTCATCTACTTTCTGGTCATTGATGTTCAATGCATCAAATCTATTCTTTACATGGTCTCTAAATTCAGGAGGGATATATACTAGATCATATTTTGGCTCTTGTGGACTTGTTTTAATTATCTTTAATTTCAAGTTGAACTTGCATATGAGCAGTTAATGTTCTGTTCCACAATCAGCTCCTGGCCTGGTTTTGGCTGAAGATGTTGAGTTTCTGCATTGGCTCTTGTCACAGATGTTGTCAATCTGATTTCTGTGTGTTCCATCTGGTGCAGTCCACGTGAATAGCCACCATTTGTGTTGTTGAAAAAAGGTATTTGCAATGAATAAGTCATTGGTCTTGCAAAATTCTACCATGTGAGTTCCAGCATTATTTCTGTCACCAAGGCCAGATTTTCCAACTACCTGTGATTCTTCTTTGTGTCCAACTTTTTCATTCCAGTCACCAGTGATAATTAGCACATCCTGATTGCAAGATCGGTCAGTTTCAGTCTGCAGAAGTTGATAAAAATCTTCAATTTCCTCATCTTTGGCTTTGGTGGTTGGTGCCTAAATTTGAATAATAGTCATATTAATGGGTCTTCCTTGTAGACATATGGATATTTTCCTATCACTGACAGAATTGTACTTCAGGACTGATCTTGAAACATCCTTTGTGATGATGAATGCCACACCATTCCTGTTTAAACTGTTCTTCCTGGCATAGTAGATCGTATGGTTGTCTGATTCAAAATGGCCAAAACCCATCCATTTCAGCTCACTAATCCTTAGGTTATCAAACTTTATGCATTCCATTTCATTTTTTGACAACTTCGAATTTTCCTAGATTCATACTTTGTACATTCCATGTTTTGATTACTAATGGATGTTTGCTACTGTTTCTCCTCAATTTGATGGAGGTCTCAAAAGTTTTACCTTATCCATGTGAGTAAGGCTGGGTTTACTCAGATGATGCAGCTCTTTCCCAGTCCTACTCTGAAAGCTTTCTAAGCTAAGTGACTCATCTTCCTCCTCTGTATTGGACAGTGTTTCTGGACTATTCATAAAAGTGCACAGTAATGTATCAGACAGTGTTTCTCTGCTATCCATAAGGTTTTCCCTGGCCAATCCTTTGAGAAGTGGATGGCCTCCTCCTTCTTCCTAGTCTGTTTCAGTCTGCAAGCCGGACTGACAGCTGTGCAACAGGTGCACTCCACTGGGTTTGAAACACCAGTGGCACAGCCTCAAGACTCAAAGCAACACGTCACCACAGTAGGACAAACCGGCAGCAAGTTTATCTCCCTTAGCTGTTGGAAACTCCTCCAACTATCCTTACCTGGATAACCCTGTGGTTAACTCCCCAATCATTTCCAGTCCCCTTTGCCTTTTCCGTCCTCTCCCTGCTTCCCAACTCACTGCCTGTTCTTAGGTCCCTTTTTTTTGTCTTAGGTTCCCTCTCCTCACATGGCTCCCTGTGGTTGACTCCTCAATCTGTTCCTATCCCCTTTGCCTTTTCTGTCCCCTCCCTGCCTTCCCACCTCACTCCTTGTGGGATGTGGCCTGGGTTCCCTCTCTTCACCTGGGTTCCTGTGGGTGACTCCTTGATCTGTTCTGGTCCCCTTTGCCTTTTTTTGTCCTCTTATTGCTTCCCACCTCACTGCCTGTCTTAGGTCTTCAGGAATGGTCTATAGCTTAGTTCTTAGGCTTTAGGAATAGTTGTTAGGCTTAGGAATGGTCTGTAGCTTTTGGCATACTTGAATCCTGCGTGTAGCCAATTCATTATTCAGGAGCCTGTCATATTGTCTCCAATTGTGGGACTCTTAATGAACTTGAGTCAATGACCTGCCAAGTGGTTTGGTAAAATCGAGACTGGATTATTTTTATTTGTCTACCTTGGGTCTGTCAGCCTCAGCAGCCAGCAGCTGCCTAAGTGAAGAAATCCTTTAGCTCCAGTGGGCTGGGAGGAAGAGGCTGAGCTGAAGCCCAAGGTCGAGGAGCTTTCACCCAGCCCGTAGAGACTGACACTTTGAACTCGGACGTTTAGCCTCCAATACTGTAAGAGAATAAATGCCTGTTTGTTCAAACCACCCATTTGTGGTATTTTCTGTTAGAGCAATGAAATAACCAAAACAAGAGGCAAGTTGTCCTGGCAAGTCACACTTTCTTATGAGCCTTAGTTTGTTCATATTAATGCAGACTTGCTGAGAAAGTACATTATTTATCATACTTTGTGAATTACAAAATGATAAGTAAATGTAAGAGGATTCCATTATATATTTAAATATACCAAATCAGGATGTCCTTAAATCTACTAAATATACTAAATCAGGATGTCTTCAAATCTACCTCTTTTCAGTCTTAATGACTACATCATCAGCGTATCTAAGGTTGTTAATGATTCTTCCTCCAATCCTGATGCCGTGTTTTCTTCATATAGTCCAGCTTCTTGGATTATTTGCTCAGCATATAGATTGAATAAGTATGGGGGAAGGATGCAACCCTGAC
>NW_006921827.1:1065007-1066562 GCF_000298275.1 Orycteropus afer afer | reverse complement strand
TTGAACCACCAGCCTTCTGGTTAGCAGTCAAGTGCCTTAGGCACTATGCTACCAGAGCTCCTAGTGGCATTGGTGTTTCTTAAAAAGATTTCTATTCTATATGATGATGGTAACTCAATACTTTCAATAAATAATATCTCTGAAACAGAAATTCTAGTACATATCCAGATTACAGCTCTTTATTTCCTCCATTTCTCCCATATCTAGACTCGAACATAATGATTTAAATATAGTTTGTAGTTCCATTATTTTTCTTTCTTCTTTGCTCTTAATTTATATACTCTGTTACAGTATTTTTAAAATCTTTGTAAACCATCTTCAATTCTCTTTGGGACATAGCTGATTATAAACAAATGTATTTATTAAGTAAATGTTCCTCTTCAAACTAGAGTTCCATGGACCTCTATGAATATGCAACAATGACCTAATTTAAGAATCTGTGGCTTTCCTTTAGTAGCCACATAAATATTGCCATTTTTATTTATTTAGTTTGAGTGATTATTGGGTATGAAGGGAGCTCTGGTGACATAGTGCCTAAGGCACTTGACTGCTAACCAGAAGGTTGGCAGTTCAAACCCACCAGCCACTCCTCGGGAGGAAGGTTGGGCAATCTACTTCCATAGAGATACTGCCTCAGAAACCCAAGGAGGGGTTCACTGTGAGTTGGATATGACTCAACAGCACATAACAACATTGTGTATGAAATACTGTGTGCTAGACTGGGTTCTCTAGAGAAGCAAAACCAGTAAAGATTATATACACATATAGAGAAAGAGAAATTTATCTTAGGAAAATGGCTCACACACGTATAGTAGCTGGCATGTCCCAAGTTCTTGGATCAAAAGTCAAGCTGGAGGCTTTTCCTGACTCATGCAGCTGCAGGGGCTGATGAGCTTAAGGTTGGCAAGCAGTATACTGGCTGTTGATTCCAACAAATGACAAATTGAAGATCTCTAGGCTGAATGGTGGATTGTTCACTCATGGCAGCACAACAGGATCCTGATCCACAGAAGAGTGTCTCTTCTTCCAGGATGTCCATAAATAGATTGGAAGCAGGCCACACCTCTAGGGAAGCTCCCTTTCAACAGATTGGCTACTCAAAACATATACATTTGATCCCATCATGGGATAATCCACATCACAATTGCTTAAACCACATAGAATTGTGGTCCAGCCAAGTTGACACACAGCTCCAGCTATCACATACTGCTATGTGTGTGAAGGCTGTTTTCTTGCCAAATCTTCACCTGCAAATATTTAAGGGAAGCATTATGGGCACACATAAACTCAAAAACACAAATGCACTGCCATCAAGTGGGATCCACCTCATAGCGAACTCTCCTTGGGTTTCTGAGGAGGTATCACTATGGAAGTAGATTGTCCAACCTTCCTTCTGAGGAGTGGCTGGTGGGTTTGAAACACCAGTCTTCTGGTTAGTAGCCAAATGCCTTAGGCACTATGCCACCAGAGCTCCTATGGACATGTTGTTGTTGTTGTTATGTGCCGTCGAGTCGGCCCCGACTCATAGCGACCCCTCCTTGGGTTTCCGAGGCAG
>NW_006921827.1:1054971-1058322 GCF_000298275.1 Orycteropus afer afer | reverse complement strand
GCCATCTTGCCGGAACCCGGTGGTTATGTTTGAATGTCAACTTGGCTGGGCCTGGTTGAGTGGCTGGGCAGCTGGTGGTAGTTATTACCCATGATGAGACTGGCAATCAACTCCATGGTGGGATCTACCACAAGCGGCTGAGGAGCTGCCTTTGGGTATGTGGTCTGCTTCCCAAATATAAGCAGCAGCTTTGGGAATGGTTTGTAGCTTATGGCATGCTTGAACCCTGCATGTAGCTGTGTCACTGCTCAGCAGCCTGCCATGCTCTGCCAACCTTGGTACTTGCAATGGACTTGAATTACTGGCCTGTCGTGTGGTTTGGTTACATCAGGACTCCCGTTTTTTTTTGTCAACCTTGGGTTTGTCAGTTTTAGCAGCCAATAGCTGTCTGAGTGAAGAAACTCCTCTAGCTCCAGTGGGCCCGGAGCAAGAAGCAGAGCTGAACCCTGAGGTTGAGGGGCTTTCACCCATCCCTTAGAGCCTGCACTTTGAACTTGGACTTAAAGCCTCCAAATCGTAGAATACACTCCTGCTTATTAAGGCCATCCCATTTGTGGTATATTCTTGCCAAGTGGCTTAGGTAACCAGAAAAAAGGTGCTGAGTACATTTTGTTTTCTCATGAGTCAGTGAATGGATTATTAGGCAACAATAAGCTTTGTTTTCTGTTTGAAGAATTTCAAGTGTTTAAAAAGACAAAATGACATTTTGGGGCAGCTGTTTTCTTTGTAATACCATAACAGATTAAGATGAATCTGAAGGGAAATGTGATTGAGTTATTCCTTGACAGGGGAAGACAGGTCCATAATCCCAGTTCTAATCATTCTATTTTGAAAGGGAAGACCATCCATTGGCTGAGCTGTGAAGAAAGTGGTGTAAAACTCCTAGTGACTATGTGAGCCAGGACAAGTAAATATCACACCCTGTAGTCACCTTCTTGTCATTCATGTAACTCTAGCACATTTCCCCTTTACACACCAGATCCCACATGACCCTGGTGAGAACCCACATCATGCAAATGTAGTCTTTCTTCTGTTGTGTCCTCCTAAATCCATTTATATTACAACTTTCAGACCTGTACACATTTCAGAAACATTTATGCTGTTTAATTATAATTGTGTGCATTTCTTTTCCTTTCGGGCATTTGGGATACTTTTCTGTGATTCTTGTATTTTCCCTTCATGTAACAAACCCTGACAATAGTCTGAATTACTGGAGTTATTGTTCATGTCACAATGCATTTACTGACCTCCACTGGGTGAAGCTTCAGAGTGGGTACATCTTTGGTAATACAGACACTGCCACATGTACCACATCTGTGCTCAGGTTATCAGTAAGCATAAAGTAATATAGTCTGCCAGTACAGCTGCTTGAATCACCTTCTTAAAATTTTGGAGCAATCTGGTATTTGTAAAATCAGAGCAAAGTAATAGAAGAAAGGATATTTAAGAATTATTTGCCAAGATTTTTCAGGCATTTATTTCCAGATTTTCTATCTAGATTTTCAGTGACATCACAGTAGCAGAACTATCCCAACTATTCCCGATGAAACTGTGTAGTGAATCAATAATATGTGCTCTGACTTCCCAATATCAGAATAATTTGTTCAGATTGGGCCATTGCTCAGATCGCATTCTTCTCTTTAAATTAATTTTGCAGCCCTAGGGCCATAGAATGATGGAACTGGGAGAAATTTTAGTAATCAACAAAATGAAAAAGTAAGTGAATCAAAATCTCTTCGTTATACAAAATGAAGCCAATGTTACATAGTGAGTTAATGGGCGAGGTGGATTAATAACCTAGGTTTATCTACTGCTAACCCATTGCCTTTGCTGAGAAATTAACTTGTGTTTCCTGTTACTATTTATATGCCTTCACTTTAATAGAAAATAGATCCCCAGGTTCAGACCTAGTCAGGCTATCAGTCAAGTGGTAGGTGAAATAAACCTGCTATCCCCTGACATGGCCAAGGCTCCTAATGTCCAGGGAGGTGAGTCTAGAGTATTGGATCTGACAGGGGCTGTTCATTCTGTTTTTGGCTTGGGCCTTTTCATTTGTCCACAGTTCATACTGAAATTTTGTGATTTGAACAGGGCAAGCACACAAGAAGTTCAAATTAGCATGGGGACATAACTATAGCTAAACTTCTAAGTCCCCATGCCTGAATGGCTGCCTATGCTGCTTCTGAACGGGAGGTGGAGGGTAGAGAGAACAGCAGTGAAGAATTGCTACCTTTAGGACAAGTAGAAACTGGAGAAAGTTAAAGGAAATTGTTAGAAGAAGAGGGTAAACAAGGGGGGGAACAGTACATTATTGTGATTAACTGTAGGGACTCGGGAGTCCCACTATGCTTGCCCTGTACTAGTTCTGTGTCTTAGCCTTTCTGAGCATCCAGTCTATCACCGTCTTAAAATAAGAGTAACAACCTTATTGGATTTGCGAAGGGCCTCATGCCTTGTATTTAGTAAACATTCAATTAATGGTAGTAATGAGTATTATTTGAAAATAATAATATCTGTTTTAGTAAGACAAGGAGTAATAGAGGCCTTACATTGACTGCTTTAGTTAATATGGACTGTAAAAACCCATTGCTTGCTGTCAAATTGATTCCAACTCATGGCGATACGCATAGACATAGTAGAACTGCTCCATAAATTTTTCTTGGCTGTAATCTCTACTAAAGGCGAGAAAGGAGGCCTTTCTCCAAAGGTACCACCAGGTGGTGAGTTCAAACTGCTAGCTTTTAGATTGGCACCACCCAGAGACCATAATATCCACCATACCAAGCAGAAAAACAAATAAATAGCTATAGTTTAATCTGAGTGAAAAATATGAAACTTCTAAAGTTATTGCCTTGATTAAACTGCTGAGGAAATTTTCCTTTGCATTTCATGAAACATTTTAATACAGGTGTTGGCTAATCTTTTCTCTAAACGAACAGGTAGTAAATATTTAGATTTTTAGTCCAGGAGGCAGAATCAAGACTGTAATGTAGATACAAAATTTCCTCAAATTTTTAGTTAATCTACATATAGAGAAATGGCTGTATGTATATACATATGTATATGTGTGTATATATATACATATTTTATACATAAAATGTGTGTTTATCTATCTATATTTATCTATCTATCTATCTATCTATCTATAATTTTCTTTTTGGAGGGGGGCAGGAACATTTTACTTAATTGTGGTTCAAAATCTGGTAGCATAGTGCCTAAAGCATTTGACTGGTAACCAGAAAGCTGGTGGTTAAAACCCACCAGCCACTCCTCAGAAGGAAGAAGGTTGGACAATCTACTTCCGTAGTGATACTGCCTCGGAAACCCAAGGAGGGGTCGCTATGAGTCGGA
>NW_006921827.1:1048022-1054719 GCF_000298275.1 Orycteropus afer afer | reverse complement strand
ACACCATGTAATCACACAGGAATAGTAACCACAAAAAGAAAAAAGGAAAAAAAAAAAAAAAAAAAAAAAACAGAAATTCTATTCAAATTAACATATTACCAATGTAATGTTTGTGTAGTCTCAGGGTAGTCATAAAGAAGTAGGATATTTCAATCTGTAAGAATTATGACATAGATAGATTAGATAAATAGATATAGAAATAGATAGAGGTATAGTTATATGGAGATATAGAGATATAACACATATATGATGAGTTTTGAGTCATGAAATGAGAAGTATACCTGTAATAGTGTCTGAACATATTTAGATGTAGAATACAATTAGAAATAAAATTTAGGAATTGTCATGGGTTCCTGGTGTCTAGAATCTAAAAAATAATTTCCTTCCTTTTTCTGTATATGTGAATTTTCTGAGAAGAGGATAGACTGGGTTGACAAATGTTTTCCTATGTGCATGCAACCAAATGTAGGAGCCTGTTATGATATGAATTGGGCCCCCCAAAAAATATTTGTTTCAACAAGGCTAGCCCATGATTCTCAGTATTATGTAATTATCCTCTATTTTGTGATCTGATGTAATTATCCTTTGGGTTGTAAATACTAGCCTCTATGATGCTAATGAAGCAGAAACAATTTTTGGATTAGGTTGTATCTTGAGTCAATCTCATTTGAAATATAAAGAGATTAAAGAAGCAAGCAGAGATTGAGGGACCTCAGTACCAACAAGAAGGAAGAGCCAGGAGGAGATTATATCCTTTGGACCCAGGGTCACTGCCCTGGTAAACTGCTCGACACAGGGGAAGATTGATGGCAAGATACATGGAGCTCTCCAAAGAACACCAAGCCCATAGGTGTTGAAAAGAGAAAATGGAAAGCAAGCTTTCTTCTAGAGCTGGCACCCTGAATTTGGACTTCTAGCCTCCTAAACTGAAAGAATAGTATTATTTCTGCTTGTTATAGCCATCCAATTGTGGTATTTTTCTTACAATAGCACTAGATAACTAAGACAGGGCTACTTTAGCAGAAGGGAGAAAGAGCACATCAAAGGCAGTGCCAAGAGATGCTCATTTCATTTCCACTTTTAGAACACAGTAGCCTGAAAGTGAAGACTAACATAGAAGTGGAAATTCCTTTTTTCCCTTTGTATGAACAATGTGAAGAAGTGAAAAGGAATACACAGGTGTTTCTTACAACCTTTTCTTAAATAACATTAATAATAAATCCAATTCAACTTACTTGTGTGTGTATTATTTTAGATAAAATTCAGATAACAGAAGTATGCAGAAGCCTTAGTAATCAGGGAGTGCCTAATTCCTTATGCTTTGCCATTATGAACATCCTATGCACCTGGGTCTGCTGTGGGAGGTTTTGGAATTGTGGTAGAATAGACAGTTGAGGTCAGGAAAGGGAATCCAAATGTGACAGCAAAAAAAAAAAAAAAAAAAAAAAAAAAAAAAAAAACAGAGTCAGGACTGTGGAGAGCCAAAGAGATGAGAGCATAGAGCTATGATTGAGGAATCAGTTGGAGCCTGGTGATCTGGAAGAGTATAGATGTTGCTAAAGTGCCTTTAATTGGAGTGAGTTGAATGATGATTGCCAGATAAATTATTTTGTAAGAATCAAGATACCAATCATCTGGGGCAACTTTGGCATATCCTGGTGATGGAGCATAGGAAAGAGTATGGGAAAGCAGGAAGCCAGGGAAAAGGAGAAAATGGGGCAATTCACAGTACCTCAGAGGCAATACAGAATCTCTAAAATGACTGAATTTTGCCTCATTGAGGCATTTGTACTTCCTTCTGAGCTTTAGGAATATAAAAAACAAACAAACAAACAAACAAACAAAAAACCTCATTGCCTTCGAGTCAATTTCAATGCATAGTGACCCCCTTTGGGTTTCTGAGGCAATAAATGTTTGCGGAAGTAGATTGCCCAGTCTTCCTTCCATGGAGTGGCTGGTGAGTTTGAACTGCCAACCTTCTGGGTAGCAGTCAAATGCCTTAGGCACTATGCCACCAGAACTCCTACAGAGATCCAATCAGAATTGGGAAGGACGGTGTCTTGGTTTTATGAGTATAAAGAAGATGTGGTAGAAACACCAGGCCATGAGAAGATATATGCATAGCTCAGTCTAAGCATGACAGAGGATTAAGTTATTTCCCCAGAAGTTTGAGAGTGGTAGGGAAAATCAGACCAGGCCATCCACCTGGGGACTGCTGGCAGGTTTTCCTGCACACTGCCTGGGTGTTGGATGTGGATAGGCGTACTTATTAGGAGAGTACAGGAAACTGAACTGTGTGAATTACCCAAATATCTTCAATAGTTTTGGTATTATTCAGAGGCTGGCTAAAATTACAAGGCCTTGTGGAAAGAGGCAAAGTTTAGTTGACTCAGCCATTGATTTAACTAGATAATCGCATCATAGCTTGAACAGAAAATTCTATTTTTACAATTTTGCTAAGTAACCTTTTTTTTTTTTTTTTTCTGGATTAATTGTTCTCTGTTTCCTGAAGAGCCAACTTAATCTGATAATATTAGTTCCTTATGCATTTGCATTGGTGAAGAACAACCAATCAGTGTTCAATATAATTTCTTTACTCTATATAGCATTTAAAGCCTGCTAAGTGCTAGAGATTGTGCTAGGAGCTCTGGTAGCATAGTGCCTAAGGCACTTAACTGCTAACCAGAAGGCTGGCGGTTCAAACCTACCAGCCACTCCTCGGAAGGACGATGGGGCAATCTACTTCCATAGTGATAATGCCTCGGAAACCCAAGGAGGGGCTGCTATGAGACGGGGGACTCAATGGCACATAACAACAAGTGCTAGAGATTGTGCTAGGATTATAAAGATGATTTTGATAAGGTTTCTAGAGAACATAACTTTAACATGAACATTAATTATGAGAGTGGTCAATACTCATGAAGAGATACATAAAATTACTACAAAAATAAGCAGGAAAGAGTAACTAATTTTCTTAATTTCTGACTATAAATGGCTCATTGACAACTCAGATCATCTCTGAGGCTACATAAATCAAACAAAACTCACTGCTTTCGAGTCAGTCCTGACTCATACTCCTTGGGTTTCCAAGTCAGTATCTCTACAGAAGTAGATTGCCCAATCTTCCTTTTGAGGAGTGGCTGGTGAGTTTGAACCACCAGCCTTCTGGTTAGCAGTCAAATGCCTTAGACACTACGCCACCAGAGCTCTGCTGAGGCTACACATATGTACTGAAATAATGCACGGCAAAGCTTTATCAGATGCCGCTTCATTTTTAAAAAGTATCTGTCTCTAAGAGAAAATTCTGGTTTCTTCCCTTTAAAACAGCAAGCACAAAAAAATAGCCTACTAGATTATATAACAAACTCTGGTGCTATTCATTCATTTGAATTAAATGCTAACATTCCTGCTAGGAGTTCACCACCACAAAGTGCATCAGATTTCACGGTTTGGGCATTGCTCCTCTTTGGATCAGCTTGATTAGGGGTAAAATAGGGCAGAGAAAAATTCTTAAACATTCTTTGGAAAAATATGACAAGGGAGGAAGGGGTAAATTATAATACTGATTATGAGTCTCAGGATTCAAGAACAGGATATTTTTTAACCCCTTTGTATTATTTTTCACTAAAATAGAATGATTGTCAAAGGATCTAGTTGCCATGGTGATACATCTTTTAAGAGCATGTATCTAGAAAAGTCACTCAATTTTATCAGAAAACATTGAACACAATATAGCAGACTTTCTTTTAAATATTAACCATCTTTTTAACTACATAAAATAATACAAAATTGAGTTTTGTGTGCTGGGATGAAATGAAAACAAAATATATGATTCATTTTTTGTAAGAAGCTTATATTTAAAATATTTTTTTCTGTCATATATCAAGCTAAGAAAAACTGACCATTTGGGAACCAAATTTAGGCAATTCTCAAGCAAAAAATGTTATTCCTATAAATGTGCTGTATGGATGTGTTTGTTTACTTAAACAACATTCCATGCAAAAAAAGTTTGTGCCCAAAGATAAACCTGTAATATGCGTGAACAGCAATTCTGTGCTTACTGTCTCTTTTTGTCTCAACTCTCTGCCTTGTGTCTTTCCTTCTTCTTTTTTTTTAATATCATCTCACTGCATTTTGTATTTTGTAGTTTCCACTGTTGTTGTTTTTGTTCTTATGTACCGTCAAGTCAGACCTGACTCATAAGACCCCTCTTTGGGTTTCCTAGCAGTATCATTACGGAAGTGGGTTGCCCAACCTTCCTTCTGAGGAGTGGCTGGTGGGTCTGAACCTCCTGCAGCCTTGTGGTTAGCAGTCAAGGGCCTTAGGCACTAAGCTACCAGAGCTCCTGTAGTTTCCACTAATGGTTCTTAATTACTTTTCCCATTGCTTCCTTGTGTTTTCTTTCTTTTCATTTATCTTATATAATTAAAAATGTATTAATTACAGCAGAATACTATAAAACTAGAGCTAAAGAGCATCATGATGGTGAAAGAGAACACACTGTTGCAAGGTTCAGCAGCATCTGACTTTGGATGAAATTAGGTGCAGGACATACAGGAGACATGGGTAGCAGAAAGGGATAGAAGGGGGGATTTGAGAGCAGGGGAAAAGGAACAACTGTAGTAGGAGAGTCTTTTGAGTAATGGGGAAAATATTCCTGGCAGCATTTAGGGTGGAAGTTTCTCCTTTCCTTTCTAACCCAGTGAGCTTAATAAAATTCCTGCTACCAAAATAGAAGGCTTTAGCAAATATTTTGCTGGAGGGAGGCTTTAGTAGAGCACATTAAAATCTTAGGTATAATTTTACCTACATCATTCCATGCAGTGCATAACTTAGTGAAACAGAATTTAGTAGCAGAAATAGACATGCAATTGGTGAAAAGGAATGGAAATATAAAAGAAATGAACCAACAACCGCCTCCTTCTACCAAATCAAACATTCTCATAATTCACCTCCATTTTCTCTGCATTCTAATAACATTGGCTAGGATAACTAGGCAGTTAAAAACCCAGGCTACAAGTTTTCTATTTCCATGTTTAGAAAGAAAAATTGTCAAACAAGAGCCCTCCTAGAATATAAACAACTTCTTTCATCCTTAATGGGCATAGTTGATGGCCAATGATTGATTACCATATTTGATCCTACTTTTAGCTGTGGAAGTAGTTGTTCCAGGCATTGGTTCACACCTATATGTGGATACTGTTGTGAGCTCTCTGAACTCTTCTTCACTGGATAAGGGCAAAGGCAGCTCAGGAACCATTGTGACAAGGATGCAGGATGGACAGTAGTGAGTGTGATAGAGGAGGTCTAGAAGAGTGTGCCTGGTGTACAGCTTCCCATCTGTAGTATTCACAAATAAACAGCTAAATGGATGCACAAGCTCACTAGCAGATCATTCCCATAGAAGCGCTAGTTGGTGTAATTTCCTGTGTGAAATGTATTTGAATCTTTTGATTTACTGATTTATACTCTCTTGGTGGTGGTGGTAGGTGCCCTTGAGTCAGCTCTTACTCATGGTGACATTATGTACAATAGAATGAAACACTACCTGGTCTTTCACCATCCTCACAATCTTTGCTATGCTTGAGCCCATCATTGCAGTCATTGTGTCAATGCATCTCATTGAGGATCATCTCCTTTTTTATGACCCTCTTCTTTAACAATCATGATATCCTTCTCCAGGGACTCATCCCTTCTGAAAACATAACCAAATACATGACACCAAGTCTGGCCTTTCTCTTCTAAGGAGCATTCCGGCCATGGCCACTCTCTTCCAAGAAGCATTCTGGCAGTACTTCTTCCAAGAAAGATTTGCTTGTTTTTCTGGTAGTCAATAGTATTTTCATTATTCTTTACTAAAGCCACAATTCAAAGGTATCAACTTTTCTTTGGAGAAAGGGGATAAAAAGCTAGGAACCAGGAGAGAGGAGCTGTCAGCCGCAGGGATCCAAGTGAGTAGAGGAACTCAGGCACGCCCAAAGCAGCAGTGCAGGAAAGGAGGAAAAGGGGGATTAAAAGCCAGGAATCCAGACAGAGGAGCAGTCAGCCTCAGGGATCCAGGTGAGGAGAGGGAAATCAGGCACGCCCAAAGCAGCAGGGTGGGAGAGCGGGAGAAAGGGGATTAAAAGGCCTAGGAATATGGACAGAGGAGGACTCAGCCACAGGGACCCAGGTAAGGGTGGTAGGAGAGGTTTCCAACAGGGAGACAAACTTGTCTGTCAGTTTTTCCTACCATGGTGACGTGTTGATGTGAGTTTTGAGGCTGAGCCACTAGTGTTTCAAACCCAGTGGGATGCACATGGTGCACAGGTATAAGCCCAGCTTACAAACTGATACACACTAGGAAGAAAGAGGAGACCATCCACTTCTCAAAGAATTGGCCAGGGTAAACCTTATGAATAGCAAAGAAACACTTTGATACATTACTTTATGAATAGTCCAATTAGCTTAGAAGGCTCTCAAAATAGGACTGGGAAAGAGCTGCATCATCTGAATAAACCCAGCCTTACTCCTATGGATAAGGTAAAGCTTTCAAGACCTCTATTTGCTGATGTGGCACCATTCAAATTGAAGAGAAACAGCTACAGACATCCATTAATCATTGGAACATGGAATGTACGAAGTATGAATCTAGGAAAATTGGAAGTTGTCAAAAAGGAAATGGAATGCATAAAGATTGATATCCTCGGCATTAGTG
>NW_006921827.1:1013878-1046566 GCF_000298275.1 Orycteropus afer afer | reverse complement strand
TTGCAGCAGTATATTGACAGAGAACTTCCAGAGGTGCAAGCTGGATTCAGAAGAGGATGTGGAACAAAGGATATAATAGCTGTTGTCAGATGTATCTTGGCTCAAGGCAAAGAATACCAGAAAGATGTTTACTTGTGTTTCATTGATTATGCAAAGGCATTTGATTGTGTGGATCATCTCAAATTATGGATAACATTGAGACCAATGGGCATTCCCTAACACTTGATTGTACTCATGACGAACCTGTACCTTGACCAGGAGGCTGTCGTTCGAACGGAACAAGGGGACACTACATGGTTTAAAATCAGGAAGGGAGTGCGTCAGGGTTGTATCCTTTTCCCATACTTATTCAATCTATATGCTGAGTAAATAATCTGAGAAGATGGACTATATGAAGAAATACGTGACATCAGGATTGGAGGAAAAATCATTAACAACCTGAGATACACAGATGATACAACTTTGCTTGCTGAAAGTGAGGATGACTTGTGGCACTTACTGATGAAGGTTCAAGAATACAGTAAGCTGTACAGATTATGTCTCAATATAAAGAAAACAAAAATCCTCACAACTGGACCAGTGAGCAGCATCACAATAAATGGAGAGAAGATTGAGGTTGTCAAAGAATTCATATTACTTGGTTCTACAATCCATGCAAATGGAATCAGCAGTCAGGACATTAGAGGATATGTAGCATTGATAAAGTCAACTGCGAAGGAACTGTTTCAAGTGCTGAGGAGCAAGGATATCTCCTTGAGGACTAAGGTGCGCCTGACACAAGCCATGATATTTCCAGTCACCTCATATGCATGTGAGAGCTGGGGAGTGAATAAGGAAGACTGAAGAAGAGTTGATGCTTTTGAGTTGTAGTGCTGGGAAGAACACTGAAAGTACCATGGAATGCTAAAAGAACTAACAGATCTGTCCTGGAAGAAGTGCACTTGAAATGCTCCTTGGAAGCAAGAATGGCCAGACTTTGTCTCACCTATTTTTGTCACCTTGTCAAAAGGGGACCATTCCCTGGAGAAGGATGTCATGCTTGGTAGGATGGAGGGTTGACGAAAGAGGGGGAGGCCTTCAGCGAGATGGATTGACATGGTAGCTGTGACGATGGGCTCAAGTATAGCAGGGATCGTGGAGCTGGTGCGGGATTGGGCTTTGTTTCGTTCTGCTGTGCATGGGGTCGCTATGAGTCGGAAATGACTCGATGGCACCTAACAACAACAACAACAACTTTTCTTCTGTCTTCCTTATGCATTGTCCAGATTTCACGTCCATATGAGGTGACTGAAAATACTATGGTTTTGATCAGGTGCACCTGTATACTTGCCTAGTGTTCAATATTTATTTAAATGACTTGCTTTGTAACAATTTGCCCACTGACTAAATGATGCTTTAGAATTCTCTAAATTGACACTCATTTGGTAGAGAAGACTCTAAGGGGGAAAAATAAAAAGAGTATTACCTTCTCAGTATAATGTGAAATTATGAATATTTAATTTATCCATGCATATTTAAATATGTATAGATGCACAAAGCATAATCCTTGACGTGACTCTGCTGGACTATTGTACATTAAGTAGATAAGATGGTGATAAAAGAGCTGTTAACTGATCTCTCATGAATTGAAGGCATCCGTATTCAATTTGTTAATAGTTAGTTAATTGGAGAGCTAATTAAAAAGAAACACTGTTAAAATTTTCTCTTTTGGGTATGTTTAGCTTATTCTCTCTCATATTCTGAAAAAGTTAGCATTGAATGTGTTTTATATCAATAGAGAAGATGAGAATAGCATTTTATATGATGATTATATAATATATTCCCATAAGTATAAAATCCCATCACCTGGAACCCAGAGACACTATCTTTCCCAATCCCTTCACTTTAAGCAAGAGTGCATGTAAGTCTGATGATGATTATTCAGCCATGTCACTTTAGTTAAGTATATTACATGATTATTTGGAAATGTATTTATTAGTTATATCTAAGCATATTAAGATAATTTAGCAATTCCTCCCAAAATCAAATCATCCATGTCATGCTAATTTGCTTTTCATTTTCAATTTAATTCAGGAAATATTTACTCTTTCTTTCATGTGCTAGGCATTTCTCTAAGTACTTTAGACATATTAGTAATATTACTAAATAAACCAAAATTCCTTGTTCTTCTGGAGGTTGAATTTTAAAAGGGGAAATAGATATTAAACACTAGGTAAAATAAATTTGTAAGTTATACAGCATGTTAGGGAGTGATAAATTTTATAGAGAAAGAAAAGAGTAGACTGAACTAGTAGTCGCTGATGACACTTAACAATTGGTTAAGCACTGTACTACTGATTGAAGAGTGGTGATTCAAACTCACCCGGAAGTGCCTTGGAACAAAAGGAACAAAGGCCCAGTGATCAGCTTCTGAATGGTCACAGCCTTAAACACCATGAAGAGTGAAGTTCTCCTCTGTATACTTGGGGTCACCATGAGTCAGAATTAACTCAAAGACAATGAGTTTTGTTTTTATATATATATTTTTTTTTAATAGACTGGAGTAAGTGAAATCTGGAGTGCCAGAGAATAGGTGGGGATATGTAGCTATTTTCAATGTTGTTGTTGTTGTTATGTGCTGTCGAGTCGGCCCCGACTCATAGCGACCCCTCCTTGGGTTTCCGAGGCAGTATCACTACGGAAGTAGATTGCCCCATCTTCCTTCAATAGGATACTTAATGAAAGGGTGACAATTGAACAAAGACTTTAAGAAAATGTGAGGGAGTTGGCTATGGGACTATGCATGGGAAATATATTCCAGCAAGAAGAAAAAGCCAAGGCAAGGTTCCTGATGCAGGATCATGGCTGGTATATTCAAGAAAGCATATACATGCTGGAACAAAGGAAAAGTACTGGGAGATGAAGTCAGAAAGGCAATGAGGATCAGGTTGTTAGGTATGTGGCCTTTGCAACAACTTTAGCTTTTCTCTGAGTAAATGAGGACCACTGCAGACTGCTGAGCAGAGAAGTGATGTGATCTGAATTACATTTGTAAAGGATCATTCTAAATTGTGTGTTGAGAATGGCCTGGCAAGGGCAGAAAAACAAAGTTAAGAAGGTATTGTACTGATCTAGGTGACAGATGATAATGACTTGGACCATAAAGGTAGCAATGGAGGCAGTGAGAAGTGGCTGGTTGTTGGATGTGTTTTGAAAGTATAACTAGCAAAGTTTCCTGACAGATTGGGTGTGGGTTATAATAGTAAGAAAGGAGTCGGAGATGAATTCTATTGTTTTGGTCTGAGCATTTGGAATTGTCTAGGCTGAAATGGGGAAGGCTGCCTGTGGGCAGGGATGGGAGAGAAATCAGGAATTAAATTTTTAACAGATTGAGTTTGAGGTGTTTATTAGTTTTCCAAACAGAGGTAATAAGTTAACAATTGTATAAACCATTTGGTAGTTTGGGTAATAGGTCTGAACTGGAAATACAAATTTGGTTGCCTTTAACACACAGGTAAAAGGTAAAGTCATGGAACAGATGAAACCTTAAGCCAATGAGATAGAGAAGAGAACCGTGGACTGAGTTCAGAGGCATTCAACTTTAAGAAAACCAGCACCCTTTTTAAATATCTTTGGAAAATTTTCCATAAAACTCTATGTTCCTTCTCTGTTAATAAATACATAGGAAGAGATATGAATATTCACTGCACCTAATAGGGATGTTTGAGGTAGAGCCCAACTGCTGTGAACTCTATTGTGTTTAAAAATATTTTATCTTCTTTGTATTTATCATTTTACAGATGTAGTTATGTATCTATCTGTACTTAAAAATCTGTTATCTCTCTCCTTCTTTTTGTCTTATCCACTCAAGACAAGTGGGTCCACCATTTTGTTTATAGATTCAGTGTATTTTCAAAGATTATCTTAAAATAGATATCTGTAAAGTGAAGCCTCAACATGTTTGTTGCCTTCCTCTATTCAGATGTGAGCCTCTAAATTGATCCAATTAGAAAGAAGAAAAATATAGTTCATTAAGTAAGCCAAATATGTATGAGTAGTATGAAAAGTAAGGATTCTTGCATGATTTGATGGATAGTTAAACACTTGTATAGTTCTAGAAAGAACTTTGTAAACAGACCAAAAATTTTGTTAGAACTTCAGGAGATGTAATAATTTTAAAGGTATATATTGTGATAAGTAACTGGTATGCAACTAAATATCTAACTAATGCAATAAGCTAGAGTGCAATGGATTGGAATTCAAAATAATTATTTGTATTCAATACATAGATGTGTTTATGTCTTTTCCAGTGCCATAATGTTTTGCATATTTTATTTTATAAATTTGCAGGTTGCACAATTATTTCATTGTTCCAGTTAAATAATTGATACTATTCAGTTCAAAGACTTCTGCAGATGTAATATCCCAAAAGGAAAAGATAGCAATTTTTGTGTCTGGGAAGAGGCATTATAGGTTTATTTTCCTCTTTAATAGCTCTATCGCTGTCCCTATTGGTCACTAATGGATTGAGTCATACTATGGGAATTAGCTGTTGTCTGTCTCCTGTCAATCAAAATATTTCCCTTGTCTATTAAGGTTTAAGGAGCCCTGGTGGTACAGTAGTAAAGGCATTTATTTGGTTGCTAACCAGAAGGTTTGTGGTTCAAATACATCAGCTGCCCTGTGGAAGAAAGATGAGACAGTCTGCTTCAGTAAAGATTTACAACCCTGGAAACCGGGTGGGGGTTGCTATGGGTCTGAGTTGACTCCATATAGTTGATTTAAGGAGTTCTGATGGTGCAGTGGTTAAAGCACTTAGCTGCGAACCAGAAGGTCAGCAGTTCAAACCCATCAGCAGCTCTGGAGGAGGAAAAGGAGGCAATGCACTTCCACAAAGACTTATAGCTTCAAAACCCTAGAGCTGGGTGCTGACTCGATGGCAGGTGTTTGGGTTTTTTTTGGGTGGGGGATTTTAAGGTTTATTTAAATTAGTGGTTTTCAGACTGTGTTCCCTGTGATTCAGGGAAATCATTATTTGATTCAGATTTCATTAAAAAAAATAGCCATTCAAAAACTTAATGTAATATACATTTATTAATTAAATTTAAATACATTAAAGATCACAAATACATTTAATTTGTTCTGCCAAATAATTCTTGAAATAAATATTTCCCTGCCATCTGGGCTTATATTTGGCACTTCTGGAGAATGTTTTACTGACTAGACTTATAAAACCAAAAACCAAACTCACTGCCATTGAGTTGGATCCAACTTATAGCGGCCCCTCCTTGGATTTCCGAAGCTGTATCACTACAGAAGTAGATTGCCCAATCTTCCTTCCGAGGAGTAGCTGGTGGATTTGAACCACCAGGCCCTGGTTAGCAGTCAAATGCCTTAGGTACTATACTTGCTTCATTTGTCATCATATAAAATTTCTCAGTTACTGTAACACTCATGTACCAGACAAAAGTCAGTGTATGCCCTAGCATTTAACACAAATATTACAATTTCCATTATAAAAATACCATTTTACCCATGATGCTGGTCATCATTATTAGATTATAAGCTTTTTACCCCTGGCTGTTATGAAGTAAAATGAAGTGAGTTTGGCCAATTCACAGTTACCTGCAGTTGAGTAACCAAGATGGAACAGAAATAAAATTGAGATTCAGTATGAAACAAATTGTTTTTGAACTTTTGAATGGCTTTTTTAACCATAGATGATCACCCATATCTTAGATTTTTAAAATAACATTTTAAAGTCTTTTATAAGCCTTTTACATGGAAGCATACGTTCTGCTAAATGAAGACAGTTGAGATTGGTTATCTTTTCATTGACTTCATCCTTGGGAAATGCAAACAAGCAATTATTAATATTTGCATTTATAATTTGAACAACAATTTTCTGTTCCCCTCTTTCAAGCTACTGGATTAGTTTAATTGATGAATATTTTGAGATCATAAGAGGTGCTCTTGAGAAAACATGGTGATTCCAGTTACATTTCTATGTGAATGAGGATTTTGTTAGTACTCTGCAACCAAAATGAAATCCAGTAGTAATTTGTTTATGGAAGCAGCAGTCATCTACAAACAGCAGCAAAATTTTGTGTTGTTTAAATACTTATCAGTTCAGTTTTCTGAATATAGATATTACAATTTTTACCTTATAAACATTAATGTATACTATGAAAATTTATTTTTATTAATCAGGATTTCACATGAGATTTAGTGGACTGAATAAAGGTTCCCACTGCTAAAAATGTTTATAACTATTTGGTAGTTTGAATTCTTCAGAAGAAATAGAAAGTATATATCTATAGGATGCTTTTGCAAACAAAAAATATCTTTAGCATTTGCATCCATGTGTGCAATTACAGATAAAAAGAACATTTTCCTTACTTCCCAAACTTCTCTAAATGTTCCCAATAATAATTCGACTCTGTGGAGTTATCGTTCATCTGAATTACCTTGGTTGCTCTATTTTCCAGGTTGTTGTAGTCATGTTTGGAACTTGATGAGGATGTGGGGCCTGGTTAGGGCCACTGCTGGGAGGAAGCCTTAGCTGCTGAGTAGTAATTTTATTGTGAGTTGGTTGCTAGAGGAAGGTTGTGAGAGAGTAGGAGAAGTGACACTGAGAGAAAGAAAATTGGTATGAAGGGAAATGGCTAAATCAGAATATCACCCCTACGGCAAGGACGGCAGTTTTGTCTTTAAATACCTAGCCTTCTGAGCAGAAAGAAGAGAGTAGCTCATTTTGGCTTTTAGTAGTTTGTGATTTCTGACAGGCAACTTTGAGCCTATTTCTATAATTTGAATATGAGGGGAAAATGTTATGAATATTGAAGAAAACTAGAATTTTTAAAATTATAATATTGATTAAAAAACAATATTTAGTATAATATTACATCATTTTCTTCCAGCCAATTTCAAAATATTCTAAATAAGGACGAAATATTTAAAACAATAACAAAGAAAATGAAAAAATAAGAAATGTCTGCCTGGAAGGTGCTCTAATGATTCTAATGTATACTTTATTGTGAAATTTAAAATATTAACACTACATAATAAGGAATAATTAAGACTCTGATTGATTTAAACCTCTGTAATCTTCATTAAAAGGTGCCCTGATGATGCAATGGTTAAGCACTCTGCTGTTAACCAAATGATTGACAGTTTGAATTTATCATGGGAGAAAGGTGGGGCAGTGGCCTTCTATAAAGATTACAGCCTTGAAAACTCTATGGGGTAGTTCTTTTCTGTCTTACGGGGTCACTTTGAGTCTAAATCAATTGATGGCAATGGATTTGGTTTTCTCTTTAATCTTCATTAAAAATGTAGCTCACATTTTTTTTTGTTCACAAAAAAAGCATGTAGGAGAACATTACTAGGCATACAGTTTTTGTAGTATTTGTTGGTTAATGAATATGTAAAAATAGCATTTCAGTATAATACAATTGAATGTATACTTTTTCTTTTTTTTTAATAAAATAGTTAATATGTCAGCCTGAGGCAAACAAGCAGTTTGGAGTATTTTATTTAGTATTTTCTTGCAAGTATCGTTTTGGAAAAAATAGAAGTGTATTAAGTTTTGTTGTTGTTGTTTATTGATGAATAGTTAATATGTTAGTGGAAAAGATGATTGTCATTTTTAGAATTCATCATCTTTTATATTGTAAGTTCTTTGCTGCTCCCAAATGCCTCTTTGGTTGAAATTCATTCATGTCATTTCTAATGCTTGAGAATATACTACCCTCACAAAGGCTAATATCTATATAGAGCTCGCCATGTTCTTATTTTATCATGAAACCAGTTTCAATTTTGGTAAACCTAACAGCGAATCATATTGTGACAGTTCATTAGACAGAAAAGGCGGTAATAAAAGTGTTGTTTTCCTGAAAGAGTCAAGCACATTCACACACTGTATTTTGCATTCTTTGAGAGCCTCTCTTCAGGCCAGGACCTGAATTCTCAACAGGCCACTGCTAAGACCACTAAGGGGGTTCTTTCAACTGCTTCCAGAGCAGCTAGGTTGATGTCTCTTGGACACAAATCTGAAGTTGCCTCTTTACTCCTTAATGTGCTTTACAGGCTTGGGCTTCCTTTTACTAGAAAATTCAGGTTGTTAGGGATAATGTACAGATTTTTTATCCATCCTGTAAGATCCAGTGTGACCTGGCCTGCCACTCTAACCAGGCCCGTTGTACACCAAGGACCCTTGTGCAGTGGGTATTCCCACACTTAAGCCTATTTTGTTTCTCTCGAGAATCACATGTTCCTTCCTGCTTCTGGACCTTTCACTTGCTGAACACCCTTACCTCCTTCTTACCCTAACTGATTCTTACCCATCCTTCAGAGCTCAGCTTAAATAACTCAGTCTTCTACTGCTCAAGGGTAGATCAATAGATCAAGAACTTCTTTATGCTATCATTTAAAAAAGAATAAAGGAAAAAAAAAAAAAAAAAAAAAAACCTCGGTTGTCGTGGAGTTAACCCTGGCTCATAGAAACCTCCTGTGTGCCACAGTAGAACTGTATACCATAGGGTTTTCAATGGCTGATTTTTTTGGAAGTAGATCACTAAGCTTTTCCTCCAAGGTGCCTCTGGGTGGACTCAAACTTTTAGTTAACAGCCAAGCACAGTAACTGTACCACCCAGGGACTTTATTCCGTTATTTACTACCATATAATTCTCCTTTTTAGCACTCATCATATCACGACTATCATTAAATTGTTCATTATATTATCAGGGGTTTATTGTCTGTCAGCCCAGATAGAATGTAAGCCTCTGTGCAGGTACCTGGAACAGTGCCATGAATATAGAGCATTTATAGGAAATACTAAACAGAGGAATTATAGTAACTATTACCCAAACAATTATATTCAGGTCTTTCCTTTTTTTTTTTTTTTTCAAATTAAAAGACTGTTAAGGCTTTGGAATTGATCATTTTAATATTTGGGTAGGTAGGAGCTCTGGTAGCATAGTGGCTAAAGCACTTGACTGCTAACCAGAAGACTGGCGGTTCAAACCCACCAGGCACTCCTCAGAAGGAAGGTTGGGCAATCCTACTTCTGTAGTGATACTGCCTCAGAAACCCAAGGAGGGGTAGCTATGAGTTGGGGCCGACTGGACGGCACATAACAACAAACAACAACAACAAGAGGTAGCACAAACTAGACTTACAACAATAAAAGACTGTTTATTGAAAGCTTGTCTGTTTTTCACTGCTTTCTGACTTTGCATTATTTTTCATCACAAGGAAAGGAGTTTGTTGAGCTGTGTGGACCAAAATACACATTTGACTCTGAATTTGACTCTTAGAACCACTCTTAGATTAAATAGAATCTTCTGCCTCAGCAGATATGGGGGTTAAGGACACATTAAAGAATTGCCTTTTTCCAAGATTCAGGTACTGAGAAACCCTCATGTCTATGTCCTTTTTTATAACAGATTTGGTCTTTGGTAACAAATGTGCAGTTAGACATGCAAATGTTTCTGCCAGTGTAGTCAGGGTCACACAAGTGTCAGGGCCCAGATGGGCTTTTGCGCATAGACCTGTTCATCAACTGAAAAGGCATATCCCCCAAAGTATCTTGACTACTTAATATTCTTTGATCTTTCTCTGAATCAATAGTTTTGTTTTTTTTTTTTTGTACTTTTTCCTTGGGTCTTTTTTTATTATCCTCTTGAATTTGAGCCATAGATTAAAAACAAGCAAAAGGTTTTCTCAGGACTACTCTGTTGAAGCAAAATCACTGACATTTCTTCACTATAGGATATAAAGAACCCATGGAAAGGATGCCTCGTTATTAGTTAACAGTATTTTCTGTATGAGTGCTATAAGTCTTAGGGGGCATTGTAGTCAATATTGGGCCATGTTATTACCTTGGTCTTATGATAACCTTGTACCAGTTTGTTGCAGGGTTTTTAGTGGTGATACTTATGCTGAAGTAGTGTTGCGCAACAATAGAGGAATATTTTCTTCAAGACAAATGTATCCCTTTTCTGTTTTTACTTCTAAACAACATGGCATTCTCATAATATCTTTATAAATTTAACAGCTTCTCCATATTGCTTCATAAAATCTTTCATTTTGAATAGTTACAGATTTTTAGAAAATAGTATAGTGTTACTATATTCCCTCCATCTAATTTCCTCTGCTACTGATATCTTACATTACAGGATACATTACTATTAATTAAACTCCAGATTTTACTTGGATTTCACTAGTTTTTCCATTTATATCCCTCTTCTATTCCAGGATTCAATTCAGGATACCATTTCAATTTGTATCTTCAATATGAAAACAAAACAAGCAAACAAATAAACAAAAGAAAGAGAAATTAACCAAAATACTGATCCAAAGTGTCAATGACATGTCAGTACTGAAAAGAACTGTTACCATATATCTCATATCTATCTATTGATGCAAATGTCATCCAATTGCAGTGTCCTGTATGTATCTAGTATAGAGGAATGTTCTTAGTTGAAGGTATATGTCTTGGTTTTTCCACATTTTCTCCTTACTCATATCAAGACACCTCAGCTTATGTTTATTTTATTAGCATTCATTCTTTAAAGAATCAAGAATAAAGATAATTAAGGCAGTTAATAGAGTAATTATGAAATCTGTGTTTTATCACTGTGTTTTAACTCTGAAGAAATCATTTGAAGCCTTTGACAATATTGTCAATTTTAGAATAAGCTTACAGAACACATTTCATGAAGACTATTACATTTTATATGATTTGTAATAATTCACTTACTTCTAACATATATAGCACAACTCATTTTAATTTAAAATAAGTGGGGTGAAGTACAGTTCCCTTACTTTCATTCACAGAGATTCAAATTGTAATTATCGAGTTCTTGAGAAACAACTGACTTTTCTTTATACTGTAAAATATTTTTGCTTGGGAAAATTTTGTAAAAGTATGTCAAGATTGATTAAAACTTGCTTGAAAATACTTTACATATGCTTAAAAAGTAATTTCAAATGCAATAGTATTTTGTGTTAAGTGGTGAGCATATAGTATAGGGTTATTTTCTTCAAGCTCTGAGTAGTAAATTTCAAGAGCATGGTATTGACTTGTTCCTGGTGATAGTTAAATCAAAATACATTAGATACATACTCTTCTTTTTGGAAATATAATGCCATATTACCATATTGCTCCTATTTTAGAGTGTACTTTATATACTAGTTTATCTACACCATTATGTGTTCTTTCATTTGCATATACACTTGGCAGTTTTAGTTAAGTAAGGAAGCTGATCAGCAATGCCTACATTACTAATATGTTATTTACACTTAACACAAATCACACTGCCTTGAGTATGCTTTAGCAGCATTTGTACTGCCTTTTGTTTCTGAAAATTATTTAGCTAAAGGCAGTCTTGTGTACTGAAAGGGCATCAGGATAGGAGTGAGAGTAACATATTTCTAGTCATGGAGCTATTACATTAACTCTGTGACCTTTAGCATTTTACTTGGCTGCTTTAGGTCTCAGTCTCCTCATCTGTGAAATGAAAGTTTAGACTAAGGACCCCCAAGGAATCATTTGCCTTTACGGCTGGGTGATTTTTGTAATTCTTTGTTCCACAATCATGTACATTTACTATTCATTGTCTGCCAGGCTGTGGGACAATCCAGTAGAAAATGTGAGTCATTATGACAATTGTTGACACTCAGTAATCATCATAGGTCCCAAGGTCTAGACCAGAGGTGACAAGTTCAGATGCCTGAAATTATCTGGCAGGTACAGAACTGAGAGAAAAAGGAGGGCATAGGGACCGTGATGACCTGGGGAGTCGATGCCCTTTCTGATGTTGCAGCTGCTACTCAGTGCTGGTGGACTGCACCCTGAGGGAATGCAGGCCAGATCTGACCTTTTAAGGGAAGCCAAGCAAACAGCTTTTTATGTCAACTCTCACAATCTTTAAATGTTGGAAACTAATTCAATCTAAAGAAACCCACTCTGTGGGCTAAATAAAAGAATCAGTAGGCTGAGATTCATCCATTAGATGCCAATTTGTGATTTCTGTTCTATTTCAGTGGCTGTTAAAAGATTTTTGCCAATACAATAGTAAGAAATGCTTGTCCCATCACAACACTGTAAACACACGTGTGCATCTGTGGGTTTGTATGAGTGTGTGTATGAAACAAAATTTCATGAAATGATATGTGAAATACCCCTTATATTTTTATTCTATTCTATACAGCATGTTTTTCACTCTATTTAATATTTCTGTGTACTATTTTTTTTTAATCGTAGTCATACTCATTAAGTCATTTTGGTAACCTAGGCACATAACAACAACAACAGATAACTAAATGTGATTTGCCCACCTAGGCAGGTCCCAAGATCTAAAATCCCTCAGAGGTAATTTTCTTAGATTCATATTTTAAGAAACATTTAATAACCAATGTGAATTGCTTGCCATTTTGTTCCTTGCTAATGATTTAAGGTTCCTAAGTATGGCATAGTGGCTAAGAAACTTGCCTGCTAACCAGACGGCTGGTGGTTCAAACCCACTAGCCACTCCTCGGAAGGAAGGTTGGGCAATCCTACTTCCGTAGAGATACTGCCAAGGAGGGGTCGCTATGAGTCGGGTTTGACTCGACGGCACATAACAACAACAACAACAACAACAACAAGTATGGCCTAGGAGCTCTGGTAGCATAGTGCCAAGGCACTTGACTGCTAACCAGGAGGCTGGCAGTTCAAACCCACCAGCCACTCCTCGGAAGGAAGGTTGGGCAATCCTACTTCTGTAGTGATACTGCCTCGGAAACCCAAGGAGGGGTCGCTAGGAGTCGGGGCCGACTCGATGGCACATAACAACAACAACAAGTTTGGCCGAAGTATGACCCCAATCAGCACACTGAAAAATAGTGCCCCTAGAAGAAAGTAAGGCTGGAAGGAAAGAAGGGACAAAGATAGACAAGGTTCCTATATTTAGGAACCTTAAAATTAACATCATCACATCCCTTTAGGGGTAAAAGAGATAGTTTTCTTTCTTTTAATTGCCTACAAATGCATTTCTGTGCTTGTTCACTTATACATATCTGTGTATATAAGCAGTTTGTCCCTTCCAAATATATTAGTTATTTCCTGGCAAATAGAAATAGATTTTTCTAAATAATAAATTTGGATGTATTAGTGTCCTGGATTTTGTACAGATTCCTATTTTTGTGAGGGTGGCACAGTGCCTAAGGTATTTGACTGCTAACCAAAAAGTGGAAAGCTCCAATCCACAAGCCACTCCATGAAAGAAAGATGGGGCAATCTACTTCCTTAAAGATTTACCACCTCAGAAACCCAATGGGTTTGCAATGAGATGGAATCGACTGGATGGCAATAAGGTTTAAGTTTGGTCATTTAAAATTAGCCAGTATTCTATAAATTATGTCAAGCCCATCACTAAGGTTTCTTTCAGCTATAACATTCTATATTTTTATAACTGACAACTCAACTATAGTGGTGGCTTTCAAAATATCAAGGAAGGCTAAAAACCCCTCACCTTAAATTGTTTTCTTCAAGTGTATATCAACTCAGTGAGGCTTATTTTTAGGAGAAAATGACATTCAATTTATAATCTATATAAAGAAGAAAAATTACTCTGTAATCTATATATAAATAAGATATCACTTAGTGAATCTCACATTAATTTCTTAAAAGAAAAATGCTGCATGACACATTTTACTGATTTTCTCTCTATTGGTAGGGAGCTACCCTAAAACTATATATTTTGTCAATGAAGTGTTAGGAAATATTGGATATCAAGATCAAGTTACCCTACTGTTAATGAATTATCTGCCTTATAAAAACAAAATTAAAGGGATACTGGGTATCCACAAAGTTGAATTTTTTTTTAATGTAGAAATTTTCACAAATATATTTGTTCAATTTTCAAACTTAATTTTAACAAATGCATCATTCTTCAACAGGTTGAAATAAGATGTTTTCTTGCCAATTTCTTTTTAGGTGATTTAAAGTATAACTGGAGGTTCTATCTTCTTTAGTTAACAATATTGGCTTTCACAGTATGGTTAGATGCAAATATGATTCTCTGCTATTAAAGTAGACATATATCAGCTTTGTTGAGAACTGACCATGCTAAGTGCCTTTCATGCATTACTCTTTCAAAATTTAGGACACTTTCAAGTATTTTGTATTATTTCCATTTTACAAATGAGGAATCTGTAGTTAGAAGTCAAGGAGCTTTTCAAGTGTTGCACAATTGATGGCAGAACCCATGATCTTAATAATTAGCCAACATTTTTTAGAAGAATATAGAGAAGATGCTCACATGTATAACCCCCCCAAAGCAAAACAAAACAAAACAAAACGAAAACTCACTGCCATTGAGTCAGTTCCAATTCACAGCAACCCCCTTGGGTTTCCAAGGTGGGAAATCTTTATGGAAGTAGATTGCCCAGTCTTCCTTCCATGGAGTGGCTTGTGGGTTTGAACTGCCAATGTACTGGTTAACAGTCAAATGCATTAGGTATTACATCACCAGAGCTTCTTAACTTTGCTAAATATTAAAAATCTACTTGTTGGATTGTGGTAATACTGAAATATTTTTATACCAGTTGGAAAATAGCTATTGATCAGACATGACCCACCCATTCAAACTTTCCCCTCAGTGCCTCAACAAGTCCTCCATGGTTTGGCAACTAAAAGGTTAATCCCTGCTCCAGATTTCAGGTCCATATCCTCCTTGATCAGTTGATGTGACCTCTTGGTTTTGAAGTACTCTGAAACCAACTCTGCATATCAGTGATTAACTTGAAGAGACAGATGTTAGAATAGGCCAAATTATATTGCCTGATCCATTGAACTGAAAGCACATAGTAGGGAGGTGACCATGCGTTCTGCCAGGGATTTCTTTTCTGCTCTCGAGTGTATTAAGAGAGAATATTAAAACCCAGTCACCTCAAAGAAGGACTTTGGTGAATTTTAATGAGTTCAAAATATTACCAGTTTGGAAATCTGGCAAAATACTCCCAGGTCTTGGATTCTTCTTCATTCTTGGGAAAGTTCCCTCACATTACTCCACCCCCATGCCCCTGCAAACCAAAGGCAATATATAAAGGAGTGATATATCTCAATATCTCAGGATAGAGTCTTTATTGTCAAGCAAGGCAAAAAAAAAAAAAACTTCACCCAAATCCTGCGAGTCCATGTCCTACATTGGCAACATGGTGGCAATGTACACCATGCTCTCTCAACATGCAGAGGATCTGATGCTCTATCCTAAGAGGAAAAAGAAAAGTTCTGGTAAGTCTAGTCTCCTCTCTTCCTCCTTCTTAGACCCATGATAAATGTGGCTTCTTGTTATTGTTGTTAGGTGCCCTTGAGTGAGCTCTGATACGTAGTGACTCTGTGTACAACAGAACGAAACAATGCCTGGTCCTGTGCCAGACACACAATCATTGCTATGTTTCAGCCTGTCATTGCAGACAATGTGCCAATCCATCTCCTTGAAGGCCTTCCTTTTTTTGCCTAACCCTCTACTTTACCAAGCATAATATCCTTCTCTAGGGAATGGTCCCTACTGACAACATGACCAAGGTAGGTGAGATGAAGTCTGGCCATTTTCTCTTCCAAGGAGCATTCTGGCTGTACTTTTCCCAGGACAGATTTGTTAGTTCTTCTGTCAGTCCATAATCATTAAGTATTCCTCCCCAACACCAAAATTCAAAAACGTCAACTCTTCTTTGTTCTTCCTTATTCATTGTTGAACTTTCACATGCATATGAGGTAATTGAAAATACTGTGGCTTGAGTTAGACACACCTTAGTCTTCAAAGAGACATCTTTGCTATTCAGCACTTGAAACATGTCTTTTGTACCACATTTGCCCAGTGCAATATGTCGTCTGATGTCTTGACTGCTGCTTCCATTGGTATTGATTGTAGAACCAAATAATATGAAATCTTAGACAGCTTCAGTCTTTTTTCCTTTTATCATGATGCTGTTTATTGGCCCAGTTATGAGGATTTTCATTTTCTGTATGTTGAGGTGTAATCCGTACTGCAGACTGTAGTCTTTAGTTTTCATCAGTAAGTACTTCAAATCATCCTCACTTACAGCAAGCATGGTTGCATCATCTGCATATCACAGGTTGTTAATAAGGGTTCCTCCATGTTCTCCAGATTCTCCGGGAAGCTTCTCAGATTATTTGCTCAGCATAAAGATTGAATAAATACAGTGAAAAGAAACAACCCTGAAGCACTCCCTTCCTGATTTTAAATCATGCAGTATCCCCTTGTTCTGTTCAAATGACAACCTCCTGGTCTACATACAGGCTCCTCATGAGCACAATTAAGTATTATGTATTAGCCATAATTTGTTATGATCCACACAGTTCAATGTTTTTGCATAGTCAACGAAGCACAAGTAACCATTTTTTTCTGATATTCTTTGCTTTCAGCCAAGATCCATCTGACATCAACAGTAATACCCCTTGTTCCACATCCTCTTCTGAATCCAGCTGGCACCTCTGGAAGTTCTCTGTCAATATACTGCTGCAACTGTTTTTGAATTATCTTCAGCAAGGTTTTACTTGTGTGTGATATAAGGATATTGTTTGATAATTTCCACATTCTGTGAGATCATTTTTCTTTGGAATGGATACAAACATGAATCTCTTCCAGTCAGTTGGCCAGCTAGCTGTCTTCCATATTTCTTGGTATAGACGAGTAAGTGCCTCTAGTGCAGCATCCATTTGTTGAAACATGTCAGTAGGTATTCTATAAATTCCTAGAGCCTTGTTTTCTGCCAGTTCCTTCAGTGCCGCTGTGGTGGTTAAGTTTGTATGTCAACTTGTCTAGGCCTGGTTGAGTGGCTGGGCAGCTAGATGTAGGTTTCCCCATGATGAGAGTAGTAATCAACTCCATGGGGGAATCTACTGTGTGCAGCTGAGTAGCTGCCTTTGGGTATGTGTTCTGCTTCCTGTAGGTAAGAAACAGCTTTGGGAATGATCTCCAGCTTACGGCACACTTGAACCCTACATGTAACTGTGTCATTGTTCAGGCCTACCATGCTCTGCTGACCTTGGGACTTTCAATGGACTTGAATGAATGGCCTGCTGTGTGGTTTGGTAATATCGGGACTGTGCCTTTTTATTTGTTGACCTTGGGCTTGTCAGTCTTAGCAGCCAGTATCTGTCTGAGTGAAGAAAAGCCTCTAGCTCGAGTGGGCTGGGAGCAGGAGGCAGAGCTGAATCCCAAGGTTAAGGGGCTTTTACCCAGCCCCTAGAGCCTGGCACTTTGAACTTGGACTTAAAACCTCCAAACTGTAAGAGAATAAATTCTTGTTTGTTCAAGCCATCCCATTTGTGGTATATTCCTATCACAGCATCACCAGGTAACCAGAATGGTACTGAGAGTGGGGTGCTGCTCTGACAGATACCTAAAATGTGGAAACAAGAGTGGAGTACATCTTTGACCTGAGACCCTGGCAAAGAGACCTCAGTATATAGCATGAGAAACAACAGGAGCAGAGCCAAGAGACTGGCATGAGAGACAGCAGAGCAGAGCCCAAGACTGGCATTAAACAGCAACAGGCTTACTAGCCTATGGAGGAGAAAGCCAGGTGCCACTGGGTAGGTGGCTTCCTGGTGGAAGGGGCTGCCTCTGGGCATTAACTAGTAGAAGAGACTGGCATGAGATGGAGCAAGAAAGCTGAGTGTCCTTTGGGCAGGAAGATTCCAGGCGGAGTGGGTTGCCCTCGTGCATTAATTGTCAGAAGCAGAGAGACCAAGGAAATAGGAAGCAGAGCTGCCTGAGCCTCAAGGGTAAGACCATGGCCTTTGGGAGTGGAACCAACACAGCCCCCTAGGTTTCAAAGAGGCAGACCTTCACCAACTTGGTTTTGGAATGTGGGGCTGCTCATTCATGTAAGCCAGTGGATGGAGCCATAGCCGCTGCCCTAGAGTGAGGGGGCAGAACTGCCATGTGCAAGAGGGAGAAGAATGGGGCCTGCCAGGCCAAGAGGGTGAGATCACCATTCAGGATTGGAGTCATTCAGTGAAGAGAGCTGTTCAGATACCACCCAGTAAAGATCTGTACAGGTGCCAAGTTGACAAGGGGTGGAATTGTGGTGGTTAAGTTTGTGTGCCAACTTGGCTAGGCCTGGTTGAGTGGCTGGGCAGCTGGATGTAGTATTCTCCATGAGGAGAGTGATGATCAACTCCATGGGGGAATCTAGTGTGAGCAGCTGAGTAGCTGCCTTTGGGTATGTGGTCTGCATCCTGTATATAAGAAACAGCTTTGGGAATGGTCTCTAGCTTTTGGCATGCTTGAACCCTGCATATAGCTATGTCATTGTTCAGCAGCCTGCCACACTCTGCCGACCTTGGGACTTTCAATGGACTTGAATGAAAAATGGCCTGCAGTGTGGTTTGGTAACATTGTGATTGTGCCTTTTTACTTGTCAACTTTGGGCTTGTCAGTCTCAGCAGCCAGTAGCTGTCTGAGTGAAGAAAAGCCTCTAGCTCCAGTGGGCTGGGAAGAGGAGGCAGAGCTGAACTCCAAAGCTGAGGAGTTTTCATCCAGCCCCTAGAGCCTGGCACTTTGAACTTGGATGTAAAGCCTCCAAACTGTGACAGAATAAATTCCTGTTTGTCCAAGGCATCCCATTTATGGTATATTCCTGTCAGAGGGTCAGCAGGTAATGAGAACAGCAGCTTCAACTTGTTCCTTTATTACCATTGATTCTTGATCAGATGCCACCTCTAGAAATAGATGAACATGGACCAATTCTTTTTGGTACAGTGATTCTGTGTACTCCTTCCATCTTCTTTTGATGTTTCCTGCATCATTCAGTATTATGCCCATAGAATCTCAATCTTGTAACTGGAGGCTTGAATTTTTCCTTCAGTTCTTTCTGTTTGAGAAACATTGAGAAATGCTCGGCATGTTCTTCCCTTTTGGTTTTCGAACTCCAGGCCTTTGCACATTTCATTATAACTGATTTGTCTTCTTGAGCTGCTCTTTGAAGTCTTTTGTTTAGCTCTTTTATTTTTTCATTTCTTCCCTTTGCTTTAGCTACTTTCTGTTCAATAGCAAGTTTCAGAGTCTCTTCTGACATCGATTTTGGTCTTTTCTTCCTTTCCTGTCTTTTTAATGACCTTTTGCTTTCTTCATGTTCCTGATGTCATCCCACAGTTCCTCTGGTTTTTGGTCATTGGTGTTCAATGCATCAAATCTTTTCTTTAGATGACCTCTAAATTCAGGTGGGATGTAATCAAGACCATGTTTTGGCTTTCAAGAACTTCGTTTAATTGTCTTAAGCTTCAAGTTTTATTTGCATATGAGCAGTTTATGGATTTCTTCCACAATAAGCTGCTGGCTTTGTTTTGACTGGAAAATTAAGCTTTTCCATTGTCTCTTTCCTCAGGTGTCGTTGATCTGATTCCTATGTATTCTATCTGGTGAAGTCTATGTGTTTAGCCACCATTTAAGTTGTTGACAAAAGATATTTGCAATGAATGAGTCATTACTGTTACAAAATTTTATGAAGTGATCCTCGGCATCATTTCTATTACCAACGCCACATTTTCCAACTACTGGTGATTCTTTTAATTTCCAATTTTTGCATTCCAATCACCAGTAATAATCAACACATCATGATTGCATGTTTGGCCAATTTCCAGCTGCAGAAGTTAGTAAACATCTGCAATTTCCTCGTCTTTGGCTTTGCTAGTTGGTGCATAAATTTGAAAAACAATAGTATTAACTGATCTTCTTTGTATGCATATGGATATTTTCCTTTCTCCAACAGCGTTGTACATCAGGATAAATCTTGAGACTTTTTTTGTGATGATGAATGCCATGCCATTCTTCTTCAATTTGTCATTTCTGGTACAGTAGATCATATGGTTGTCTGATTCAAAATGGCTGAAACCAGTCCAATTTCACCTCACTAATGCCTAGAATATCAGTCTTCATGTGTTCCATTTTATATTTGACAACTTCCAATTTTCCTGCATTCATGCTCTGTACATTCCTTGTTCTGATTGTTGATAGATGTTTGCAGCTTTTCTTCCCATTTTGAGTCATGCTTAATGGATTAAACAAGACCAACCTATTCGCTTATATTTCTAGAGATCAGAATTGTAAAGTTGGTTTCACTGGTTCAAAATCAAGGTATTGGCATGGCTGACTCTTTCTGGATGTTCTGAGGGAAAGTCTTTCTCCTTGCCGTTTCAGCTTTTATGGTCACTTGTATTCCTTGGCTTGTGGCCCTTTTTCCACTTTCCATGCATTTCACTTAAATCTTTGCTTCTGTCATTGTCACACATCCCTCTCTACTTCTGTAGTAAACTCACCCTCTTTTTCCCACCTAAAAGACACTCTGGTTACATTTATGTTGTTGTTGTTGTTATTTGCCATTGAGTCGGCCCCAACTCATAGTGACCCCTCCTTGGGTTTCCGAGGCAGTATCACTATGGAAGTAGGATTGCCCAACCTTCCTTCCGAGGAGTGGCTGGTGGGTTTGAACCTCCAGCCTTCTGGTTAGCAGTCAAGTGCCTTAGGCACTAAGCTACCAGAGCTCCTGGTTACATTTATTGCAACCTCTATATTGTGTTAAGAGCCATCAAGTTGACTTTTACTCATAGTGACCTTACTTATAACAGAAATAAATGTTACTTTTCCTGCACCATCCTCACAATAACATGTAAATTTGAATTCATTGTTGTAGCCACATTAATCTGTTTAGTTGATGGTGTTCCTCTTTTTTCCTGATTCTACTTTTGATGTCTTTCCATAATCCAGGATAGCCTCTCTAGCTCATGCTCTTTAGCTCAATTGCATTTGCAGTGCTTGTTTTGCCATATAAGGTAACATTCAGAGGTGCTGGGGTTTAAGATATGGTCAACTCTTTGGGAGGCATTATTCGACCTACTACATATCGGAGGGTAAATCATGTTCATTGTGATACAGTTTTCAACTATTGCATTAATCTTTTGAAATTATCTACCATAGTATTGTTGATGGATATAAGGTTGGTTTTTGTTACCTGGCATAGGATGTCATGAAAGTAGAATACCAGTTATTAAAGTGAGTGAATAATTCACTTATTTGAAATCACATAGAGGGTTCTGCAACCAGTATTAAATCATTCATGCTTTGAGATTAGCAAACATTCAAAAGACCATGAAGAGCTATAAGTGTATATGGATATAGTAAGTTATGCTTACTTCTTCAAATATTGATTAAATGTTCAAGTGAACATAAAAATTTTTAAGAGTATATATTCACACTAGAAGTAGATGAGAAATCTTATTTATTTTCATTTTTATGGGACTTTACTTCAGTAATATAAAAATTAGTGGACAGTGAGATAGTGACAATGCTAAATATAAAGATATACTGAGGAAGGTAGAAGCTCTTTTTCTAGTTGAGAGTCTGTTTCTAAATATTGTAGATAGACCATGCAAGATTGATGTAATAGTTAATAGTTTCCTAAACTGTATCTAATTCCAAAGAATTAGCTGTAAATATATTAATTTTCCTGATATACAATAACGCTTACCTGAACCACATTTTAGCCATTATTTTTCAGAAATTGGTACACCAATGTTTTCTAGTGACTTTTTTCATTATGTTGTTACTCTCTCTTATTTCTCTCCTTAAAGCTCTTCTAGCTCTCAATTCTTTCTTTATAGCTCTATCAGCTCTTTATATAAATAATTTTTAAAAAAGTCAATAATAAACTGTAAAATATTTTTAAAATGTTGTCCACTTTTCATGGCTGATAAAAGAGAAAAGCTTTGCATTACTTGAATCAGGATTGTTTTAAAGAGAATTTGATATGCTTTATTTAGAAATATAGCAAGTCAGCCATTTCAGGCTGTGTGTGCTCTCTCTGGTAGACAGAATAACTTCACTTTAAAGGGTCAAATATTATAATTAGCCTGACAGTCCTGTCCCTTATTTGTTGTTGTTGTTATCCTGGAATTGTCTTTTATCAGTAGAGCTGGAAATTAGGAGACTATCAGCTAGAGCTTGACACATTTTATTTTTTCATTGATTAATTTTATTTTAACATGTGATCACATCTGACTGGTGATTGACCAAGAGGTGACTAAAAGATTAGAGAACATACAGTAAGGTATACTGCTGCATGATTTCTCTGCTTTCTGGTTTTGATTTGATTCTATAAATTAGACTTTGATGCACTGAACCAAGTTTAAGTGACATGAATTATGAGTGTTGCAAAGGTTAAGACTTCATGTTAAAAACAAATCTATTCCTCACCATCAGAAAAACAATTGATATAATCCATCACATAATTAAAACAAAGGAAAAGAAACATATGATCATATCAGTTGACACAGAAAAAGCATTTTATAAAATCTAACATCCATTCCTGATTTTTTTTAAAAAAAAACCTCTTAGTAAAATGGGAATAGAAGGGAATTTCTCAATGTTATAAAGGGCACATAAGGAAAACCAATAGCTAACATTATTCTGAATGGAGAAAAACTCAAAGCATTCCCCTCGTGAACATGAACCAGACAAGGATGCCTTCTATCACCACTTCTTTCAACATTGCACTGGAAGTCCTAAGCAGGAGAATAAGGCAAGAAAGAGTAATAAAGGCATCCAAATTTGCAAAAAGAAGTAAAATTATCTCTACTTTCAGATAACATAATCCTAATTGGAAGTAAGGTTGGGCAATCTACTTCCGTAGTGATACTGGCTCAGAAATTCAAGGAGGGGTCGCTATGAGATGGGTCCAACCCGACGGCACATAACAACAACAACAACATACATAGAAAAACCAAGAGACTCAGCAAGAAAACTAGTGGAACTAATAGAAAATTCAACAAAGTGGCAGGATACAAGACCAACATTCAAAAATCAATTTGATTCTTCTACGTTAACAATGTGATCTCTGAAAGAAAATAAGGAAAACATTCCCATTTACAATAGCTACCAAATAAAAGTAACATACTTAGGAATAAGTCTTACCAGGGACACAAAAGACCTATACAAAGAAAACTACAGAAGACTACTATAAGAAGCTACAAGAACCAAAACCAAAACCAAACCCACTGTCATCGAGTCAGTTCTAATCCATAGTGACCCCCATTGCTTTTCCAAGGTGGTAAAACTTTATGGAAGTAGATTGCCCAGTCTTCTTTCTGTGGAGTGGCTAATAGGTTTGAAATTGCTAACCTTCTGGTTAGCAGTCAAATGTCTTAGGCACTGTGCCACCAGAGCTCCTTGAAAACAAGGAGTGACCTACATTAGTGAAAGAACTTGCCATGTTCATGGATAAGAAGACTGAATATAGTGAAAATGTCAGTACGACCAGAAGCAATCTATATATTCAATGTAATCCTGACCCAAATTCCATCAGCATTCTTTGAGGACATGGAAAAAATCAATCACTAAATTTATATGGGAAGGGAAGTGACCTCAGATGAGCAAAGTACTACTGAAGAATAAAAACAAACTAGGAGGTCACACACTGTGATCTGAAAACCTACTACACAGTCAAGATAGTCAAAACAGGATAGTATTGGTACAACAATAGACAAATAGCGCAGTGGAACCGAATAGAGAACCAGAAATTGATCGATTCATCATGGGCAGCTGATTTTTGACAAAGTACTAAAAACCATTAAATGGGGAAGAGATACCCTCTTAAACAAATGGTGCTGGTAAAACTGGATAACCATTCACAGAAAATGAAACAAGATTCATACCTCACACCATACATAAAAATAAACTCAAGGTGGATCAAAGACCTAATGTAAAACCCAAAACTATAATGGTCATCAAAGATAAAATAGTGATAAAGCTAAACCAAACCAAAACCAAACTCACTGATGTGGAGTTGGATCTGACTCATAGCGACCCCTCCTTAGGTTTTCCAAGGCAGTATCATTATGGAAGTAGACTGCCCAACCTTTCTTCCAAGGTGAGCCTTGTGGGTTTGAGTTGTCAGCCTTCTGCTTAGCAGTCAAAGGCCTTAGGCACTATGTTACCAGATCTCCCTAATTTCTGGCATAAATAGACTATCGAGAATAACCCAAAATGCACAAGCAGCAGAAGAAAAACTAGATGACTGGGACCTTTTACAAATTAAATTCTTATGGGCATTGAAAGGCTTCTCCAAAAAGATAAAAACAGAACTTACAGATTGAAAACAAACAAACAAACAAAATGGCTACTGCCTATCTGACAGGAGACTTATCTTTAAAATTTATGGAAAACTTCAACCCTTCAACATCAAAAACACAATTCAATTCAATAATAGGCAAGCACGTAAACAGACACTTGAGTAATGAAGATATTCAGGTAGCCCACAATCACATAGGTAATGCTCATGATAATTAGCCACTAAAACCAAAACCATAGCCACTGTCATCAAGTCAATTCTGACTCATGGCGACCCCCATTGGTTTTTCCAAGGTGGTAAATCTTTATGGAAGTAGATTGCCCCATCTTCCTTCTGTGAAGTAACTGATGGGTTTGAACTGCCAATCTTCTGGTTAACAGTCAAATGCCTTAGGCACTGCACCACTAGAGATATGAAAATCAAAACAACAATGACATATCATCTTACCTTAGCAATGATAGCAAAGTTCAACAAGACAGAAAATAGCAAATGCTGGAGAGGGTATGGAGAGACTGGAATTCTCATACATTGCTGATAGAATTGTAGAATTGTATAACCACTGTAGGAACTCTGGTGGCATAGTGCCTAATTCATTTGACCTATAATCCAGAAGGCTGAATGCTCAAACCCATCAGCCACTCATCGGAAGGAAGGTTGGGCCATTACTTCCATAGTGATACTGCCTCAGAAACCTAAGGAGGGGTCACTGTGAGTTGGATCTGACTTGACAGCAGTGGAAAACTGTATGACACTTCCTTAAAAAATTTGAAATACAAATACCATGTGATCCAGCGATTCCAATAGTAGAATTATATACTAAACAGGTAAAATCTAGGTTGTGTGTACACCCATGTTCATCACAGGACTATTCACTATGGCAAAGAGATGGAAACAACCTAAGTGCCCATTGACAGATGAATGGATAACCAAACTATGGTATAAGCAGAATGGAATATTATGCAATATTCAAGAATAATGAAGAATCTGTGGATCATCTCATAATATCAATGAACCTGGAGGACTTTATTCTGAGTAAATTAAGCCAATCACAGAAGGACGAATATTGTATGAGTCTGTTATTATTAAGAAAAAAAAATCAAGGAAAGGTCTACACAGAAAAGGAAATTTACTTACCTAGTTACTAGGGATAGGAGGGAAGATGAGTGAAAATTCCTGACTAGTTAAGAGTCATGTGTTGATGAATCTTAACTAGTGAAGGAAAGGCAATATAACAAAAGTGTGTGACCAGTACAATAACAATCGGGAAAAAGAGGACACAGAATGGTGCATAAAAGCTGTAGACAACAGAGAAAAAACTATTACATACATAGTACTTTATTATAAGTAACAACAAACGCTGGTCTATGGGTGGATATATAGGCAGACAGGTGAGAAGATCAGGGTGGGTAGGTGAATATATGAATTATCATACATAGATTTGGCTGAGGATATACTACATATGTAGTTGTGCTACAAAAATATCCATATACATTATAGAACTAATAGGGGAGAAGATGAGGTGACTTCTTAGCCATAACTAAACATATTGAAGGAGTGAGTCTGTGGGCCTCTGGGCTTCGGACCATGGTCTTTGGGGGCATCAAGCTCAATTGGCACAGCATAATACATAAAATTATTGTTCTACATCCTGCTATGATGAGCAGTGATTGGGATCTTAAAAACTTTGGAGCAGCCATCTAAAATGAAACTATTGGTCTCCCTTTATCTGAAACAAAGAAGAATGAAGAAAATCAAAGCCATATCAAAACAATTAGTCCAAGAGACTAATGGACCACAGGAACCCCAGCATTCAGGACCCTGAGACCAGATGAACTAAATGGTGCCCAGCTATTGATGACAACTACCCAGAAAAGGATAAAAATTGGAGATCCTGGATAGAGTGGGAGGAAAAATGTGGAGCAAAATTAAAAAGACTGGTGAACCCGACAAGATTGTGGCTCAGAGTTATCTTTCTGGCCTGGAATTGGACTCTCTTCATGGATTAGCTCTCAGCCAAACAGCAGAAACAACTGTGTGCAGAACAACTACCACAGAGAAATGCATCCCTTAGAATAGTCAACCGTGAGAGATCAGAAGGGCAGCATTTACATTGGAGAAACCTAGACAGACAAGAAGGGAGCTCTGGTAGCATAGTGCCTAAGGCATTTGACTGCTAACCAGAAGGCTGGTGGTTCAAACCCACCAGCCACTCCTTGGAAGGAAGGTTGGGCAATCTACTTCTGTAGCGATACTGCCTTGGAAACCCAAGGAGGTGTCACTATAAGTCGGATCTGACTTGATGGCACATAACAACAACAACAACAGACAGACAAGAATATATAGATAAGAAGGACACAGGGCAGGGGTAGTCACAGGGAGATTAGAGGGGCAAGCTATTTATTGTTAGGATTGTAGTTGATGATGTGAAATAAAATTTGTATGAACTGTTGAGTATAAAACAAATCTACTTCGTAAATTTGCACCCAAAACACAATGAAAAATTAAAAATAAAATGTACCTCTTTCTCTGTCTTGACACAAACACACACACACGCACTCACACACATGCACACATACATGTTTGGTTTTTCAGTAATGAAGCTAATTTACTATTTTCGTCTTACTCCTAACTCATTAAACTTGCATGTTTTTCTACTTTTATTCTTTAAAAAAGAAACTTGTTAGCATTTTCTTCCTGACACATAAATTACAATGTATCTCTCCGCTGCTAACAACTGGAAGTGACTCTCTGTGGTCTACTCCATGAACTGCAATCTTGGATTGGGTTTTAAGATTCTCATTAATCTCTGGTCTCCCTAATTATGGAAACATTCACAACTATTTTTTCACTCTCTGCAGCGCTAAGCAGGCCTCTTTTGCTTCCTTCAGACTTTCTTCTTGTTTCTCTAGTCTGAACCCTTATCTATCTTTTAATCTACACCCTATGAATTTCT
Source organism: Orycteropus afer afer (assembly GCF_000298275.1). Classification (NCBI taxonomy): domain Eukaryota; kingdom Metazoa; phylum Chordata; class Mammalia; order Tubulidentata; family Orycteropodidae; genus Orycteropus; species Orycteropus afer. Next base: position 1,019,493 of record NW_006921827.1, on the reverse strand, counting down.
TGCCAAGCCTAGATCCCACATCCATTTTCTGCCCTGAGACCTCCTCTGACTATACTGGCCTTCAGCAATGTCCCTCTTTTTTACCTTTGAAAATAGTGCTGCCACATTTTTACTTTCTCCAATTGATCCAAATATATTTGTACATCAACTAGATTGTAAACTTTTTCAAAGTAGGACCCATAATTTATATTTCTTTTTGTTCTTCATCTTCTCAAGTGTATAGAGATACTAAATACATACTTGTTGATTCTTTAAAATATACTTCCGTATTTTTCATATTGAGGAAAATTTCATATATTGTTAATATATTAGAAGGCAAGGCAGCTGGAAATTGTCCAATTAAGGTAAATTTAAAATCCAGTAAATTTTACTGAGTGCTATAACACAAATTTATTATTCCTCAATCTGTGTGATTAGTTTGAAAATAATTAATTCAACAAATGCATACTAAGCACCTACTGCACACATGGGTATTGCTAGGTGCCAAGGATTACAATATTGAGTAAAAACACACTAGTTTCTGTCACCCTGGAGTTTATATCCTATCACAAGAAACTATAATTATATAATCTCTCATAGGATTGTGCAATTGTATTCTCACAAATGCTGTAAAGGAGATGCATACAGGGATTTGGCCGAGTTGGGAAAATCAGAGCCAAACTACCCAAGAATATGAGAATGCACTGAAGAATGTATTAAAATTAGATAAGTGGAGAGAAGGGGTACATCTATGTTAGAGAGGATGACATTCATAAGTGGTTATCAGGAAAATGGGTATTGCACAGGCTGTTTTCCAGTACCTATTTGCATTATCACCAGAAAAGCACCTTCCAGCACACACTGCTCTATTACTGCTTAGTAATAGCTTTAACTGTGAAGCTCTAGATGTTACAAAATTTGTGGAGAAGTAATGGTCCTAATCTTTGGGTCTATATAGCTATGTCTCAGTTTTTCTAAGAAGTTTGGATATAATACAAATTATTCAACTACAAAAACGATAAAAAAGAGCAGAGAAGTAAGTGAGAAATTGTAAGCTAGGCTGTTTTACAGGAACAAGACACAGAAGTCCTTGGGTTTGATCATGGGTAAGTAAAAGTGAAATAAAGTTTAAGAAAGTAGCTTCACTCCTCTTCCATTCCGATGAGATGGCTGCTGCTCCAGTTCCCCTTGCATCAACTGGGCAAGCATTGTGGAGGAGTTGAGCTGGACCTCAACATGCATGACTGCCAATCATGTTTGTGTGTTTTCTCTCTTAGTCAGGGAGGCCTAGGTTTGAATCCTACTACTGCTATTCAGAGGAGCTCTGGTAGCATTGTGCCTAAGGCACTTGACTGCTCATCAGAAGGCTGGTGGTTCAAACCCACCAGCCACTCCTCGGAAGGAAGGTTGGGCATTCCTACTTCCATAGTGATACTGCCTCGGAAACCCAAGGAGGGGTCACTATGAGTCGGGGCCGACTTGATGGCAAACAACAACAACAACAACTGCTATTCAGAGGTGATTCTGTGAAAGTAGAAACAATATTAAGAGAAAGAATTGTTATGCTGAGTGAAATAAATTGATCACAGCAGGACAAATATTATATTAGTCTACTGTTGTAAAATGTCAAGGAAATGTTTCTATATGGAAAGAAACTTTCTTTGTTGGTTACCAGGAATGAAATGGGAAGGGAGGGAAAATTGCTAGATAGGTAAGAGACAAGTAATGATTTGGGTGAAGGGAATGGCAATATACCAAAAGTGAGTGACCAACACAGTAACACTAAGGAAAAGACACAGAGAGATACATAAGATGTACAGACAAAAAAGATAAACATTTTTACATATACAATACTGTGTTATCAGTAATAACAAACATTAATCTATGGGTAGATTCATAGGTAGACTGGCTGAATTATCAGGTATGCCTTGGAAAAAGGGAATTACCCATGAGCATAAATAAGTTTGGCAGATGATATTTCTACATAAGTATTTTTCTGTGCTATAAGAATGTCCATATAAATAGAACTTTATGGGGGCATATTTATAATAAAATCTTAGTCACAGCCAACCACCCTGAGAGAGCAAGATTCTGGACTCATAGGCTCAGGACCATGGTCATGGGGGACATCATGCTCAATTGGCACATGATACAACACAAAAACCTTGTTCTAGATCCTGCTTTCTCTGGTGGTGTAGTGCCTGAGGCATTTGACTGCTAACCAGAAGGATGGCAATTCAAACCCAGCAGTTACTCCTTGGGAGGAAGACTGGGCAATCTACTTCCGTAGAGGTACTGCCTCAGAAACCAAAGGAGGGGTCACTATGAGTCGGGATCAACTAGACCACAGTGAGTTTGCTTTGTTTTTTGGATATCCTACTTTGTTGAGTAGAGACTGGGGTCATAAAAACTTGCAAGTGGCTATCTAGATGCAACAATTGATCTCTCTTCATCCAGAGCAAAGGAGACTGAATAAAACCAGAGATGCATGGAAACATTTAGTCCAAGGGACTAGTGGACCATGTGAACGTTGTCTACTTGACCTTGAAGCTGGAAGAACTAGATGGTCCCCAGCTACCACTGTCAATCACTGAGAAAGGGATCAGTGGAGTAGATCCTGGATAAAGTGAGAGACAAATGTGGAACAAAACTAAAAATCAGGCTTACTGGTCTGATAGAGACTGATGAAACTCCCGAGACTATGGGCCCTAGTCATCTTTCAGGCCTGGAATTGAACTCAATGCTGTGGCTTCAAGCCAAACCATGGACAGGCATGTAAGGTGAACATTTACACTAGGTAGATACACTCCTTAGAACAATCAGTTATGGGAGATTATAAGGGCAGTGTTTTTACAGGAAGATAGCTCAGAGAACAAGAATGGATAGGAAAGAAAGACACAGGGAAAAGGTAACCACAGGGAGGAAGTGGGAAGAGAGCTGTTACATTATTTGGATTGCAATCAACGTCATGAAACTAAATGTATATGAACTGCTGTATAGAAAATGAATTTGCTCTGTATACTTTCACCCTAATCACAATTAAAAAAAAAAAATCCTACCCCCGAAAAAATAGAGAATTAAATGAATTATTGTGTAAGTACCATTGAACATAAACATTGTTTTCTCCTTTATCTTACCTTTTTTCTGTTTTGCTCTCTTTCCTTTCTTTAACACATTTTTAAAATGCAATGGGGCTTAAGGCAGAGAGGGACAGAACTGGGCAATGCTTCGATTATTTCAGTATCTTCACCACTGTTTAGAAGCCCCTGAGGCTCTGCTTCTTTTTAAAGGGAAGCTGTGTGAAATTTTGACTTTTAGAATCAGAGAAATTTAGATTAAAAGGCTAGGTCTTTCAAACTAGCTATGTGACTGTTCATCGGTTTTTTTTAATTTCACTGTAGATTCAGGTTCAGATTCATTTTCTATTAAATATATATAATAAGAGCTCTTCAACAAATTATTGTTCTCTTAACATACAAAACCAGAAAACCAAACTCGCTGTCATCAAGTCGATTCCAAGACCCACTGGGTTTCCGAGGTGATAAATCTTTACTGAAGTAGACTGCTCTGTCTTCCTTCTACAGAGCGGCTGGTGGGTTTGAACTGACAAACTTCTGATTAGCAGTCAAATGCCTCAGGCACTACACCACCAGAGCTCCTTATCTCCTCGCTTATAACCAATATACAATAAAAGCATGTTAGATCCCTCTGTTTACTGCAAATAAGTCAAGCTTAAAGCTAAGTTTTATCAAATATCACTGTATATTAAATCTAAGAACTGCCTACTGTATTGCTGGGTTGCTAAGACACCAGGACACGGAGTTGTTTCAGAGAAATAGTTTATTAGCACTCCCAGGCGAGGTTCTTGTGTCCTAGCATCAAGGCCAGAGAAGTCGCACCCCCGGGCCGGGGGTTTAGATTGTTATAGACACAGAGAGGACCTAACTGGGGACACTAAGGAAATGGTGGGGTCCAATTAGCTGTTGGCACGGGTCTGCACCTAATCAGCAAGAGGGAGCTTCACAGGAATAAGTTTGTCATCAGGTGGGACTTTCCAGCCTGGGCGGGTTTTGCCACCTTGGTTGTCTTATCAGGTTGTCTCATCAGGGCCTGACACCTGGAGGAAGTTGCTAACTGAAATGTTGGTGGTTTGAGTTTGCTCCGGCCTAACACCTACCAACTGCCAAAACATCTTTTCATCATTTGGTAAAACTTGTGAAATCATCATTAGTACTATAGTCCAGTTGCTGCTGAGACATAATTCACAGAGATAGGGTTTTCATTGGCTGATTTTTCAGAAGTAGATTACCAAACCCAAAACCAAACTCACTGCCTTCAAGTTGGATCCAACTCACAGCCACCCCTCCTTGGGTTTCCGGGGCCATATCACTACAGAAGTAGATTGCTTAACCTTCCTTCCAAGGAGTGAGTGGCTAGTGGGTTTGAACCACCAGCCTTCTGGTTAGCAGTCAAATGCCTAAGGCACTATGCTACCAGAGCTACCAGACCTTTTTTCGAAGGTGCCTCTTGGTGGACTCAAACTTCCAACTTTTTGTTTATCACTAAATACAGGATATGTTAATGTGAATTTAATGTTGGTAGAGGATTGTGAAAAACGACATCAGCTAAACTGGACAGGGTGTTGGCTTTCTAGGGGGAGGATATTAATGGGTTGTCTGACTTAGTAGAATCAATTCTGTTACTATGTTAGCATTATGTCTTAAAAATACTTACTATTTGAATGGATGAATGAATATGGCTAATAAGAAATTAGTCCAAGATGTGCAGAACATCTTGTACATTTACTTATGAATTTAGTACCAGAGGAGAATTTTCTTGATGGTTCAGTCATAAACAAAAGGAGTCCCTAGTAACCTTTCAGATGTCAATTTACAATCCCCTATGCATTTGGGGACACATAAACCAACCATTGTGGCTTTAATAATAGTGGCCGACTATTCAGTAATTTGGGCCATGTTGATAAGATCACGTGGCTCTCTGAAGTTTACATTTATATGAAATTCAATTTATGTCTGTTATAGGCCTTCAATGGCTCCTTAATCAACTTGGCTAGATATATTATTGTGCATAGGGACTAATGGTAAATGTTTCTTTTTTTCAGTCTCATTGTATTGCCTCAAGAGATTATGCTTGGACCTAGGTACTTTATTCCTCTTCTTCTTCTTCTTCTTCTTCTTCTGTGGATTTAACATTACTTTAAAAAAAAAAAATAGTAGTTGAGTTGATTCTGACTCATAGTGACTGTGACTGTGTGTGTCAGAATAGAACTGTGTTCCATAGAGTTTTCAATGGCTATTTTTTGGGAAATAGATCAGCAGGCTGTTCTTCTGAGGTACCTTTGGGTGGACTTGAACTTCCCACTCTTTGAGTTAGAAGGCAAGAGTGTTGACTAGTACCAAATGACTGTAAATGGGGCCAAAACAATATTGTGTATCCAATATTGTGTATCCATTATATGGGGCAGAGGTGTTGACATTTTTAATATGGCTGAAGTCATATGGAAATTGTAAGGCAATTAGTAAGACAGAAGATGTATTATTTCAGAGTTCAGAATCCATGTGAGATATATATACATATATATATATATATATATATATATATATATATATATATAT
>NW_006921827.1:993760-1013778 GCF_000298275.1 Orycteropus afer afer | reverse complement strand
TATTAGTTTGGGTGAAAGGTTACAGAATATATTAGTTTTACTTTCAGGTTATGCACATTATTTTTCTGACATTGGTTGCAATCCCCTCACTTTTTCCTGCTCATCTCTGGGTTCCCTGTTTACATTTGCCTTTCTTTTATGCACCTTCTTGCCTTCCTTTTATGCACCTTCTTGCCTTCTGAGCTTTGTTTTATGGGCAAATGCTGACCTTTTGGTCTTGTATGGCTGACTGTACTGAGGAGTACATTCTTTCCTGTTGTTATTATTCATTTTACACTTTAATTATAAAAATGATCACTTTACAGACCTGTCTATGGTTTGGTGGAAAGTTGATCCCTTAGAGTGGATTTAGTTCTAGGCTTCAAGGGTCTCCATTGGGCCACAGTGTCAGTGGTTACACTAGTCTCTATCAGACCAGTAAGCCTAGTGTTTCTTTAAAAAATGTTTTTGAGTTTTGTTTTATGTTTTTTTTCTTTCCTCTCTGTCCAGTACTTTCTATTGTGACTCTGACTAGATAAGTTTGTAGTAGTAACTGAGCACTAAGAATACTGAAAGTACCATGGACTGCCAGAACAACAAACAAAGCTGTCCTGGAAGCAAGAATAGTTGGACTTCATCTCACCTACCGTGGTCGTGTTATCAGAAGGGACCGTTCCCTGGAGGAGGATATCATGCTTGGTATAGTGGAGGGTCAGTGAAAATGGAGAAGACTCTCAACAAGATGGATTGACACAGTGGCTGGAATAATGGGCTCAGGTGTAGCAAGTATTGTGAGGCTTGTGCAGGACCATGCAGTATTTCATTCTGTTGTACATAGGGTCTTTTGTACTTAGGTCAGCTCAACAGCACCTGATAACAACAACAACAACATCTAGTTCTTTTGGTTTCTGAGTAGTAGAGGGTGTGGATCATATGGTTCATTAGTCTACTGGTTTCCTTGAGTCTTTGATTTCCTTCAGTCTTCTTTGCTCTGGAAGAGGAAAGAGCCATAGTTTGATCTTAGATGGCTGCTCACAAACTTTTAAGATCTCAGTCACTCATCACCAAAGTAGGCAATGTAGAATATTGCCTTTCTGGACTATATTATGCCAGTTCACTAATTGTCCCCTGAGACTGTGATCCTAAGTCCCCAAGTCTAGTGAGCCATTCCCTTGAAGTGTTTGGTTTTGGCTAAGAAGTTTAAGAACAATATATCTAATTTTAAGGAAAAAAACTGCATTTTTCTGATTGGCTATGGATTTTATCTAACTTGTTCTGAAAAAAAAAAAATCATGCAGTGTTTTAGCCAGTAATATTTTAGGAAATTCTTGTCAGTCAAAGCCTGATATTATCATGGATAAACTAAATGATGTTTCTAGATACAGATCTATCCTTGTAGAAATAAGTCATTTGCAAATATTTTTCTGCAAATTTCTAAGTTTAGACAAATTGTATTTTATATTAATATTTTTTTTTTTTTTGCCAGAGAAATTTTTAAGAAATTATCATCTTTACTATAGTTTATAATTCTTTGGCATGTTCCACTTTAAGAAATTCTTAGCATTCATTTTCTGTTGATTTTTAAATCATCCACTGCATATTGATAGTGAAGTAAAGATTAGGATTGAAATTAGAAGTCATGAGTGCTGAGCCTGTCACTGCAACTAACCTGCTTTATGATCGTGACTAAATCTTCTCAGCCCTCGGGGATCACACTGTTCACTGTTCAGATAACTCAGATTCACACTACTTCTCTTATTTTATAAATGGTCAAGAGATTTTAAGTGGCTTGTCCAAGGCAAATTTTTTTCTAGATGACAGGCCTGAAAATATAACCCAAGTTTTCTGACATTAGTTTAAGTACTGTTTCCACAACACCAGGATACCACGAAGCATGGAGTTTTCAATTTAGTAGGTGTTTTATCATTTTTTTTCTTTCAGTAAAAAATTAAATATGATATGAGCTATAAGCAAAAACATTAGTATTCTTAGAAAATTTTAGGTAGACTTATTATTTAACGATGGTCAGTGAACACTGAAAAGAAGCAGTAGTAACCAGAATATACTGTGGATTCCCTGAAAACCAACCTCACCACATTCATTTAATGTAGCATAAATTGATTTAGTAAGATATTTTGTAGAGTGTTGCATGATATCTCTGTTAGTCAAGAGAGACTATCCTGAATACAGTGAAAAAGAGTTAATTCAAATTATTTCTCACAGTTTATCAAACACATAATAATTCCAAATAATGATCCATGCAGACCTCAGTATTGGGAATTTTGGGTCTTGTTGTAGAGGAACTTTCCATTTCTTTCTTTTCTTTTTGAAATCCTGTTTTATTGATCTTCAAAGTAAACATCATAGTCCATTGGTTTCATGAGATATTTCTTCATAATCTTTTTTGATCACATTTTTCCAGGGAGCTATTATGACCACACCAACAGCAACTGGTGCATAAATTCCAGGAACTGGAAATCTTTTATTTATATCAAGGCAATCAATAATCATTTAATCAGAGTTTCATATGTAACCTTTGTCCTTCGTTCTTGTAATACCTCTGATTAGTATGTTTCATTTTCTCAATTCTTTATACCATACTCAACAAACATGCTTGAATAATAACCTCAGTGACATTATAATTGGATTGGATATAATAATCATCAATACAACATCATCATTCAGATCATGTTAATTAACTATCTTTCATTAAATGAAACAGTATATGAGAATGCTTTCATCATACAAATCATAATGTAAAAATCCAGTATATGCTTGTTGTATTTGAATCTACCAAGCAAGTGCTTTTCTAGTAAACTTCCAATGACTTTTATGTTTTGTTTTATCCCCTTTCAACGTTCTTTCTTTAAATTAATTAAATCTCTGGAACTGAATTTTTCATATGACACACTGTTCAGAAAGGATAGCAAACATACTGGAGTTTGAAATCAAGTTTTCAAAAGACCTTGATTGTCTGGAACTGATGTGAATCAAAATTATGACCACATTTAACAGACAATGATTTCAAAATGGAATTAATATTTTAAAAATTCAGCTCTGCAAATATAGGGCTAGGAAATATTTTTCTAACAGAATTTGTTATTAAATAATTGTATGTGCTTCAACAATAATATATATATGAACTAGTGAAATAGCAATATAGGAATTGAGAGATAGGGAGAGAATTATATTTCACTTGAAAGTTGGACCAAATATGAGAAATAATACTATTTCTGAATAGGGAGACAAGACTGAGAGAGTATAAACAAGACTATTATTAAAATTTACGTGAAGTCCTTGGTTGGTGCAAATGGTTTAACACATGTCTGCTAACTGAAAGTAGGTTCAAACCCATCCAGAGTCTTGTCAGTCTGCTTCCAAAATGTCATAACCTCAAAACCCTATAGAACAGTTCTATTTTGCATATATGGGTTACCGTGAATCAGCTGAATGTCAACAAACAATAACAGCAACATTGATGAGTAAGGGCTACATTTTTATGTATATTATTCCACAGAAGCCTCACAACAGCCCAATTCTAGCCCTCCCAGCTCACCTCTGCCAGAGTATTTGTATTGCTAACAGTTTAATATAATGATAACTTGAAACATAGTGGGTTAGGGTGAGATTAGAAAGAAGAAACAAGTCACAAATACCTGTTATGATTTCTTGATTAATTTAGCTAAGAATCTAAAACTGAACACAAGGAAGCTGACCAAACACAGCAGAAGCAGATGTAGCATATTTTTTCTTAACTCTGATATATAATTCTTTAACCCTAATTCCTTAACCCTATGCCCATGACAGTTACATTCCAAGAAGGGATAAGTCACTGATGTATTATCATACAGGCTTATATTGCCAATTTGAGAGACTTTATGCTATTATTATTGTTTCAAAGCAGTATATGTAAATATATGTTGTTATTAGGTGCTGTCGAGTTGGTTCCAACCCATAGCAACCCTATGTACAACAGAATACAATGCTGCTAAGTCCTGTACTGTCCACACAATCCTTGCTATGTTTGAGTATGTTGTTGCAGGCACTTTCCCAATCCATCTTGCTAAAGATCTTCCTCTTTTTTTGCTGGATCTCTACTTTACCAAGCATAATGTCCTTCTCCAATGATTTGTTTCTCCAGACAACATGTCCAAAGTAATTGTCACTTACTTTGTCTAATTCCTTGGAAGAAGTATACCAGAATACTCCTTAGAAGCAAGGATGGTGAGATGTAATCTCAATTTGGACATGTAAATGTATGTTGGACACATAGCAATCGCTCCTTGGGTCTCTGAGGTGCTATCACTACAGAAGTAGACTGCCCAAATTTCCTTATGAGGAGTGGTTGGTGGGTTTGAACTGTCAGCCTTCTGGTTAGCATCCAAATGCCTTAGGCACTACACCACCAGAGCTCCCATGTAAATGTATAGTTTTGTTTATTTGTTTGTTTGTAGCAAATTCATCATTCATAAAGTGATATCCTCATTCAGGGGAAAATAGAGTTAGTGTCTTACTCTAAGCAGTGTCTCAGCTCTAGCTTTCCCATATTCTAACAGGCCTTTCATCCCAGAGGTGCCATATAAGAAAAGGGTTGTCCACTTTAAAAATAAATCAGTTTTGAAAAACACTGTTTGGGGCCTTTCTATAAAGTGGTTAATTTCCTAGTTTCTCTGAATTGTAGACCTGCTTCACTAGATAATCTTTTAAGGTTTTGTTGGTTTTAATTTCTCCGTTCCATTTTTCCTCAATAGAGGATAGCATGGTTTTAGTTTATGACCAATATAATCCTGACTAATTGCATGTTACTTGCATCCACAATCAACACCAATGGAAGCAGCAGTCAAGAAATCAAATGTCATGTTCCACTGGGAAAATCTGCTGCAAAAGACCTCTTTAAAATGCTTAAGAGCAAAAATATCTGTTTGAAGACTAATGTGCACCTAACCCAAACCATGGTATTTTCAATCGCCTCATGTGTATGTGAAAGCTGGGCAATGAATAAGGAAGACCAAAGAAGAGTCGATGCATTTGAGTTGTGGTGTTGGCAAAGAGGACTGCAAGTATCATGGACTGCCAGAAGAATGAACAAAGCTGTCCTGAAAGAAGTTCAGCCAGAATGCTCCGTGGAAGCAAGAATGGCCAAACTTTGCCTTACCTGCTTTGGTCATATTGTCAGAAGGGACCATTCCCTAGAGAAGGATATCATGCTTGGTAAAGTGCAGGGTCAGCAAAAAAGGGGAAGTCCCTTACCGACATGGACTGACACAGTGGCTGCAATGATGGCCTCAGGTATAGCAAGTATTGTGAGGATGGTGCATGACCAGGCTTTGTTTCCTTCTATTGTATACAGGGTCACTGTGAGTCAGAGGAGAGTCGATGGTACCTAACAACAACAGAAACAACAACAACAATATAATCCTGACTACTTTCACATTTCAATTTCCCATCTAGATAAACTGATTTTGAAAATGGTGAGCTCTTTTTTTTCATGGGCAGGAATTATATGTCAGCCAGATTCTATTATTTAATATTACCACCACATTTTTCACAATTAGTTTTGTGAGAAACAGAGTGCTCTGAAATGTAAAATAATATCTCATTGATGTAAGCTGGTTCTGTGTCTTAATCCCCCATCTTTTATTGCTCCACTCATAACATAGGAAAAAACATACGTTTTGAAGGCCAAAGGGAAACTTTACTGAACAGCCCACATGCTCTTCTGTTATCACTAAGAGCTTTTGTAGTAATTATAGCATTACCAATTTCATTCTTTTGTTTTTGTACCATGCTACCCAGATGGAAAATATTAACAAAACTCTATCAAATTGTCAATTTTTTGTTGTTTGTGTCCTTGAAACTTATCCAATAGGATTATCGGGGTATAGTCGTGTTCACACCACACGGGAGCCCATAGAGGCTTTCATGTTCATGATTTCTGCAATCAAAATCTTCCAGCTCAATGCCATTATTTCTGTGCTTTCTAGTTATATCCCTGGGATTGACTAGATTTGCTTTAAGGATTAAATAGATCCAGAGCTATTTCCTGAGAAAAGCCCTGCAACCGCCTGTAGATACTCTTACATACTGCCAACGATTAAGGTTGGAGACCAATGTACTTCACCAGTTTTCACTATAATTTTATCTTTGTCACTCTCATGCAGTGTGCTACTCCAAATTGAAAACCAAACTCTCTGCTGTCAAGTCGATTCTGACTCATAGCAACCCTCACAGGGTTTCTGAGGTAGTAGATCTTTATGGAGTAGATTGCCCTTTCTTTCTTCCATGGAGCACCTGGCGGGTTTGAACCATCAACCTTCTGGTTAGCAGTCAAACGCCTTAGTCCCTAAGCCACCAGAGCTCATGCTAGCATATTTTTAAACAATTTAAGAAATAGGAACCTTCACTGGATGGATGAATCACATAACCTTCTTCTACCAAGCTGATCAGCCAATGGCACATCTTGAAAACTGGAAGAGTGCATTAATTTTAAGCTTCACTTAACCTGAACCAGGTATCCTCTTTGAGGTACAAACTGCAAAATCATATAGGGAAATTTCACCTATACACTTGGTTCCTTCCACAAACAGCTTTAAATCACTTCAGAACTTGAGTTCTGAATTGTCTATCTGACAGCTACCATAAAAATCTAGCAGACTCAACTGCTCCATGAAGAAAGATCTATGTATGTATGTATGTATGTATGCATGCATGTATGTATGTATGTATCTATCATCTCTCTATAGGCTTTCCCCTTTCTCTTTACATTATGCTTTCATGATATATCATTTTATTTCATCTATATTTCATTTGCAGTTTATTCAAATTTCATCACTAATACAATTAATTACACATTTACTGATGTCCAAAGAGCTATGGACTGGGTTTCAGGAGATATGGATCCAAATATTAAACCTCTAATCTTTTGGCTTTATGACTTTGGGCAAATTATTGGCAGTTCTGGGTATCCACTTACTCATGCAAGACAAAGGTTTGATTATTTATTATTATAATTCCTGTGGTTTCTTTTCATTCTTAAATTTAGAGTGTTATTATACCATTATATTTCAATCCATTAAATTCTTAGTAAAAGACATATTGGCTGTATCTGAGAATTAGGTGTTTGAACATTTTATATCATTTAATATCCCTTGAAATAACAGTGTTATGGGAGCTCTGGTGGCATAGTGCCTAAGGCATTTGACTGCTAACCAGAAAGCTGGTGGTTCAAATCCACCAACCACTCCTCAGAAGGAAGGTTGGGCAATCTACTTCTGTAGTTATACTGCCTCAGAAACCCAAGGAGCGGTAGCTATGAGTTGGATCTAACTCGACGGCAGTGAATTTTTTTTTTTTTTTCCAGTTATACTGTAGGTAAATGGAACTCTGGTGGTGCAATGGTCGAGCATTCAGCTTCTAGACAAAAAGCTGACAGTTAGAACCTCTTAGCAACTTTGGGAGAAAAGACCTGGCAATCTACTCTGTGGTAGTTATGTTTGCGTGTCAACTTGGATGGACCTGGTTGAGTGGCTGGGCAGCTGGTCGTAGTTATTCCCTATGATAAGACTAGCAATCAACTCCATGGTGGAATCTACCACAAGCAGCTGAGTAGCTGCTTTAGGAATGAAGTCTGCTTCCTGTATATAAGAAGCAGCTTTGGGAATGATCTCTAGCCTATGACATGCTTGAACCCTGCCTGCAGCCAAGGCCTTGTTCAGCAGCCTGCCATGGTCTGCCGACCTTGGGACTTTCAATAGTCTTGAGTTAATGGCCTGCCGTGTAGTTTGGTAATATCGGGAATATGCCTTTTTACTCGTCAGCCTTGGGCTTGCTGGTCTCATCAGTCAGCAGCTGTCTGAGTGAAGAAAAGCCTCTAGCTTCAGAGTCTGGGAGCAGGAGGCAGAGCTGAAGCCCAAAGTTGAGGGGCTTTTACCCAGCTCTTAGAGCCTGGCACTTTGAACTCTGACTTAATCCTCCAAGCCGTAAGAGAATAAACTCCTATTTGTTAAAGCCATCCCATTTGTGGTATATTCCTGTCATCACAGCAATGGGTAACCAAAACATGGTCCCATAAAGATCACAGCCTAGGAAACTCTAAGGGATAGTTCCACTGTGTCCTATAAGGTCACCCACTATAAGATCGCTATGAGTAAGAGTCCACCAGATGCCACACAACAAGAACATATTGCAGGTTTTTCAAATTTATCATTTTTATACATGGATACTACTGCAGAATAATTTTGGAACTTATTTTATGTGAAATCTAGTAATATTAGAAAATATTTTAAATTCTGGGTGGTAGTAGTTAAAGATTTACTTAGAGATTTAGAGTTCCTACTACAAAATACAGGAATTTTCATTAAAAATTATTTCACCATATTCAGTTTTTTTTTTTGTTTGTTTGTTTTTGTTCTGTAACTTGAAGATTATTTAAGATTTCTGGAGGAGATCTGGTAGCATAGTGTCTAAGGCACTTGACTGCTAACCGGAAGGCTAGCAGTATAAGTCCACCAGCCACTCCTCAGAAGGAAGGTTGGGCAATCTACTTCCGTGGAGATACCGCCTCGGAAACCCAGGGAGGGGTCTCTGTGAGTTGGATCTGACTTGATGACAGTGAGTTTTGTTTTGGTTTGGGTGCCCTTTGGAGTTTTTTTTTTTTTTTTAATAAGTATAGAAACCACAAGTTTAAACATCTATTGTTTAAATTAATCCATTCTTTCTATAAAACAAAAGAAAGCCAGTGTGGTCTTTTCTATTTAAAGGTTGAAAACCATTATAAGGTAAATTGTTATAATGGCTTCAGAGTATATTCTTTCTTTATATAAACAGTATGTGAAGTGTAGAAGGATAACAGACATTTAGAAGTACTGTAAATAGGATCAGCAATCTACCTGTGTGTTTTTGACATTAAAGATTAAATTGAATTCCTGACTGCTACTTCCATGGACATTGACTGTGGATCCAAATAAAATGAAATCCTTGACTATATATATATATATATATATATATATATATGTTGTTGTTGTTGTTATGTGCTGTCGAGTCGGCCCCGACTCATAGCGACCCCTCCTTGGGTTTCCGGGGCAGTATCACTATGGAAGTAGGTTGCCCAACCTTCCTTCCGAGATATATATATATGTATATATATATATATATATACATATATATAAGTTCTGGTAGCTTAGTGCCTAAGGCACTTGACTGCTAACCAGAAGGCTGGTGGTTCAAATCCAACCCACCAACCACTCCTCCTTGGAAGGAAGATGGGGCAATCTACTTCCATAGTGATAACTGCCTTGGAAACGCAAGGAGGGGTCGCTATGAGTCGGGTCCGACTCGACGGCACATAATAACAACAACAACATATATATTTCTGTTTATCATGACGCTTATTGATTCAGTTGTGAAGATTTTTATTTTCTTTATGTTAAGGTGTAATCCATATACCTTAAAGGCTTTATGTTTTATTATGAAGGCTGTAGTCTGTGATCTTAATCAGTAAATGATTCAAATATAAGTATATATCTATATCTATCTATACACACAAATACATGCACCAATACACACACACACACACACACATAGAGGTTCAAACCCACCAGCCAGTCCTCAGAAGGAAGATCGGGCCATCTACTGCCATAGTGATACTGCCTCGGAAACCCAAGGAGGGGTCACTATGAGTTAGATCCAACTTGACGGCAGTGAGTTTGGTTTTGGTATGTGTACACACACACACACACACATATTTATTTGTCACTAGGGCTTAATGTAAATTCCATATGTAACTTTGAATATGATTTGGCAAATATATTATTTAAAATTGGGTTGAAATCAGGAAAGGTGTACATCAGGGTTATATCTTTTCACCATACTTATTCAATCTGTGTGCTGAGCAAATAATCAGAGAATCTGGACTGTATAAAGAAGAACACAACTTCAGGATTGGAGGAAGAATTAGTAACAGCCTAGGATATTGCTGAAAGTGAAGAGAATTTGAAGTACTTACTGATGAAGGTCAAAGACTACAGCCTTCACTATGGATTGCACTTTAACATAAAAAAAGATAAAATTCCTCACAGCTGGATCAATAAACATCATAATGAACAGAAACAGAATATTGAAATTGTCAAAGATGTAATTTTATTTGGATCCACAATCAATGTCCATGGACTTAGTAGTCAGGAATTCAAACAGTGTATCGCATTTGGCAAATATTCTGTGAAAGACCTCTTTAAAGTGTTTAAAAGCAAAGAAGTCACTTTAAGGAAAGGTGCACCTGACCTAATACATGGTATTTTCAGTTGTCTTCTGTGCATGTGGAAGCTGGGCAGTGAACAAGGAAGACTGGAGAAGAATTGATGTATTTGAATTATGGTGTTGGTGAAGAATATTGAATATACCATGGACTGCTAGAGTATGAACAAATCTGTCTTGAATGAAGTACAGCCAGAATGCTGCTTGGTAGTTAGGATGGGAAGACATCGTCTCGTGTTCTTTGGGCCTGTTATCAGGAGGGACTAGTCCTTGTAGAAGGACATCATGCTTGGTAAAGTAGAAGGTCTGAGAAAAGGAGGACAATCCTGTATGAGATGGATTGACACAGTGGCTTCAACAGTGGGCTTAAATATAGCAAGGAATGTGAAGTTTGCATAGAATGGTCAGGGTTTCGTACTATTGTACATAGAAGCACTATGAGTTGGAACTGACTCTACAGAACCTAACAACAGCAATATTTTTAAAAGTAAAATTAGTCGTATTTTCCTTGGAAATAATTGGGTAATGATTTTTCAAAACTCATATATAAATCCCTTTAACAAATAGTACTAAAAGCTACTGTCATCCAATTGTTCTTATATTCCAGTTGTATCTAGTTGTATACTCAATTATGATATCAAAATAAAATATGAAAGCTTTATTTGATATTTATTAGTTTTATGAGGGGTAGGGTGTTATTTTTGAATTATAGCACCATGCAGTACAAATTGACATGGGACATTTTAGTATCTTGTGTTAGTTATCCGTACTGGATTATAATAGTTCCTGCACTAGTATGCTGATGATCCATTTGTGTGAGCCTGGATGTAAATCTTACTCGATCTTTTTAATTTCTTCATGTGTTATATCTTAGAATTTAACTACAAAAAGGTATTTTAAATTTTATTTTAAGGCCAAGTATAATCTTGGAAAATTAAGTAGTAAATTGGTATACCTCACATGTCATTGCGATGAAATGATTATTTTAAGGTTTATATTCTATATGTGCAAACTAGTCAATTCAGATTAGTCAATCTGATTAAATTTGTCTAAATGTGGAAAATTTATTTCAAAGCTCTTATTTTCAAAAAGAACTGATTCTCCTGTGTTTGACTGGATTTCTAATGAGAATGTGGTCTGAAAAGATAATGAGTATTTGAAATAAAGCCCAACTCCAACTCTTTATCTACCATTCCCTAGCTGTTACATCTGTAGCAAATATCTAGCCTTCCATATGAAATAGAAATAAAATAATACTGCCATTTATGTATGCAAAAATAGAAGGGACTTCTTATGAAATTTGCTGTTAATTCTAAAATGTGTTACAAACCTTAGTAGTTATCTTCTCAAAACTCAATACCTGTAAAATATTCTATTTTACTGTTTTGAGTATTGGGCTTATTATAAGTGCAATTAACTTTACAATTGCACCACCCATCAGTTTCTTTCACAGTATTTTGACATTTCAATTTATTCTGATTCATTTCCCACCCCCCACCCCCTGCATTTTGACAGGGCTTATTTAGCCTATTCATACTTGAATTGTATTGTAGTCTGTATTAAATGTTTAAACCATGGTGTGGTTGACTGGCTGTATGGCCCTTCTCCTATCCATTCCAGTGGATGATACCCAAATAATGACCTGACTGCCATATACTTCTATATTCTCACATGCTTTATGTATTTTCTACACTGTTTCTACCAACAGTCTAGCATTTGTTTGTCCCACAACTATTTAGAATAGTGTATATATTTGATATGTTATTGCCTGATAGAAGTCTTTTTGATCACTGATTTCAGAATGGTTGCATCCATGTATAAAAAACAGAGAAATTGAAGCAATCATAATTTGGTTTAATATTTAGATGGTTTATAAATATGCATACCATAAAAATTTAAACTTTCAAGAGGTCATACACTTTACAATAAACTCTTGTATCTCTGTCTCTAAACCAGACTCTGCCTTCTGGGAAGCAATACTGATAAAATGGTCTTCGATAGATTCCCATACATATTCTAGAAACAATTCTCTTTGGATTCAATCAGAAAAGCACTTTTACCCTAGTTTAGCCAGCATCATGTTGTTCTTTAGTTTTGTTGTGGCCTTGGCTATATTAATCTTTAATTGTAAAAATGTGATTTTCTTACATATCTCATGAAGTTCTGTCGATTGTTTTTTCTTTGTTTCTAAAAAAATACTCTTGCATTATTTCTAAGTCATAGTTTTTCAGCAACTTTTAGTCACTCTTTCCTGCTTATCAGATCAGTTTGCTTTATGTTTTCATGAGTATTGTATCTTATAAATTGATGTAGAGGATAAATCTATTGTCCTATGCCTCATATCTCATGCATGAGGACACTCCTGTGTCTACCAATTGGTAACTTGGGCCCTTAATTTAAAAATACATGCTCAATCTGTGCTGTTGGTATTCTGGCCTACTTATATTTTTTCTAAAGCACAAATTGCCTGCTAAGGCTCTGATAACTTACCTAGCTTGCATAGGGCCTCTTATCTCTTTCTACCACTGTGCTTTACCCATTACATTTCACCTCTTGTATGAGCATGTTGTTGTTATTTGCCGTCGAGTCAGACCTGACTCATAGAAACCCCTCCTTGGGTTTCTGAGGCAGTATCACTATGGAAGTTCATTGCCCAACCTTCCTTCTGAAGAGTGGCTGGTGAGTTTGAACCGCCAGCCTTCTGGTTAGCAGTCAAATGCCTTAGGAGCTATGCTACCAGAGCTCACTTACCTCCAATAAAGATTTCACAAAGCATGATAAGATGTTATCAGTAAGATAACTTTGATGTGTAAGGTACATGTGGTCCAAGCCACAATCTTTTCAATCACTTCAAACACAAACAAAAAAATTGGACAATATAAAAGGAAGACAGAAAAACAATTGATGCATTCAAATTGTAGCGTTGGTGAAGAATATTGAGTATTCTGTGGATTGCCAGAAGAGTGAAAAAAAGTCAGTTTTAGAAGAAATACAACTATAATATTTCTTAGAAGTGAGGATGACATGACTTTAGCTCTCTTGTTTTTGACCATCATCAGAGAAGACTGATTTCTGGAAAAGGGAGTCATATTTTGTAAAGTAGAGGATCAGTAGAGGGAAACCTTCATTGAGATGTATTTACATAATAGCCACAACAATGGATTCAAATATACCACCAATCATGAAAGTGGTACAGGACTAAGAAACACTTCTGTCTGTTACACATAAGGTTGCCATGAGTTACAGCTCCCTTGGTGGCAACTAATAACAACAACAAGGGCCAGCCCAGTGCAATAAATTATCCATCATTTTGGAGCATTCCTTTCTTGTCCAGGTCTACTCCCATTTCTACCCATCCCTATTGAAGTCTAGCACATCTATTAAATGAAGCTACAGAATGTATATCAATTATAGGAGCTTTATATGGTTGCAAGGTCCATTTCTAATAAGATATGACAAAAGTTGTAACTGAATTAAATTAACATAGTGGAACACTTAATTGTTTTTGTCTTGTTAATACATCATTAATAGCTTTTGGAAAGGTGAATATAGCTTTCTGCTGTGCTATAGTTGCTTCTCAGCATATCAGTCATATTTTAATAAAGACATCTGAAAAATACTGAAAAACTGGTCCACATAGGACCAGGCAGTTTGCAGCATTAATAGGAATGGCAAGTGCAATACATGGACCCTAGTAAACTAATTTCCCCAAAATACAGGTCTGGTCACCCACCCTGAAAGAGTCTTGATCAATAGGACTAGGGTAGAACCAAAATAATCTACATTTTGAAATCTCTTTTATTAATAAGGATGCTTCAGAAATCAAATGATGAACTTTCTGTCAATGGTTATGATCAGGAATATGGGAAATTTATAAGACAGATCTTTCCTTAAGGAAACCAAGATAAGATCAGCTGGGGGGAAAAATGACTTTTTAATGTTCTACATTAAAAAAAAATAAAAAGAAAAAAAAAAAAACAATATTAAGAGTCAAGGCCTGTCCATCATCTTCCCCATTCTCTCTACCTTGCAATCATGAAAACCCATTACAAATAGAAAATAATATTCAATATTTGTTGATTCATTATCTGTGTTGTGTGGCATGACATATATTCTGTAGTGTTTTTTATATTTGTGTTGAGCAGAGTAACACAAATGTGAGTATTACATATTCTGCAGTAATGATAGATTATATAACACCAGAAGCAAAGAGAGAGAGAGAGAGAGAGAGAAAGTGATTCTGCTGCTCTTATGGCACACAGGATTTGGACATTAACTGACTGCTGTACTAGATTAGCTTCTCAGAGGCATCTGAGTAGAAGTTTTGCAAAATGAATGTAGCTAATTTTAGAGAAACTGCAAGATATATTTGGAATGTTGTCATTTTTGAATTCTAGAAAACACAGCAATGGAATCAACAACCATATCCCAAAGCTGTGATACAGGACCTCTTTCTGATGTCTCAATTTATGTTGTGTATTTTCATTTCTCACTCTGGGTGATAGGATTCATTTATTTCAGTCATATTTTGACACTCCATTTTATTCATCTCTCTCACCAGTGTTCTGCTTTAGGGGTTATTTATTTTCTCTCGTGTTTACAAATGTCTATAAACATTTTCCATCACTTCTCTGTTTGTCATAATGTGGTGGCTTATATGTTGCTGTGATGCTGGAAGTTATGCCACTGATATTTTAAATAACAACAGGGTCACCCATGGTGGACAGATTTCAGCAGTGCTTCCAGACTAAAACAGACTAGGAAGGAAGACGTGGTGATCTACCTCTGAAAAAAATGGCCAGTGAAAACCTTATGAAAAGCAGTGGAACATTGTCTGATGAAGTCCAGGATGATAAGCTTCTCATGTTGGAAGACACTTAAAATATGACTAGAGAAGAGATACCTCCTCAATGTAGAAACAACTTTAATGAAATGGATGCAGTAAAGTTTTTGGGAATTTCATTTGCTAATAAGGCACGACTCAAAATAAGAAGAAACAACTGCAAACAATCAAGAATAATTGGAATGTGGATTGTATAAAGCTAGGAAAATCTGAAGTTGTGAAACATGAACTAAAATGAATAAAGATCAATATTAAGCATTAGTGCGCTGAAATGGACTGGTTTTGGCCATTATGAATCAGAAAATCATTTGGTTTCCTATATGGAAATGACGATTTGAAGAAGGGTGTCACCTTCATCATCAAAAACATTTCAAGATCTATCCTGAAATGCAATGCCATCAGTGATAGGATATAAGGAAGACCATTTAATACTACTATAATTCAAATTCATGCACCAACTACCAAAGCTAAAGATGAAGAAATTGAAGATATTTACCAACTTCTGCAGTCTGAAATTGATCAAACATACTATCAAGATGCATTGATAACTACAAGTGATTGAAATGTCAGAGTTGGTAACAAAGAAGTAAGATTGATAGTTGGAAAATGTGGCCTTGGTGATAGAAACAACACTGGAGATCTCATGATAGAATTTTGCAAGACCAATGACTTAGTCATTACAAATACATTCTTTCAACAACATAAATGAGATTGTATGCATGGATCTCACAAGATAGAATACATAAGGATCAATCAACTGTACCTGTGGAAAGAGATGATGAAGAAGCTCAATATGTCTGTCAAAACATGGCCATGGACTTACTGAAGAACAGATCATTAATTGCCTATACGCAAGTCCAAGTTGAACTGAAGAAAATTAAAACAAGTCCATGAGAGACAAAGTATGAGTCCATTTCAAGAATAGATTTGTTACTTTGAACATTAATGACCGAGGACCAGAACAGTTGTGGGATGACATCAAGGACATCATACATTAAGAAAGCAACAGGTCATTAAATGAACAAGAAAGAAAGAAAAGACCAAAATGTATATAAAAGACAGTCTGAAAATTGCTCTTTAATGTAAAATATTACGATGAAATGTGCAAAGACTTGGAGTTAGAAAACCAAAAGGGAAGAACATGCTCAACATCTTTCAAGGTGAAGAAAATATTCAACACTTGAGTTGCAATACTGAAGGATTCTATGGGAAGGTACTGAACAATGCAGGAAGCATCAAGGAAAGATGGAACAAATTGGTGGTCAATATTCAACCACTGAAGAAGGTAGCATAAGATCATGAACTGATGGTACTGAAGAAAGAAATCCAACCTACATGAAAGCATTAGTGAAACAAAAGGCTTCAGTAATTGCTGGAATATGAGTTTAGATTTTTTAGCCAATGGATGGAATACAGGAGGCACTCACCTGTCTTTGCCAAGAAATTTGGAAGAGAGCTATCTTGCCAACCAACTGAAAAAAATCCATGTTTGTGCCCATCCCAAAGAAAGGTGATCCAACAGAATGTGCAAATTATTGAACATTATCATTAATATCACACAAAGTAAAGTTTGGCTGAAGTTTTTTTTTTTTTTTTAAAAAAAAAAAAAAAAGCAGTTGCAGCAATACATGGACAAGGAATTTCCAGAAATTCCAATAGAATGCAGAAGAGAATGTGAAACAAGAGCTATCATTGCTGATGTCACATGGATAGTGGCTGAAAGCAGAGAGTACCAGACAGGTGTTTACTAGTGTTTTTTTTTTTTTTTTTAACTATGTAAAAGTATTGACTATGTGAATCATAAATTATAGATAACATTTTAGGGAATGGTAATTCTGGAAGACTTAATTGAGCTCAAGGGTAACCTGTACACAGGGCAAGAGGCAGTTGTTTGAACAGAACAAAGAGAGATTTCATAGTAAAATATTAGGAAAGGTGTATGTCAGGAATGTATCCTTCCATTATACTTATTTAGTCTATATGCTAAAGCAAATAATGCAAGAAGCTGAACTATATGAAAAAGAAGATGGCATTAGTATTGAAGTAAGACTCATTAACAACCTGTGATATGTAAAAAAAAACGCAGACTTACTTGCTGGAAAGAAAGATTTGAAGCACTTACTGATAAAAACCAAAGACTTCAGCCTTCAATATGAATTATGTCTCAACACAAAATAAAAATCCTCACAACTGACCCAATGAGAAACATGATGATGAATGAAGAAAGCAATGAACATGTCAAGGATCCCATTACTTGGATCCACTATCAACTCCCATGGAAACAGCAGTCAAGATATTAAATCAAGTATTGCATTGAGCACATTTGCTATATATAAAATAATAACAATAGTAATAATAATAATAAATTCACTACCATCAAGTTGATTCTGACTCATAGTGACCCCCATTGAATTTCTGAAGCTGTAAATCTTTATGGGAGTGGATTGCCCCACCTTCCTTCTGCAGAGCAGCTGATGGGTTTGAACCACTGACCTTCTGGTTAGCAGCCAAATGCCTTATCCACTATGCCATCCCTTTTGCTATAAAATACCTCCTAAAAGGACTAAAAAGCAGAATGTCACTTTGAGGACTAAGGTGTGTCTGATCCAAGTCATGGTATTTTCATTTGCCTCCTCTGCATATGAAAGCTGGATATTTAATAATGAAAACCAAAAATGAATTGATATCTTTGAATTACAATGTTTGTGAAAAATATTGAATAAACCATGAACTGCTAGAAGAATGAACAAATCTGTCTTGGAAGAAGTACTGACAGAATGATCCTTAGAAGTGAGGATGGCAAAACATCATATCCTGTACTTTGCACATATTATCAGGAGGGACAATTCCCTGGGAAAGGAGATTGTGCTTGTTAAAGGAGAGTGTCAGCAAAAAAGGGAAAGATCCTCAGTAAGATGGATTGATATATTGGCTGCAATAGTGGAGGGAAGCATATCAGTGATTGAGAAGGATAGCTCAGGATCAACAAGTGTTTCTTTCTGTCTCACAGGATCTCTAGGAGTCATAACTGACTCGATAGTACCTAACAATGATAATAACAAACATTTTGTGAGATGTGCTAAGTTTTTCCATTATATACTTATAAACACTTTTGAAATATCGATTACTTTATTCTCCATAAGTATTAAGGTTTGAATTTGAAAAAAATGTATTCTTTAGTAAGCATGCTAATTTTATGCCTATAAAAACTCCTAGGAATGATGACTGTCAGAGCATCCAATATAACATTCTGAGGAGAAACCCTTGCTAAGCAAAGTTTAAGAGAATTTCATTGCTTCAGTTTTTAACAATGACAGAGTTATGGAATTTTCCTTTCAACATAGAATCTTGTATCTTAAAAATGGAGACGTTAGAATAAGAATTTGTCTGTAACATGAGGAAAAATGAAAATGAATTGCACAGTGTTTATTTGATAAGGATTTACTTCCTGGGAAGAGATAATGAAATAAAATTCATGATCTTGAACTCAGGAAGTGGGCAAGCATGCTACACCATATTGAAGATGTCTGCGGAGAGAAGACTATAAAGTAGATGACAAAATCAGGACTGTAGCCCACAGAAAAGTAGCAGATAAATACTATAATACCATATGGTGTCCTAGAGTGATCAGGAAAGGGTTCATAAAAGAGATGGGAATAAAGCTAAAATTTGAAGGGTGGCTGGGAATCTGGTGGATAGAAGATAATGAATGCCAAGGGAGAGGTTGCAACCAAGGGACCTGGCTGGAAACAGCTTAGTAAGTGCTTAATATAAAGGAATAATTAAAGATAAAATTGCACTGGGGCTTCAGTGGTTCAGCACTTGGCTGCTAACTGAATGGTTGGCACTTTGAATTCACCAGTCACTTGATGGGAGAAAGACATAGCAATCTGCTCCATAAAGATCCAGCCTGGGGAACACTACGGGGCAGTTCTAATCAGTCTTGTAGGGTCATTATGAGTCATGATCAACTTGATGTCAGTCAATATTATGATTTCTATGAAACAAATAGGAAAAAGAAAAAAATTAACCTAGGTTAAAAAAAGAAAAAGAAGGATGATTATTGGCTTGTGATGGCTTAAAATTCCAGTGATAAGATTTAATTCAGGCATGGCTTATTCAGCCAAATATAACTTGCAACAGTAAAAGAGTTGCAGGCCATGAGAAAGGGTTACATTCTAGATAAGTTTTCAGTGAATAAACTTTAGGTCATGAAGTGTCCAGGACCTGGGTCCTCTGATACTAATTCTACACAGTATCCCCAGGGTTTCTTTTATTCTAGGGTCATAGTCTTTTATCTTTCATCACCAAATCCAGAAAGTATTCTCATCTCTTGAGTTTATTCCATAGAAGGCAAATAAAAGTTTTCCTCTCTAAAACTTCAGCACACATTTCAAAATGGCTTACCTGACTATATCTGAACCAATTCTTATGGTATAATCAATTATGGTGAGAGAGAATGGTATATATTCAAATGTTTATACTAATGATTCCATTCATTGAACTGGCATTGTACCAACCTCACTTGAAAGAAATTTATCAAAGGAAATCAGGGTACTGTTGATGGAAGCAGTGGGGAATAGATAGTAAAAAGTCAACCACCAGATGTCCTACATAGGTAAATATATTGATCCAGATTATATAATGCACTGAGTGAGGAATTTTAAATGGTTTCCAGTAGAAATATAACCTGATGAAAAGAGCCATGAAAAAGCATATAAATACCCTATATGCAAGGAATTCTATGAATAGGTATTCTCTCAAGTGAAATCCTTGTGTATATATGTGTGTGTGTGTATATATATATATATATATATATATATATACGTATCAGAAAATGTACAGTAAAATTGTTGTTGTTGTTAAGTGCCGTCGAGTCATTTCTGACTCATAGCGACCCGATGCACAGCAGAACGAAACACTGCCCGATCCCACGCCAGCCCCA
>NW_006921827.1:986863-991684 GCF_000298275.1 Orycteropus afer afer | reverse complement strand
GAATTTGCATATGAGCAGTTGATGGTCTGTTCCACAATCAGCTCCTGGCCTGGTTTTGGCTGAAGATATTGAGCTTTTCAACCGCCTCTTGACACAGATGTAGTCAATCTGAATCCTGTGCACATATTGTAAAACACATAGCAGCATTAGTCAGAATAATGAATTTCGAAATTATCTAAATGCCAATTGAAAGGAGAGTAGGTGAGCAATGTATTGTATATTCACTAAATAATGCCACAGTCAAAATGAACAAATTATAGTAGCATATCAATATAGATAAATCTTAATAATAAATCATTAAATAAAATATGATTTATCAAAGATTATAAACATAATGGTCATTTTGTAATATTAAAAAAATGAATTTTTAAAGTATATAATTTGAAAGAATAATATGAATGTAAAAAATATGTAAAAAGAGAAGAGACAGAAAATAAATAGATGAAAAAATGGCAGTGTTATATGGTTTAGTAAAAATAAAGCAGTATAAGATAGAGCATACTAGTGTGGGGATTTTTGGAAGCAATTTTATATATGGTGGTAATCTTAGAAGGTGGTACTTAAGCAGAGTCAGAATGGAAGTAAAGGAGCAAACCGTATGGATGACAAGGGAGGAAGTGTGTTCAGGGCAGGGTGAGTAGTGAATGCAAAGTCCTGCAGTATGAGTGTGCTGGGTATATTGCAGGAACTTTAGTGAAGACTGTGTTGCTGAAATGGAGGGGGTACAAGAAGAATGGGAGGATATAAGATCAAAATGATAGAGGAGGTTCATATCATGCAGGACTGTCGAAGTTGTTATATGGACATGTCTATTAACTCCGTAAGATAGGAATCTATTGGAGGGTTTTAAGCAGAGCAGTACCATATTTATTTATTTATTTATTTAAGAATCAGTCTGGCTGCTTTGTGAAGAAAAGTTTGAGAAGGTAATAACTGAAATCAGGGAGATGAAATATTAGTTTAAAGGCTTTAAATACATCCAAGTGAAGGTGTTTTGTGAAAGGATGATTGTGCTGGTTATCTATGATTTTGGGAAAAAAAAAATTCCAAAATTTAGTGGTTTGTAACAGCTACCACTTTATCTCACAACTTTGTGAGTCAAGGATAAGTCAGAGCTCTCAGCTAGGCAGTTCTGCTTCATCTGGAACCAACTAGGGTCATTTAGAGGTAGGTTCAGAACATAATTTTGTGCCTTTCTGAGAATATCTGGACCAAAAAAAAAAAAAACCCACTGTCGTCGAGTCGCATCCGACTAGTAGCAACCTCTCCTTGGATTTCCAAGGCGGTATCACTATAGAAGTAGATTGCTCAACCTTCCTTCCGAGGAGTGGCTGGTGGGTTTGAACTGTCAGCCTTCTGGTTAGCAGTCAAGTGCCTTAGGCACTATCTCCTTCTGTTAGTCTCAGTACTTCTCTACGTGGTCCTTTGAGCATGGTAACCAGACTTCTTATATGGAAGTTTAGGACTCCAAGAGTGAATATTCTATGTGGCAGGAAATAGAAGCTGCCAAGATCAAAAGGCCTGGCTCTAGAAACTGTCACACACCATTTCTATCATATTCTATTAGTCAAAGTTGTCATACAACCCAGCTTGATCCTAGGGGAGGTGCTTTAAACCCCATCTCATAATTGGAGGAGTGTCCAAAATTGTGATACAAGCTGCCTGTTAGATATAACTTGTCACTATCTTCAAAGAAGTACAGCAAGAATGCTCCTTTGAAGCAAGTTTAGTGAGACTTCATCTCTTGTACTTTGGTCATGTTAAAACGAGAGACCAGTCCCTAGAGAAAAGCATCATTCTTGGTAAAAAGATATTCTTGGTTACAGGACATCATTCTTGGTCAGTGAAAAAGGGGAAGACCCTCAATGAGATGGATTGACACTGTGGCTGCAACAAAGGGCTCAGACATAGCAATGATTGTGAGGATGGCACAGGACTAGGCAGTTTTTTCTTCTGTTTTACTGAAGTTCACTGTGAGTTGGAAATGAACAACTGAAAGGCACTGGACAGCTAACAATAACTTTCTGCTGTAAAAAGAGCTGCAGCCCATGAGAAGTATTAAATTCTAGATGAATTTTCAATGACTAGCCTCTAGGTTTGGTTGAAGAATTAGATAAGGAGTTTGAGAGAAAAAGAATTAGGACAGCCCCATGACTTTTTATCTCAACAACTGTAGGAATTCAATTTACATTTCCTGAATTAAGGAGAAGTGAGGGAAGGAAAATCAGAAATTTCGTTTAGTACATGTTAGGTTTAAGTTACCTGTTAGATATCCAAATGAACATGAGAAATAGGCTGTTCAATATACCAGGCTAGAGTTCAAGAGAGAGATCTAGGCAGAGAGCCATTATATATATGGCACTTAAATTAATGGGACTGGATATGTTTCATTTAGGGAGGAGAGTAGGCGGAGAAGAGAAATCTAATTACAGAGCTCAAGGGAAGTTTAAATGTTAGTGATTATGAAAGTGAGGGGGACCTAGCAAAGAAACCAAGAAAGAGTAGATCTTGAAATAGAAGAGCCATGGGAAAGCCTAGTGAAAGTATTTGAAGCTCCTTTTCTTTGAGTCATAGGAACAAAGTTCTTAATGTAGTGGCTTCAGGAATGTATATACAAAGACTAAGTTCAGAGAGCTATTGTTAGGTGCCTTCAAGTCAGCTCTGGCTCATAGCAACCCCATGCACCACAGAACAAAACACTGCCTGGTTATGTGCAATCCTCACAATCTATGCTTGAGCCCATCATTGAAGCCACTGTGTTTATCCATCTTTTTCAGGGTCTTCCCCTTATTTGCTGACCCTCTACAATGATTTTACCAACCATGAAATCCTTCTGTAGGGAATGGTCCCTTCTGACAAGATAACCAAAGTAAGTGAGAAGAAGTCTGGCCATTCTCACTCCCAAGGAACATTCCAGCTGCACTTCCAGTACAGATTTATTCATTCTTCTAGCAGCAATGACATTTCAAATATTCTTCCCCAACACCAAAATTCGCAGGCATCAACTCTTCTCCAGTCTTCCTTATTCATCATACAGCTTTCACATGCATATGAGACAATTGAAAATATCATGGCTTGGGTTAGATGCACTTTAGTCTTCAAAGTGACATCTTTGCTTCTTAACACTACAAAGAGATCTTTTGCAGCAGATTTTCAGAGTGCAATAAATTTGATTTCCTGACTAATGCTTCCATGGGGGTTGATTGTAGATCCAAGTAAAAGGAAATCCCTGACAACTTCAATCTTTTCTCTGTTTATCATGATGTTGCCTATTGGTCCAGTTGTGTGGATTTTCATCTTCTTTATGCTGAGTTGTAATCCATACTGCAGAGTGTCATCTTTGATCTTCATCAGTAATTGCTTCAAGTCATCTTCACTTTCAGCAGGCAGGATTATGTCATCTGCATATCACAGTTTGTTAATGATTCTTTCTCCAATCCTGATGCAGCATTTGTTTTCATATAGTCCAGCTTCATGGGCTATTTGCTGAGCATACAAATTGGATATCAAACCATGCAATATGCCCTTGTTCTGTTCAAATGTCAACCTCTTGATCTATGTATAGTTTCCTCATGAGAACAATGAAATGTTCTGGAATACTCATCTTTCACAATATTATCCATAATTTGTTATGATCCATGCAGTTGAATGCCTTTTCATAGTCAATAAAACACAGGTAAATATCTTTCTGGTATTCTTTGCTTTCATCCAAGATCAATCTGACATCAGCAATGATATCCTTTGTTCCACATCCTCTTCTGAATCCAGCTTGAATTTCTGGAAAATCCCTGTCAACAGACTGCTGCCACAGTTTCTAAATTACCTTCAGCAAGATTTTACTTGCGTTTTATATTAATTATAATATTTGATAGTTTACACATTCTGTTGGATCACCTTTCTTTGGAATAGGCACAAATATGGACCTCTTCCAGTCAGTTGGCCAGATAGTTGTCTGGCAAATTTCTTGGCACAGACAAGTAGATCATCTGATTGTCTGATTCTACCAGTCCATTTCAGCTCACTAATGCCTATAACATCAATTTTTATCCCTTCCATTTCATTTTTGACAACTTCCAATTTTCCTAGATTCATACTTTGTATTCCATGTTCCAATTATTAATGGATGTTTTCAGCTATTTCTTCCCATTTTGTATTGTGCCCCATCAGCAAATGAAGATCCCAAAAGCTTTATTTGATCGATGTCATTAAGGACTCTCTGAGGAGGCAGCTCTTCTCCAGTTGTATTTTGAATGACTTCTAACCTGAGGAGCTCATCTTATAGCACTATATCAGATAATGTTTCAGGGATTTTCATAAAGCTTTCCAGTAATATATCAGTATTTCACTGCTATTCCTAAGGTTTTCACTGGCCATTTTTTTTTCAGCAGTGGATGGCCACCTCATTCTTCCCAGTATGTCTTAGTCTGGAAGCTCTGCTGAAACCTGTCCAATATACCCTGCTGGTATTTGAAATACCAGTGGCATATTATTCAGCCTCACAGCAACACACAAGCTACCACACTACAACAAACTGACAGATGAGTGGAGACCCAGTATGGACAAAATCTATATTAAACTTTCCTGTACCCCTCTTGTCTGCCAAATAAAATGCCTCCATCCTCATTCATGACCTCTCTGTCTGATAAGAAATCCAGGCAAATTGAGGGCCCTAGGCATTTGTATCCCTTTAAAGGCCAACTGTTAAAACTAAAGTCTGTGACTTTAATTCTGCAACTTAAATAATATTGATTAGAATTGTGTCTAGCCGTTGAGCATATTTCTGTTCCCTCTCTCACTCTTTTAAACCAGAAGGGCTTTATT
>NW_006921827.1:965314-986623 GCF_000298275.1 Orycteropus afer afer | reverse complement strand
ATATCCAGAAAGTATCATCACTTTGAATTAACATGTTTAACATGTATGTTTGGAAATGTTTTCTTACTTTTATATGAAAATGACAAGAGGAGTAAATTCCAGTATTGAGCCTGTAAGAAAAAAAATTGAAACTGAAAGACTTTGGAGCTAACTTTCCATTTGGCCATAGTTTCCACCATTATATTATTATTTCCTGTGTGTTCTCTGAAGATCTTCGAGTTAGGGCTGTTGATTTCATTGTGGCAATGAAAAGATGTTGAAGTAGAAAAGTCAAAGGAAAGTATAAGTCTAGAAATAGAAGAACTAATGACTATAGACTAAGTTAGGGAAACTTTAGAAGGAGTATATCTGGAGCCTGGAGGTTATTTAACTAGCAGATAGGATAGCTGAGTTCCTGGCCTAGATTTGCTACTCACTGAATGACAATGAAACAATGATGGTAATGGTGATAATGTCAGCCTCAACACCTACAACAAAAGAGGTGCTGTGCTAGTTGTGCTATACATATTAGCTCATATAATCTGTCCTACAGATTGAGTAGGTGTTATTAGTGTTGCCATATTACAGATGAGGAAATTGAGGCTTAATGAGATTGAATACCGTATCTAGTGTCACAGCTATTCTGTAACATGGTCATTAAGGAAAATCAGGCAGAATCTAAGCCCAAAATATCGGTAACTAAGGATCACAAATGTCTCCCCTTTGCTACCTTTAGTTTGATTTAAATGAAGTAAGGATAATCACAACCGACCTATTTATGTCAGATTGTGAGAAACAAGCAGAAATATATATACGGCCAAAAGAGCATCATCTGACCTTCTCTAATTTCATGAGGGGAAGAGAGAATCACCATCAGCATCAAAAGCCCAAGGCTTATTCACATGAAGCAGAGGTCAGACATGCTGCCACTCTCCAACCTATTTATTCTGATCTCAACTGTCCCTTTCACTTTCTACTTCTCTCCTGGGTTCGATAATTTGTTGCAGTGGACACATAGAATTCACAGACAGTACTCATGATTATGGGATTTATTAGGAAAGTAACAGGTTACAATTCATGTTCAGGAATGTTCAGCATACAATTCTCTGAGCAGGCAGCCTCCCCTTAGCCATGCCCATAGATACTCCCCTCTTTGAGCCTTGGCCTCTTGGCCTGGCCTAGCCTCTGTTCTGTGCTGTTTGTGCTGGCACGTGTTATAAAGCTCTTTTAGCTCTCCCAGAGAAGCACTCCAGTCCACTAGCAAGGCTTCTGCCCGAAGGCGCTCAGCTTTGTGGCTCTATGGGCCAGGAAGCCACTGCTCTGTCTTATGCCAGTCTCTGTTCTGCTGCTTCTTCTGCTGCTGTTTGTCTGTGCCATCTCTGGCCACCTCTGTGAAGTGTTATAGCACTCTCTCTCTCCTTCAGGGAAGTTCAGCATAGAGATCTTGGGTGTAAAAGATGTGTTCCACTCCTGAGCCTTCTTTCTTGATGGGAATGTGATCCCTCTTTTCACATCTGAGATGTCTCATTTTAAGCTTAGCAAGATGGCAAATCTGACCATTCCCCACATTAGAGTTCCCTAGACCTATTTGCATGGTCATCCTCCACAATGGTGCCATGTACCTTATTTACATTATTAGCAGGCTATCCAGTCCCCTTGGTGCCTCACATTTACATAGTTCCATTCAGTCACCTGGTGGCAGTCACATCGACCATGGCTAGAAGAGCCATATTAAATAATTCAGTGCACCACAAAAAAAAAAAAAAAAAACACTATATTATTTTAAGACAATCTCTGCATTGAAGGTGGCAATATGTTAGCTTGACCCTCTTGTTCATGTATTTTTTAAGGTTGCTGGTTTCTATTATTTTTACTTTTCTTTTCTTTAAGGCTCTGAGATTTCTCATTTCAACAAAATAGAATTCCAAGTTAAGTGTCTTGCTTTTCAGTTTGTGTTCTTTATTCTATATACAAAAAAATAAGCCTTATTTTAATAATTAGTGCATTCAAACTGTATAGCAATTGTGTTAAAATATCATTGACTGCCTAGTTTTCACTACTCTCAATTCACTCATATCCTATTGTTTCTAAACTAAAAATAGCAAAGCTTAAGAAGCATATAAACCAAAAACCAAACCAAACTCTGGCATTGAGTGGATTATGACTCATACTGACCTTCTTTGGGTTTCTGAGTCAGTAAATCTTTATGGAAGTAGAGTGCCCAGTCTTCCTTCCATGGAGTGGCTGGTGAGTTTGAAGAAGCATATATAGAACTTAAAAGTAGAAAAATAATTCTGACAAATCAATATAAAAAATATAAAAAAGACAGCCCTACTCAAAAATGGCCCAAAGACATGAACAGCCATTTCAAACAAGAAAATATTTAAATGAGCAATAAGAATAGGAAAAGCTATGTGATTTCATTAGGCAAAGTGAAATGCAAATTAAAACCGCTTTGCAATATTTTTAAACAGCTATCAAAATGATTAAAATGAGAAAAGAGACAAAACAGAGCAGTGTGAGGATGTAGAGCAACTAGAATTCTCATAAACTGTTGGTGGAAATGTAAACTGATATGACTATTTGAAAACAGTTTTTTAGTATCTACTAAAGTTGAATATGCTGCATTCATTGAAGTTCAACATCTCCACTTCTAGGAATATAACAAAGGAACTTGTTCATATACTTAGTTAAAAGACAGGAAAATAATGATTATAGTAAAGTTTTTTTTTTTTTAAAGAAAAAAGAAAGAAACAACAACCAGAAGTTATCTAATGTATATCAATAGTATTATGGATAAAGTACTGTATATTAATATTATGGAATACTATACAGGCAGTCCCAGATTTAAGAAGGGTTTCTGTTATGAAGATTCTGTTGTAAATCAGTTCTGACAGGAGTCTGATAACTCATTTTTTTTTTTCAGTTTTCATTATTACTGCTTTTTATTATGAGTTAATTAATCCAATATTTGTCTTTTAGGGTTGGAAACATTAAATATAAAATTACAGATATATTTCAACATTGCATGTAGTACATGTTTTAATGAAAAAATGTGCAAAAACAAATGAACAGAAAACAGATGGTTTTAAGTGCTGTTCATTGAAACTCACATATGTCATAGGTTGGAGACTAACTGCATAGCCATGAAAATAAGCTATATCAATAATATGAGTTAATTTTGTGAATTTATATTATCTTGCTCATTAGGTTGACCAGTATAAGTCAGACACAAAAGATTATTCCATTTATATAATATTCAAAACATACAAAATCCATCAATAGAATTGGAAGTCATCATCATGGTTATCTTCCTGGGAAGATAGTAACTGACAGAGAGATAAGAATAGCTTCTAGAGTGCTGCTGATAGTCCATTTCTTGCACTGTCTGCTGTTTACATAGGTGTGTTCACTTTGTGAAAATTGAAATGCTTTGTGCACTTTCCATATCCATTGTACACTTTAATCAAAGGCATAAAGATAAGACGAATAAAAGTAAAAAAAAAATTTGTAGCTAATATATTGCCTAAGGAACTCTGGTGGTGTAATGGGTAAAGCATTTGCCTGCTAACCAGAAGGTCTGCAGTTCAAAGTCATCAGCTACTTTGTGGAAGGAAGATGAGGCAATCTACTTCTGCAAAGAATTACAGCCTTAGAAAACCAATGGGAGTCACTATGAGTTGAAATCAACTCAATGGCAATGGGTTCAGTTTTTATTTGATTTACCATAGTGCCTGAATCAATTCTTCCATGAGGAAAGGCTCAGTATTTTTTATAATTTATATTTATATTTTATAATTTTTAATAATAAATATTTTTTGTTCTTGTTATTTTACTTTTTATTGTAGCTTGGATGAAAGTTTACAGACAAAATTAGTTTTCCATTCAGTAATTTATACAAAGCCAACTTTTATGCACTGCCTTTCCTCACTATTTTTTTCTTAACTTATTTTTTGGAAAAATCAGACTAAAAAATCTTACTATTTTTTTCTTAACTTATTGTTTGGAAAAATCAGAAAATTATTACTAATTAAAAAAAAATTGTAACTGGAGAGAAACCATTTTTAAAATCCCTATTCTTAACCTTCTTTGGGGTGATTTATCTTGGGTAACCCTACCACTTCTTTGGGATGTCTAGATTAACTTTGCACAGTGCACTCTCAGATTTTGTGGGGCTTTAACATATTACTTGCTTTTCACTCAAGGAAATTCCTTATTTTCCTCCATTTTAAATTATTTTATTACTTTTTATTAATCTACCATTATTTTAACACTGCTTATTATAAAGGTCAAATGCTTTTTAAAAAATATTTATCTAACAGTATATATGATATGTGATAGGTAGAAATGGAGGTACTGGTGTTTAGATAATTTGCAGATTTTTAAAATGTAAATATATGAACTCTTCTACTTTCATTTAGAAATGAAGAGAAAAAATAAAAACATGAACTAATTGCATTGTGATACAGTACTTCAATAGAGACAAAATCTATCCATCATTCTAGTTACATGAAATCCATCCATATAAGTTTATAACTGAAAAGATGAAATTGTATCGTGTGTAGCATATCAGCTTTGGTGAGAGGGGAGAAATGCTTTGTAGCACAGGCATTATTCTGTCTGCTGGACTCCAGAAATCTTACAGGTGGGGCTGAAACCACAGAGTAATGGTGTTTTGTGTATTGTTAGCCAATTGCCTTTGTATTTTCTTGTTTTCTTCTTTAAGTACCTTGGAAGAAGGTAAATATGCTATATCTCCTTTGCCAGATGAACACCTCTAACCACTTTCAATTTTATTTCCATAAAAGTAAAATCATTGTATAATGTTCATTTTGCTTTGTACAAGTTTCTTGTAAGAAACATGCTTCTAAATACATCTCTGCTTAGCAAAGCAATGGTGGTTGAATTTAGGTAAAATATGTACATCATAATTTTCCCTCAAACACCTTTTATTACTCTATAGTAAAAAGTAGGAGCTCTGGTAGCATAGTGCCTAAGGCACTTGACTGCTTACCAGAAGCCTGGTGGTTCAAACCCACCAGCTACTCCCCAGAAGGAAGGTTGGGCAATCTACTTCATAGTGATATTGCCTCGGTAGCCCGAGGAGGAGCTGCTATGAGTCGGATCCGACTCGATGGCACATAACACAAGAACAAGATAGTAAAAGGTAACCTGGATATCTCATACCTAATGTTACTTTTTCTTGCTACCTCTGTGGTACTCTAACAAAAAATACCACAAGTGAGATGTTTTAACAAACAAGAATTTATTCTTTCACAGTTTGGATGCTTTAAGTCCAAGTTCAAAGTGCCAGGCTGTAGGGGATGGGTGAAGCCCCTCAACCTTGGGCTTCACCTTTGCCTCCTGCTCTTGGCCCACTGAAACTGGAAGCTTTTCTTCACTCAGACAGCTGCTGGCTTCTGAGACTGACAAACACAAGGTTGACAAGTAAAAAGGCATAGCCCCAATGTTACCAAACAACATGGCGGGCCACTAATTCAAATCCATTGAAAGTCCCAAGATCAGCAGAACATGGCAGGCTGCTGAACAACGACTTGGATACATGCAGGGTTCAAGAGTGCCATACACTAGAGACCATTCCCAAGGCTTCTGCTTATATACAGGAAACAGACCATATCCCTAAGGCAGCTACTCAGCTGCTCACAGTAGATTGCACCATGGAGTTGATTACCAGTCTCATCATGGGGAATACTACATCCAGCTGCCCAGCCACTCAAACAGGCCCAGCTAAGTTAACATACAACTTTAACTATGACAATTCTTAAAATAAATTATTGAACACTAGGGCTATTCCATCGCTTAGATTTAATGTGATAGTTTGGCCCATAGAGTCATTCACTTCAGTCATGGAAAATTGACAAATTATGTATAAATACATATTTTCTTTTTTATAATTTATTTTATGTTTTTTCTTGTTAAGAGTATACACAGCAGAACATACACTGGTTCAGCAGTTACTACAGGCACAGTTCAGTGACATTAATTACGTATTTTGAGTTGTGTGATCCTTTTTTTTTTTTTGCTTTTTTAAGTTGTAATTTATGAAAGTTTACAGAACAATTTGTTTTTTCCACTGAACAATCCATACATACTTTGTTTTGTGACATTCATTGTAATCCTCCTGCTTCCTCTGTGTTTTTCCCATTTCTCTTCATTCTTCTTTCTTATCCCCTCCTGCCTTCCTAGCTTTATCGCTGGGCAAATGCTGCCCTTTTGATCTTGTCTGGTTGATTATTTTAATGAGTGCATACCTTCCTGGTATTATTGTTTATCTCATAGGGCTGTCTGTCATTTGGTTGCATGTTGAGCCGTGGAGGTGAGTACAGTTCCAGTGTTGCAGGGTGCTATAGTGCAGGGAGTTTTACCAATTTCTATCAGACCAGGAAACTGCATCTTTATTATTATTATTATTATTTTATGATTTTGAGGGTTTTTTTTTCCCCCCCTATTCTTCCCTCTTCTACTCTGAGTTGTTACTCCTCCATTGGCATACTCACTGTCCACTATTTCATATCTAATCTTTCAAGTTGCTCTTGTCTATTTGATTTCATATAGATAAATCTTGAAAGAGTACAATGCTCAAGGCATTCTTTACTAGTTAAGATAAAGTATTATTTAGTTTTAAGAAGACTTCAGGGGATAATTTTGGTTTAAGTTTTAAAGATTATCTCAGGGCAATGCTTTCATGGGTTTTTGCAGCCTCTGTGGATCCAAAAAGTCTGGTTTCAATGAGAATTTTAAATTCTGTTCCACATTTTCTCCTTTGTGATAAAGATTCTTCTATAAAATCTCTGATCAAAATGTTTAGTAATGGTAGCTGACCGTCATCCAGTTCTCGTCTCATGGCAAAAGAAGTAGTTGTTCATGGAGCAATTAGCTACTCAATCTATTTTCTCTTCTTATACTGACTCTACCTACTCCTCTGTTGCTCCAGGTGAATAGAGACTAATTACTGTATTTCACATGCCTGCTTGCAAGCTTTTAAGACCCCAGGAACTACACAATGAAGTAGAAAGTAGAACAGAAACACTAAACACAATATTACGCCAATGAACTTGAATATCCTATGAAACCATGACCCTAACCCTCCATACCAAGGGACCAAATCGCATGGAGTATTTGGTTGTACATAAGCAGCATCAGCAGCTACTCATTTTTTTTTTTTTTTGGTCATTGTTGTAAATATATTTATCACACAACTTTTGCCAATTCAACTGTATACCTATTCATAGCAAACAGCAATTACATTAATCGGCTATATAATAATACCCTTAATTGATGAGATTTTTCCATCACTGTAAATGCAAGCTCCATAAGCAATAAACTCCCTGATTCTCCCTCCCTCCCATACTTGGTAACCATCAATAAGTTGGTCTCTATTCATTTGCCTCCTTTTCTCTTTTTTATATAAATGAAGATATATGAATTTCCTTATGTGATTGACTTATTCCCTCAGCGTGATGACTTCAAGCTCCATCCATATTGTAGTCTGTCATCAATATTTCATTTTTCTTACTAGCTGAGTAGTATTCTATTACTGGAAGGTGCCACATTTTGTTTATTTATACATCAGTTGACAGGCATTTAGTTGATAGGCTCAGGTATAGTAGGGTCATAAGCCTGGCACAGGACTGGGCAGTGTTTCGTTCTGTTGTACCTGAGGTTGCAATGAGTTGGGGACGACTTGACAGCACCTAACAACAACCAAAATGAATGCTCATATACATATTACACACCTTTTATGTTACTCATATTTCCTGTTCTCTTCACTGAGCATAGCTATATATCAGAAAAAAATCATTATTCATTGTCTGCTAGTTTTACAACCACCACCTGAATATAAAACTATTTTTAAAAAATTTGATTTCTCTGTGAGACCAAATATTTTCTATGATGGCCAGATTTTTTTTTCCCCATAAATGACTGGTGGATTCTAGGAAATGTTTCCAAATGATGGGAAATTGCATATTCTTGTGTGTTCACACTAATAGGATTCACATACAAGTTTATGTAGCCTTTTGTACAGTCAAAGGAGGTATGTGTTCCAAGGATGTGCTTTGAAATTTTAACAAACAAATACAGAATCTAAAGTTTTTGCATTTTCATCTCAAGTCTCCTTGTTTATAGCTTTGAAGTTTTCACACTGAGAAGTCACTAGCAAATGAAATCTCAGTTAGGAAAGGCTGTAAACTTTGAAAAATGTAGAAGCTAGAGAGAGACTGCTTTATTGAGAGCCAGGGGATAACATGGGCCCATCCATCATCCCCATTGACAGTATGTTGATTCACACATTAGTTCAGTTATAGGAACAAAATAGAGCAAATAAATAATGCAAGTTGTTTTCTTCAATATAACTTTAGTTGCATGGGTTTCTTCTTTAAAATACTGATATCTTCTTGATATTTTCAAGAAACACAATTTCATGACTGCTGCTTCTTGGAACTTTCAGCGCATCTTTTTACATAAGCCAGTGCAACATTCAAGAGCAACAGATGTTTACTTTGGTTGGGTAATATTTGATGTACCTCTGTCTTTGTTAACAATACTGCATTTCTCTGAGGGAAAGTAAAGGGCAGAGTGACAGGCAAAAGGATGCCTAGTAGTAGCTGTCCTTTACTGAATGTAGACTGTGTGGCAGGCACTAGTCTAAGAGCTCCTTTCTATTATCTCATTTAGTCTTCCCAGATATCAGAGATGGAGTTGTTATTACTTTGCTAATTTTTCTATATGCAAAAACCTATGAGGTTAATAAGTTGCACAAGTTTACAGTGTTAGAAAGTAGCTGAGATCTGATGTAAGCCCAGCATTTTTGGACAGAGACACACTCCTTAATGGGTATGTTGACTTGTAAGTGAGGGAAAGAAACTGAATTCACAGGAAGAAGGAAGAGAAATAGGACAAGAAAATAAATTTAGAAAAATTGTATTTTTTACAGATGATATACCTTCTCACTATAAAAGTTTGGGAAAATTAACACACCATGTACAAGAAAAAGATCAGATATAAATCTATAATTCAAGAAGTTTATTTTACATTTTCCCCTATTATTATTGTGCTGTGCATATATTTGCTTGATGTGGTCATTTTATATGTACCTTAGTTATTGTCTTTTCTTACTAAATATTATACCTTAAGAATTTTTGGAGTTATTGTCAATTCTTTGTAAACAATTCACAGATGAACTAATAAGCAGCTTCATGATAAATGGAGAAATGATTGAAGTTGTCAAAGATTTCATATTGCTTGGTTCCACGATCAACACAAATAGAAGTAACAGTCAAGAAATCAGAAGATATATTGCACTGGGGAAATCTGCTGCAAAAGACTGCTTTAAATTGCTGAAGATAAAAAATGTCTCTTTGAAAACTAAAATTTACCTAACCCAAGCCATGGTATTTTCAATCACCTCATATGCAAGTGAATCGTGGTCATTGAAAAAGAAGACCAAAGAAGACAATGCTTTTGAGTTGTGCTGGTGAAGAGTAATGAAAGCACCAGGGACTGCCAGAAGAAGTAACAATCTGGCCTGGAAAGAGGCATCTAGAATGCCCCTTGCAAGCAACAATGGCCAGACTGTGTCTCGCCAACTTTGGTCATGTTATCAGAAGGGACCATTCCATGGAGGAGGATCTGCTTGGTAAAGTGAAGGGTCAGTGAAAAACAGGAAGACCCTCAAGTGACACAGTGGCTACAACAGTGGGCTCAGATATAGCAAGTATTGTGAAGGTGTTGCAGGACCAGGCAGTGTTTCGTTCTGATGTACATAGGGTCACTATGAGTTGGAGGTAACTGGATGGCACAATAACAACAGATATTGCTTGACTAAGTGAACCATCTGGTAGCGTAGTTCCTAAGGCACTTGACTGCTAACCAGAAGGCTAACAGTTCAAGCTCACCAGCCACTCCTCGGAAGGAAGATGGGGCAATCTACTTCTGTAGTGATATTGCCTCGGAAACCCAAGGAGGGGTCACTATGAGTCGGGTCTGACTCGATGGCACATAACAACAGCAACAACAACATTTCTATTTGGGGGCTTTTAGTTTTTCGTTGTGATGTTGTTGTTGTTATTTGCCGTCGAGTCGGTCCCGACTCATAGCGACCCCTCCTTGGATTTCCGAGGCAGTATCACTATGGAAGTAGGATTTGTGATACATAATATACATTTGAACATTAGTGTGTATAGAGTTTTTCACAATATTTTATTAATCTCTTTCTAAATATCTATTTTCTATGATTTTTTTTTTTAAATTATAATTTGGGTGAAAGTTTACAGAGCAAATTCACTTTCCATACAGCCATTCACATACACTTTGTCTCATGACTTTGGCTATAATTTACCACAATGCAACAGTTCCCCTTCCACTTCTTCCCCATAGTTACATTTTCCCTGTGTCCTTCCCTCCATGCACTCCTGCCCCCTGAGCATACACAGCCCTTCTATTCTCGCATGATTGTTTTCTTCAAGGAGTGTATCTACCTAGTGTAAATGTTTACCTCATATGCCTGTCTTTTGTTTGCCTGGAAGCCATAGGAGTGGGTTCAATTCCAGACTTGAAAGGGAGCTATGAGCCATAGTCTCAGTGGTTCCATCAGGCTCTCTCAGACCAGCAAAGCTGGTCCCCCTTTTTTTTTTTTCCCCAAATAATTTTGAGTTTTGTTCCACATTTTTATCCCACTCTATCCAGGATCTCCTAAACAGATATCCTTTCAGTGGTAGCTGGACACCTTCTAGTTCTTCTGGCCTCATAGTCACATAGGCTGAGGATCGGATAGTATACCAGAAACTTGTACTAATTGATTCCATGAGTTTTTGGTTTGCTTCATTCTTTTTCCCTCTGGACGAGGAGAAACCCATCGTTGCATCTAGATGACTGCTTGTAAGCTTTTAAGATCCTAGTTGCTATTCACCAAAGTAGGATGTGGAAAAAATGTTTTGTGTAATATGTTATGCCAATGCCAATTGAGCTTAAAGTCCCCTGCAACTATGGTCCTGAACCCGTAGGTCCAACTACTTCTCCCTCTGGGTAGCAGGTTGTGGCCAAGAAGTGACTACAACCTTGTCCCTTCTCAGCTCTACTATATACCTGGAAATTCTTACTGAAGACAGCAATACACTTGAAGAAATATTGTCTGCCAACCCTATACATGGTCTTGGGCACACTAACCCCTGCACACATATACCTAATAGTTTAGCCTGGCCACCCATCTATCTGCCCATATACCCATGTTTGCCTTCACTGACAATGCAGTATTGAATGTACAAAAGGGTTCATCTTTGTTGTCTGTACCTCCCATATACCTCTCTCTTTCTTCCTCTTCCTCAGTGTCACCATGTTGATCACTCGCATTTGGTACACTGCCCTTCTTGTCACCCAAATCAATACTTGTCTCTGCCTATCTAACAGTGCCCCCACCTCCAACCCTTGGTAACCAACAGAGAAAATTTCCTTCCATATATAAACCTTTCCTTGACTTTTCATAATAACAGACTACTACAATATTTGTCCTTCAGTAATTGACTTATTTCACTTAGCATAATGTCCTCCAAGTTCATTCATGTTATGTGATGCTTTGCAGATTCTACATTACTCTTTAGGGTTCCATAGTATTCCACTGTGTGTATGTACCAAAGTTTGGTTATCCATTCTTCAGTTGATGGGCACCTAAGTTGTTTCCATCTTTTGGCTATTGTAAATTGTGCTGTGATGAACATGAATTTGCATATATCTGTTCTTGTCCTGGCTCTCACTTCTTTAGATATATACCTAGTAATGTAATGGCTGGGTCAAATGGTATTTCTAATTCCAACATGTTAAGGAATTGCCATACTGCTTTCCACAGGGGTTGTACCATTTTACAGTCCCACTCTCCGCGTCCTCACCAGCATTTGTCGTTTTCTATCTTGTTGAACATTGCTACTAGTGCTGGAGCAAGATGGTATCTCATTGTTGTATTGATTTACATCTTTCTAATAGCTAATGATCATGAGCATTTCTTCATGTGTTTGTTTGATGGCTGCCTGAATATACCAGTTGGTGAAGTGTCTATTCATGTCTTCTGCCCGTTTTTTAATTGGATTATTTGACTTTTTGTTGTTGAGGTGTTGGAGTATTCTATAAATGTTAGTGATAAGTCCCTTGTCAGATATGTCATTGCCAAATATTATTTCCCAATCTGTAGATTCTCTTTTTACTCTTTTGGAGTAGTCTTTGGAAGCATATAAAAAATTTCATTATTAGAAGATGCAATTCATCTAGTTTCTCTTCTGCTATTTGTGCATTTTGGGTTATGCTTGATAGTCTATCTATGCCATATATTAGGGCCTTTTAATTTGCCCCTATATTTTCCTTGAGGGACTTTATAGTTTTCAGTTTGACATTTAAGTCTTTGATCCATCTGGAATTAGTTTTTGTGTATGGTATAAGGTACAGATCTTGTTTCATTTTTCAGAAAATGGATATATAGTTTTGCCAGCACCATTTATTAAACAAACATTCTTTTCCACATTTAATGGATTTGGGGCCTTTGTCAAAGATCAGCTGACTGTAGATCAATGAATTTATTTCTTGGTTTTCAATTCTGTTCCATTTGTCTATGTATCTGGCATTATACCAACACCAGGCAGTTTTGACTACTGTGGCTGTATAGTAGGTTTTGAGATCTGACAGTATGAGACCTTCTATGTTGTTCTTCTTCAATAGTGCTTTGATTATCTGAGGTCTCTTTCTTTCAATATAAAGTTAATGATTTGTTTTTCCATATCTTTAAAGAATGTTGATGTTATCTGGATTGGGATTGGGATTGCTTTGAATGTATAGATTGTTTTGGGTAGAACTGACATTTTCACAATGTTCAATCTTCCTATCCATGAGCATGGGATGTTCTTCCATTTATGTAGATCTCTTAATATTTCTTGAAGTAGTCTTTTATAGTTTTCTTTGCATAGGTCTTTTGTGCCCCTGGTAAGATTTATTCCTAAGTATTTTATTTTTTAGTAGCTATTGTAAACAGTATTGATTTCATTATTTCTTTTTCAGCAATCTCTTTGCTGGTGTAGAGGAATCCAACAGATTTTTGGATGTTCATCTTGTATCCTGCTACGATGCTGAATGTCTCATTTAGTTTCAGTAGATTTTTGACTGAATCTCTTGGGTTTTCTAGGTATAGGATCATATCATCAGCAAATAGGGATAGTTTCCCTTCTTCCTTACAAATTTAGATGCCTTTGGTTTCTGTTTCTTGCCTTATTGCCCTGGCTAGGACTTCCAATACAATGTTGAATAGAAGTGGTGATAGAGGACATCGTTGTCTGATTCCTGTTCACAAGAGGAATGGTTTCAGTCTCTCTCCATTGAGAATCATGTTGGCTGTTGTTTTGCATAGATGTCCTTTATTATGTTGAGGAATGTCCCTTCTATTCCTATTTTGCTGATAGTTTTGATCAGGAATGGGTGTTGGTTTTATCAAATGCCTTTCCTGCATCAATTGATATGATCATGTGGTTCTTTCCTTTGTTTTATTTATGTGGTGGATGATGTTGATTGTTTTTCTAATGTTGAACCATCCTTGCATACCTGATAATAACCCCATTTGATCCTAATGAGTTATTTTCTTGATATGTTTTTTGGAGTCTGTTGGCTAGGGTTTTGTTGAAGAGTGTTGCATCTATATTCACGAGGAATATTGATCTGTAGTTTTTCTTTTAAGTGATGTCTTTGCCTAATTTTTATATCAAGGTTATATTTTCTCAATAAATTGGATTAAGGAGGATTCCATCCTTTTGTATATTTTGAAATAGTTTGGGTAGTATCACTGCCAATTCTTCTTTGAATGTTTTGTAGAATTAT
The DNA here is from genome assembly GCF_000298275.1 of Orycteropus afer afer. Classification (NCBI taxonomy): domain Eukaryota; kingdom Metazoa; phylum Chordata; class Mammalia; order Tubulidentata; family Orycteropodidae; genus Orycteropus; species Orycteropus afer. The sequence goes on along the minus strand of NW_006921827.1, from coordinate 972,775 downwards.
CGGGTGAAACCATCTAGGCCAGGACTTCTGTTTCTTAGTAATTTTGTTATGGCCTGTTCAATTTCTTCTTTTGTTATGTATGGATCTTTTAAACTTTCCACATCAGTTAGTGTTAGTTTAGGTAAGCTGTGTGTTTCTAGAAATCTGTCAATTTCTTCCAGATTTTCAAATTTGTTGGAGTACAGTTCTTCATAGTATACTGATATTACCCTTTTCATTTCAGTTGGTTCTGTTGTGATGTTGCCCATTTCATTTTTTATTAGTGTTATCTGTGTTCTCTCCCTCTTTTCCTTTGTTAAATTTGCCAGTAGTAAGTCAATTTTATTAATCTTTTCAAAAAACCGACTTCTAGTCTTGTTGATTTTTTCTATTGTCTTTCTATTTTCTATTTCATTGATTTCCACTTGAATCTTTATTTACTTTCTTGTGGTGACTGTAGGCTTTTCTTGCTGTTCTTTTTCTAATTGTTAGTGATGTTGGTTTAAAGTGCTGCTTTTGGCTCTTTCTTCTCTTTTGATGTGTGCATTTATTGCTATAAACTGGCCTCTGATCACTGTTTTTGCTGTTTTCCAAATATTTTTGTATGTTGTATTTTCATTCTCCTTTGATTCAAGGAAATTTTTAATTTCATTTTTTTTTTTTTTTTATTTCTTGTCTTACCCAGTCATTCTTAAGAAAAGTGTTGTTCAGTTTCCATGTGTTTGCTCTTTTTCCTATTGTTAATTTCTAATTTCATAGCATTGTGATTTGAGAAGATGGTGTGGTAGTTATGTTTGTGTGTCAACTTGGCTGAGCCTGGTTGAGTGGCTGGGCAACTGGTGGTAGTTATTCCCCAAGATGAGACTGGCAATCAAATCCATGGTGGGATCTACCACAAGCAGCAGAGTAGCTGCCTTTGGTTTGTGGTCTGCTTCCTGTATATAAGGAGAAGTCTTAGGGAATGGTCTATGGCTTATGGCACCTTGAACCTTGCATGTAGCTGTGTCATTGTTCAGCAGCCTGCCATGCTCTGTCAACCTGGAGACTTACATTAGACTTGAATTACTGGTCTGCCATGTGGTTTGGTAACATTGGGACTGTGCCTATTTACTTGTCAACCTTGGGTTTGGCAGGCTCAGCAGCCAGCAGCTGTCTGAGTGAAGAAATGCATCAAGCTCCAGTGGGCCAGGAGCAGGAGGCAGAGCTGGACCTCAAGGTTGAGATGCTTTCACTCAGCTCCTAGAGCCTGGCACTTAGAGCTTGGACTTAAAGCCTCCAAACTGTAAGAGAATAAACTCATATTTGTTAAGGCCATCCCATTTGTGGTTTATTCTTGTCAGAGTGGTACTAGATAACCAGAACAAATGTTTTACATTATGTCAATGTTTTTAAATTTATTAAGACTTGCTTTATGGCCTAATATCGTTGGGCATTCCTACTTCCATAGTGATACTGCCTCAGAAACCCAAGGAGGGGTCGCTATGAGTCGGGGCCGACTCGATGGCAAACAACAACAACAACATGTACTCTATCATGGAGAATGTTCTATGTGCACTGAAAAAGTGTGTATATTTTGCTGTTATTGGGTGAGGTGGTCTGCAGATGTCCATAAGGTCAAGTTGCTGGATTGTATTGCTTCACTCTTCTGCATCTTTGTTGAGTTTCTTTCCAGTTGTTCTATCTTTCATTGAAAGTGGTGTATTAAAGTCTCCTACTATGACTATGGAGTCATCTATTTGCCTTTTTAACTCTTTTAAAATGTGATTTATTTGTTCTGCAGCTCTTTCATTAGGTCCATAGACATTAATTATGATTATATCTTCTTGTTCAACTGATCCTTTAATCATTATATAATGTCCTTCCTTGTCTTTTACGGTGGTTTTTGTCTTAAAGTCAATTTAATCAAAAATTATTATTGCCACTCTTACTGTTTTTTTGGTTACCATTTCCTTGATATATCTTTTACCAACCTTTGATTTTTAGTCTAATTTTGTCTTTGTCTGTAAAATGTATCTCTTGGAGACAGCATATTGATGGGTTATGTTTTCTTATCCATTCTTTGACTCTCCATTTCTTGAGGGGTGAATTTAATCCATTGCCACTCAGTGTAATCATTGACAAGCATGAATTGTTTGCTGTCATTTTGTTATGTGTTTTCTTTGTGGTGTTCCTGGTTTCTTTGTTCCACATAATTTTCTGTGCTGAGCTCATTATGTTTTGAATCATGTTATAATTTCCTTTGTTGCTATTGTTTTATTATGTACTAAATATTTGTGCTTGTCCTCTTTTTTATTGTGATGTGAAGGTTTATCATTTTTCTTTGATTTCACCCTTTGATTTATAATATCCCCCCCAACTTTAGAAGAGTCCATTCTATCTTGCAACAATCTTGACTTCCTCACCATTTAGAAGTTCTGTAACTACACTGCTTTTCCCACTTTTTGGTTTTTAGTTGTCCTCATTTGCCAGTTGATGCCCTTGGTTCCCTGTTTACAACCTTGTAAGCTTATTTTACTTTGGATACATCTATAGCTTTGTTGGTTTCTGAGTTATGCCATCTTGTGTATTAATGGTCAGTTGTTGTTAGCTATTTTTGGTTCTCTGTTCAAAAGACTCCCTTTAGTATCTCTTGTAAGGTTGGTCTGATTCTAAGAAATTCCCTTAATTTCTGCTTATCTTGAAATCTCCTACCTTCACCATCATATTTGAGGGACAATTTTGCTGGGTATTTAATTCTTGGTTGGAAATTTTTTCTCTTAGAATGTTATACATATACCATCCCATTGCCTTCTCACCTGCATGGTTTCTGCTGAGAAATCAGAGCTTATTCTTATTGGTTGTCCTTTATAACTTTTTGTTTTTCCCATGCTGCTTTCAGGATTCTTTCTTTGTCTTTGGTTTTGGTGAGTTTGATGATGATATGTCTTGGTGATTTTCCTTTGGGGTTTTTAGACTTTGCATGGATATTCTCATCTTTCATGATATCAGGGAATTTCTCTTACTACAAATCTTGGACAATTTTCTCAGTGGTTTTATTTTTCTCTTCCTATTCTGGAATTCCAATGAGATATGTTATTCCTTTTGATGGTATCCCACATGAACCTTAGGTGTTTTTCATTTTGTTTTGATCTTTTTTCCTGATTGATCCTTTCCCAAGAAGTATTCAAGTATTTGTCTTGAATCTCATTGATTCTGTCTTCCATTGCATCAATTCTACACCTTTGCCCTTTCAATATTTTATCTGTTTCTCAAAATTTAGCATTAATCTTCTGGATTTCTATCTGTAGATTTCGAATCATTTTTAATTTTTTATTTATTTTGTCATTTTGTCCTTGTATTTCCTTCCAAAGTTATTCTAGGGTTTTCTCTGTGTTTTCCTTAATTTTGTCAGTGTTTTCCTTGATTTTTCTCTCAGTCCTTTGAAGATACCTAAGTATAATTGTTTGGAATTCCTTATCAGGGTGTTCCAATGCTGGTTCTTCCTCAGGGATGTTTTCTGGGCCTGTATTCTGCTCCTTTGATTCTACCACTTTATCTTGCTTCTTTGTGTGAACTGTGATGATCTATTGTCAATAAGACATTGTGATGTTGTTGTATTTAGATCTCTATTAACTGTTCATGAAGAACAGTAATGGTGAGTCAGGCTCTTGGTGGTCATTTATGTTTGCCAGTTGGTGGAGAAGGAGGTAGTGTCTCTTATTCAGTAAGTGGAGCTGCAGGAAGTGTTTGTGTGGTTGCATTGTATGAGCACAATTGCTGTCTCCCACTCAGTTAGACAAAAACAACAATCAAAAATCCATCAAAAAATATAAGCAACCGGCCAAAAACCCTGCATGAACACATGGGAACAATCACCAAAAAGAGGAAAAAGAAAAGGGAAAAAAAGAAAGTAAAACCCTACAATATCTGGGGAGAGGGCATTATGAGAAAAGAGGGAGTATATGAGAATAATGAAGGAAAAAAAAAAAAAAAAAGAATAGGGTTAATGATGAGAAAGAAAAAAATTGGAACCAGGAACAGGGAAGAGAGAAAAAAGCTGAAAATTAGAACCTGGGAAGAGAACAAAGGGAAGAAAAAAGAATAATAATAAAAAGGACCATATTGATAATTTTAAAACAGACAAAAACAAGCAAACTAAAAAAAAAAAGAAAAGAAAGGAAAAAAAATCTGAGCAGGGTGGGGCAGAGCACCCAGGCTCTGTCTGAGCACCAGACTGGGATGGAATTCCAGCTGGCCTAGAAGTTGAGTGGGAGTGAGGGATGGCCACTCCTCCATTCACCAAGGTGATATGGGATATTGGAGTAACAAGAGGAATATTGCCTCTTTCTAGTTGTTGGTGTCCAGAATATCCCTGTGGTTCCTGGCAAGTGGAGCCTATTTTTAAGTCCCTGGAATCTGGGAGAACACTGTCATTTTAAATATTCAAAATGGTCAAACTGCTTGTAAACATTCAAAATGGCTGGGTCCTCTGGACAGGCAAAATCCATAGCTCACACCACCTTCCTCTTCATTGCTTGCCTTTTTATTCACCAGCCACCAGTGCAGTCCTCTGTGTAGTCCCTGGATTGTAGGGCTGACTTTTAGGTTAATTTTAGGTCCTGACACCACTTGGCAATATCCAAGCTATCTGTGCTGTCAGGATCACTGCCAGACTGCTGCTCTGTGTGTCTCCTTTTTTGGTGTTTTCATGCAAATTCTTCTACTTCAAAGCTTAGGGCTCCAGGATTTTCTTCTGTGTCTGTGTTAATTGGTTCCCATTTTCTTTGTTGAAGAGGGTCTGTGTACTATGTCTGTCTATTCTGCCATTTTACCGGAACTCCTATTTTCTATGAAATTTTTAAATAGTTAATTCTTAAAATAATTTTTATTTTAGAAAGGATGTGTTATGGTACCTTTATATAGCATTGCAATAAATGAAAATAAATTAAAAAAAACAAAACAAAACATTATATTCTTAACTTTTTGCCCTTCACCTTGTAATTTCCCTTGTGATAAATGGTATATTATGGGTTTTTAATATAAAACACCTCAATGCTATTTTTCTATAACTCTTTCATAGGTGTTTAGAATACTGATGAGGTTTTTTCCTACAACCTTTAATACATTTTTTTTAATTCTTCCTTAACTTTTCCAGCTAAATCTTTTAACAATACAGATTATAATAATTTAAATGATGATTTACTTTTTCTGTAAAGTAAGCACTGTGTTCATAAACATTTTATCTGTTTCATGTCATTCTTTATCACCTTCAGATTACTGATTAGGCCAGCTGAAAGTTCAAACATCATTTTACTCAACTATAAATCCCATGGCTCACCTAGTTGTCAAGATCATCTATCGGCCTCTGTCCTGTTGAGTCCAGAGAGATTGCCAAATCTTACTTTGTTTTTCCTTGCACCTTTTGGAAATGAGAGAAAGTATGCAGCTTTTTCAGGATGAAAACTTGTTCACTGGAGTTCTGTCCAGGCAGATGCAGTTCTCATTTCTAAAATTGAGTTTCTTGTTCTAGTTACAATATCATAATTTTGCCTCTTTGAATTTGCATGTTTTTGTCAGAATTAATACATTCTACATGAAATATTAAAATAGGGTTTATTTTCTAGCTATATTTTATTTTATATCTAGGTTTATTTTGTAGCTCTATTTTAAATTATAAACATCCCTTAAAGTTCCATATCTTCCTACCTTATCCTTCAAATAAATAATTTGCAGATTTAATGTCCTGACTTCCTCTAACTGCAAATAATTACATATAATGAATATTAAGTGAGTGGTTGGATCCAAAGGTACAGTGAAGCAAAAAAACCTACTCAGAAAAAGCTGGAATTAAATTATTGTAAATATAACAATAATTTAAAAAGTATACCTCTCAGCTTACTGAGTGCTTACATTTTCACTTAATCCTGACAACAACCTCATGAGCTAGGTACCATTATTGCCTTCGTTTTATATATGGGAATCTATAAAATGGAAAAAAATAAATAATAATGCAGAGATAAAATGCACTTGTATTGGCTTCAGTAGTATGTTGTTTAACTGCTTGGAGATTAGATATTCTACCTTGGATGTTCCATGAATGCCTGGAAGAGTATTGGTATATTTGTATATTGTTGGATGGATGGCCAGTGAGAGGTTTAAATCTTTCAAGAACAAATTATTTTCTGCTTTGAATTTTTTTTTGTTATTGTTGTTGAAACCATGTGTTTTCAGTAACGGAAGGCATTTTGAATGATATGGGAAAAAAAAGAAAAAAAAAAAAAACTTTTAGGAAATAGGGATTTTGATACAATGAAAACTAAACCAAACCAAATTAATATCATTCATATGTGCTTCCAATGAGTTTTCACTTGAGTCAAATAATTTCATATGGAGTCAAGGATTTGTAAAAAGAAACTTAAATTCAGATAAAATTGTGAACTCTTCATTGTGAGATAGCAGGGCATACGGAGGCCTTGGGTTACAGGACACTGAGTTCCTTGCCTAAAATAATTCATATTTTATTAAAAACAAAAGAAATCAATTTAAAAATTAAAAAAAAAAAACAGGTAACAACAACAAACTGTTCTTTAAAACCTGTTGGAGAAACAAAATTGAAAGTATAGACAGGGAAATACTGTGGAGGGCTTTAAAGAGACAATAATCTGTATGCTTTTATCAAACAATTAAAGGAGTTGGTATTATACTTTCTGAATTATTTTCTTATTTCTATTATAATGGCAATAAGTATAAAGTTCAAAATGGTTATTTGCAGATAGTCTGTGAATAAAGAATTTCCCAGAGAGTGTGGGAGGTCTCAGATTGCCTTAAGTATAGTTGTGAACTGATACCCTAAAGGCTAGACAACCTGTCTAATTTATATGGCTTATTGATTGCTGCATAGCTAATCACTCTGAAACTTGGTGTTTGAAAAAAACAATCATCACTCATGATCTCTCATGCATTCTATGAGTTTCAGTTTAAAGGCTCAAACGGTGGAGATTGGAATTATCTATAATTTCATTCACTCAAAGATGTGCTGATGGAAGCCTAAAAAAAAAAAAAAAAAAACCTCACCACTGGCACATAAAACTCCTAAGCCCATTGTCTCATTGAGTCAAGTCTGACTCATACCAACACTTTGGACAGGACTCATAGTGACCCTATAGGTCACAGCAGAACTGCCCCATAGAGTTTCCAAAGCTGTAATATTTATAGAAGCAGACTGCCACATCTGTCTCCTGCAGAGCAGCTGGTGGGTTCAAATTACAGACGTTTCAGTTAGCAGCTGAGCACTTAACCACTGTGACACCAGGGCTCCTGATAGCATATACCAAAAACCAGAAAACCAAACTCACTGCTGTCAAGTTGGATCCAACTCATAGCGACCACTCCTTGGGTTTCCGAGGCATTATCACTGTAGAAGTAGATTGCCCAATCTTCCTTCTGAGGAGTGGCTGGTGGGTTTGAACTGCCAGCCTTCTGGTTAGCAGTCAGATGCCTTAG
>NW_006921827.1:959310-965214 GCF_000298275.1 Orycteropus afer afer | reverse complement strand
CCTCACCACTGTCCACTGGATTCTGACTCATAGAAACCCACAGTGGGTTTCCAAGGTGGTAAATCTTTATACAAGTAGATTGCTTGGTCTTCCTCCCATGGAGTGGCTGGTGTGTTTGAACCACCAACTTTCTGGTTAGCAGTCAAATGCTTTAGGCACTGCACCACCTGAGCTCCTTGGTGGAAGCCTAGCATTGGCTTTTGGTTGGTACCCCTGGGCTTCCTCACAATAAGGTGAATGTGTTCCAAGAGCATGGTCTCAAAATAGAGAGTAAGCCAAGCTGAAGTCGTTTTCCCTTTTATAATCTAACCACAGATATCAGTCACACAGCACTACTTTGTTGTTGTTATGTGCCATCGAGTCATACCTGACTCATAGCGACCCCTCCTTGGGTTTCCGAGGCAGTATCACTATGGAAGTAGATTGCCTAAGCTTCCTTCCGAGGAATGGCAGGTGGGTTTGAACCACCAGCCTTCTGGTTAGCAGTCAGATGCCTTAGGCACTACACTACCAGAGTCACACAGCACTACTTTGTCCTCATTCTGTTGTTGATGTGATCACAAAGGTCCACTCAGGTTTAAGGAGAAAAGAACATAGACCCTATATGTAATTGGAGGATTGTCAATGTCATATTTTAATAAAAACATTTGGGAAAGAGTGTGTGTGTGTGTGTGTGTGTGTGTTTGTGCTTGGAAAATTCAATGTGCCATTCCATCTGATGGTTCTAAAAAATGTATCAGGGCCTACCTCAATCAGGTAGGAAGTAATAAGTCACATTTGTCTCCTGGAAGTATTTTATTAAACATGGCTGAGGTTAAGCCAGCTAACAAGGGGACACTTTATTTTGTTTCTGTTTTGCCTATATGTATTGGTGAATGTTTGTATTGAGAAACTGGAAATTTTCTTTGTGAGATAGGAATGGAAATGCATCTGAAAATTGGAAAAAAAAAAAAAAACCTGTCCAGAATAGAAGCACACTTATTTGTAAATCTCACAAGATTTGGGCATGCTAAACTTAAGCTCAGTTGCCTGGCACAAAGATAGCTCTGGATGTTGGTGGATGCTTTAGAATGAGATTTCTGTTCTTCTGTTCTTTGAGTGGACACTATTCTCAACATTATAGAACTGTGCACTCTTGAACTCTGGGTAGATAGCAGGATATACACTTGTTTCCGAACATAATGGAGGTGCTCAGCCTCGTGGCAGAGCAGCTGCTGTCATTTAGGCATTTGACCAAGGCAGTCTCAGATAATCCAGGGATTTGTAGGCAGTTTCATAGAATGTCTTGACTTTTTAAAATATGTTGAGCTCAACACTTATTAAATACTTGTTACAGGACAAGCACTGTGTGGTATGATAAAAGTACAGAGTTGAATCAGGTCCCTTCTACCAGAAGAAAAAAAATATGCCAATAGGCCATTTCCCTGCAGCATTGGAAGTGCTATGATAAAAGGAAAAAGAAAAGGAAGTTTTCCATGTAGTGGGATAAGCACTAGAAAAGAATGGAGACATAATGTGGCAAGGGACTAATTATAAAGTATATATATAGGAAAAGAAGTGAGAACTGATAGGAGTTGAGGATTGTGAGATAAGTAATGTCTAGAACCTAGAAGAACTTATGATTAAAGAGAATCCCCTGAACTGAATGTCTTTACTTTCCTATATTTTGATTTGAAGTCTACTTATATAAAAACTATAAGCAGTTTTTATAAGAGAATATTAATAATTATTAAATTTAAGAATTAGACAAATCATAGATGGCATGTAGTATTTGTATAATTCTACATAAATACAGGGTAATAAATTCCTCTATGACAGTAAAGGATATCAAGGTCAGTTAATAGATTGAAAAATTAATTGCTAATTTTTTTCTTGCTCTTACTTCTGAATTTTAAAATGTATTTTATTAATGCTATTTAGAATTAGTTACATTACTGTGGTGGTTAAATATGTGTATCAACTTGACTAGGCCTGGTTGAGTGGCTGGGCAACTGGATGTAGTATTCCCCACGATGAGAGTGGTAATCAGTTCCATGGTGGAATCTACTCTGAGCAGTTGAGTAGATGCCTTTGGGTATGTGTTCTGCTTCCCATATATAAGAAACAGCTTTGGGAATGGTCTCTAGCTTATGGCACACTTGGACTCTGCATGTAGCCATGTCATTGTTCAGCAGCCTGCCATGCTCTGCTGACCTTGGAACTTACAATGGACTTGAACTAATGGCCTGTTGTGTGGTTTCCTGACATAGGGGCTGTGCCATTTTATTTGTCGGCCTTGGGTTTGTTAGCCTCAGCAGCCAGTAGCTGCCCGAGTGAAGAGACACTCTAGCTTCAGTGAGCTGGGAGCAAGAGGCAGAGCTGAAGCCGGAGATCGAGGTGCTTTCACCCATCCCCTAGAACCTGGTACCTTGAAGCTGTACTTAAAGGCTCCAAATCACGGTATATTTCCTGTCAGAGTGGTACTAGGTAACCAGAACAATTACGTTATATTGTTTTTTCTGTTTCACATATAGTATCTAATTTGATGCTCAAACAATTTCTTTAGATAAATATGCTTTACTTTAGATAAGTACTCATCTTTAGATAAGATGACTTAGCGGCATTTAAAATAATCTATGACTAAACATTTAGTAATTTTAGCAACAGGAATAATAATTTTGATTTCTTATTCAAATCTCATGTTTAAGATACTTTTTTCCATCATAGTAGTCTCTGTTTACTAAGAGCTTTCTCTATAATAAATCCTCTATAATCTGCTTTCATGTTATTTCATTTGGCCTTGCCAATGTTCCCATGAGATAGGTGGCATGATGGGGAAACTGACTCATACACAAGGTCATTTCTCTCATGGTCAGGACAGAGTGGGCTGAGACATGTCCTGTCGATTCTAAGCCCCTGACTTTTGCCTCACCATGTAGGCCCTCTGTCTCAAAAGTTCTCCCACAATAAAGCAACAAAGTAGTTGTACTTCTTCCATTTTCTGTTTAGATGGGAAATGAAAGGTTTAATTGTTAAAACAATGTAAAAATCAGTGGACTTTGAAATGCTAAATAAAGATAAGACAGAAATGTCAATTCTGCCTCTGTAGAGGGTGTTTTTTTTTTTTTTTTTTGTATTACAGTGGACTTAATTTTTAAAATTTAAATTTTAAGTCAAGGGAATCGTCGTCGCCGTCGTCGTGTGCCATGACTCATAGCGACCCCTCCTTGGGTTTCTGAGGCAGTATCACTATGGAAGTAGGATTGCCCAACCTTCCTTCACATTGTAGGTAATTTTTTTTTTTTTTCTGCCTCCCCTAATATTTACACTGCAACTGTATTATTTAATACTTCAAGTCTGTACTTAAGGCTGAACACGTGATGAGTTTTAGGCACTTATAAACACGTTAAAGTCAGCTTTGGAATGAATCCCTATCATTGTGAAGTTTGTTTTCTACATAAAGGAGGAAAATACAAAAAGGTATTTTAGATTTCTATACACAGAATTATCTTAATTTTAAATTTAATATTCACAGTGATATGAAATAATAGATGTAATAGTATTTCCAGCTTAAAAAAAATCTCTCTTCTTTCAACAGACCTACTCCATTTGTCTATTTAAAGGAAGGAAAGGATGTTTGTCTTGTTTCAAATGCGATGGTAAACAACTTTTCTAAAATAACATTTGTAAATTATATGCTTTAGCTTTAGCTTTGTATTGCAAATATAAGTAATTCATCATTATACACAGACTACACCCTCTGATAATGAACCTTCAAAGTGGAGTTAAGATACCCTTCTTTCTGTATCCCTTATTTCTTTCCATTTTAAATAATAGTGCATTCAAGTCCTCCTTCTCTCTATAATTTGTATTTTGCTCATAAGTTATTCACACCTAGTCCTGATAATATTATTTTCTAGCAAGAAAAATTCCAGTAAATTTCCTACATTAGAATATTGACTCTACCATCTCCTAGCTATATAATCTTGGGGAAATTATTTAACCTCTCTGTTGCTTGGATGTTTAAATTTTCTCTTCTGTAAAATAGGAATACTAATAAAACTCATTTCCTAAGGTTAAATGAGTTACATTTTTATTTTAATAAATAAGAAACATCAAGCTCATTGACTTACTTTTCAAAGCATTTTACTATCTAATCTAAAGGCACTTTCTGAAAGGTATCTTCTGCCTGAAAAATGTATGGTCCAATTAACCTGAAACATGCCTCATTTTCTGAGAGTTGCTTGTTGGTTCCAACTTTCACACTTTTGCAGATGCTACTGTGTTTAACTACAATGTCCTTAACCCATATTCCACTTGCCCCAATCTATTGATATTTGATGTAACCTAGCCCAGTTCCAGGAGTTGTTGTTTGGTGCTGGTGAGTTGATTTTCACTTGTTGTGACTTCATGTGACAGAGTAAGGTTTCTTAGGCTGTAATCTTTACAGGAGCAGATCACCAGGTCTTTTCCCACTGAACCGCTGCTGGGGCAGTGGGGGGTCAGAAAGGGGGTAGAGGAGGGTAGTGGTGGTGTTTGAATTCAATTGCCAACCTTTCTTTAGGTTAGCAGTGAAGAGATTAACTGTTGTACCACCAGGGCTCTTTTGTTCAAGAAAACCAAGAAAAAACAAACCAAATCGACCATTGCCAATGAGTTGATTCTGAATCATGACAACCCTATAAGTAGAGAAGAACTTCCTCATAAGGTTTCCAAGGCTCTTTCTTTTAGGAAGCAGACTACCTCATCTTTCTTCTGTGGAGCGGCTGATGAGTTGAAACTACTGACCTTTGGATTACCAGCCAAACACTTTAACCACTATGTCACCAGGGCTCCTCTAGTTCAGGATGTTGTTAGATGCTGTGGAGTTGACTCCATGTCACAGAGACCCTATGAACAACAGAATCAAACACTGCCTGGTTTTGTACCATCCTTGTAATCCTTCTGAATAAAACCAAACTCACTGCCATCAAGTCGATTCTGACTCATGATTTTCTTTGGGTTTCTGAGGCAGTAAATCTTTACAGAAGTAGATTGCCCAGTCTTCCTTCATTGGAGTGGCTGGTGGGTTTGAACAGCCAACCTTCTGGTTAGCAGTCAAATGCCTTAGGCACTGTGCCACCAGAGCTCTCAAGAAATAGGAATGTCAGACTCAACACAATCTTTATTGCCACCTCTCACAGACTTAGTGTGAGGTTACAAATTTGAAGCAGCAGTCTTTAGACCAACTGTCCAAAAGGCCACAAACTGAAAGGAGAATGGGTTCTGAACTTGCCTGCAAGAAGGGAGATTATTACCAAGAGGATCTTATTCTTATGTTTGATAGTGATTATACCTTCTTTCCCTACTGAAATTCACTTTTGTTTCTTAGTTGATTGTTTGAGTGTTCTTATCTAGGATCTTCTGCTAGTGTTATTGTTGCAAATCATTGTTTATAATTTTCATGAAACATTTAACTAGAAGGACATTAACTTCTCAACAGACTAGAAACCAAGATAAGTGACAATATTAAATACTATGCTACCTTTACAAAGCTTCATATCCAACCTCACCCTAACTTCATCCTACATGGTGTCCTCTCCTTTCACTCATCTCCTTTCTATGAATTCCCTTTGCAATTCTTACCTCTCTTACAGCACCCATTTGATCCTTCTATGTCCTGAAGTCACTTGTGTATTCATTAAGAAATGGTGAAGGAATCAAGAGAGTTTGCCCCTTTGAGTTCTCCACAAGTATTTTGTCAGCAGTAGTCCCTTAAGTAGTCCTGGAAGAACATGGCTCCGGGAATTGATGGCATAGTGATTGAGATATTTCAACAAACAGATTCCCGATTGGAGACATTCACTCAGTTATGCCAAGAGATTTGGAAGACAGCTACCTGGCCAACTGACTGGAAGAGATCCATATTTGTGCCCATTCCAAAGA
>NW_006921827.1:957348-957816 GCF_000298275.1 Orycteropus afer afer | reverse complement strand
TCTCCTGTGGAGAGTTGGTAGGTTTGAACCGCCAATCTTCACTTAGCAGCTGAGTATGTTAATCACTGTGCCACCAGGTCTCCTTACTCATTCTGTAATAAGTGATAAATATTGAAGTTTTGGAGAGACTTAATTTTTTAAAAAGTTTCAGACAGTTGAGAGTAGTCCCTAACTTAAGAAAATGTCCCATTCCGAAGTCTCCATCATAAGTTGGTTCTGACCTAAATCTAATACCTCTTTTTTTTTCCCCAATTACTATTGCCTTTTATTATCAGTATTTTTATAAATCTTATCTTTAAACATCTGCAAGTGAACATTTGAGAATGATAACATCAGCAAATTATGCACTACAAATTTGTATGTAGTAAATATTACTACCCTTGTTACCCTACCGAGAGGGACCAGGTCTTCGGGAGCAAGGTAAGCACAGGCGTAGCACAGAGTAGCAGGCCGGAAGAGCAGGAGGAA
>NW_006921827.1:937045-937569 GCF_000298275.1 Orycteropus afer afer | reverse complement strand
GTTGTGGTCACTGCTTGGTCACAGCCAGCTACCCAGAGGGACCAAGTAGTTGAGCCTGTGGGCTTGGGACCATAGTTGCAGGGGACATCAAGCTCAATTGGCATAACATACTTTACAAAACATTGTTCCACCTCCTACTTTGGAAAGTAGCGACTGGGATCTTAAAAGCTAGCAAGCTGCCATCTAGATGCAACGATGGGTCTCTCCTCATCCAGAGAAAGAAGAATGAAGAAATCCAAAATTCATGGAAACAATTAGTCCTAGTGACTGGTACACCATCCAATCTGCAGCCTATATGACTATGAGATGAGAAGAACTAGAAGGTGCCTGGCTACCACTGTCATTCACTTGGAAGGGGATCTATGTAGGAGATCCTTGATAGAGAGGGAGAATAATGTGGAACAAAACTCAAAATCATTTGGAAAAAAAAAAGGGGGGGGGCAAGTTTGCTGGTCTGATAGAGCCTGGTGGAACCACTGAGACTATGTCCCCTAGCTGTCCTTCAGGTCTGGAATTGAACCCAC
>NW_006921827.1:933111-935920 GCF_000298275.1 Orycteropus afer afer | reverse complement strand
CTGGAGAAGGATGTCATGCTTGGTAGGGTGGAGGGTCGACAAAAGAGGGGGAGGCCTTCAACGAGATGGATTGATACAGTGGCTGCAATGATGGGCTCAAATATAGCAGGAATTGTGGGGCTGGCACGGGATCAGGCAGTGTTTCGTTCTGCTGTGCATGGGGTTGCTATGAGTCGGAAACGACTCGACGGCACTTAACAACAACACAACACAATGTCTCAAAATTTATCCATGTTATGCGGTGTTTTCAGAGTCTACATTATTCTTTAAGGGGTTGCATAGTGTTCCATTATGTGTATGTACCACAGTTTGATTATCCATTCCTCGGCTGATGAGTAGTTAGTATTTCATCTCTTTGCTATTGGGAATGATGCTGTGATGAACATGGATGTGCATATATCTATTTGTGTCCTGACACAATTCTTTAGGATATATACCAAATAATGAGATTGCTGGGTCAAATGGTATTGCTTTTTCCAACTTTTAAAGGAATCGTCATACTGATTTCCACAGTGGTTATCATTTTACAGTCCCACCAGAAGTGTATGAGAGTCCCAATCTCTCCACATTCTCCCCAGCATTTGTTATTTTCTGTCTTGTTCAACTTTGCTATTAATGCTGGGGTGAGGTGGCATCTCATAGTTGTTTGGATTTCCGTCTCCTTAATGACTAATGCTCTTGTGGTGTAGTGCCTAAGGCATTTGCCTGCTAACCAGAAGTTTGGTGGCTCAAACCTAACAGCCATTCCTTGGAAGGAAGATTGGATATTCTACTTTCACAGTGATACCACCTCGGCAATCCAAGGAGGGGACACTATGAGTTGGATCTGACTCGATGGCAGTGAGAATGGCTAATGATCATGAACATTTCTTCATGTGTTGTTGGCTGTCTGAATATCTTCTTCATTGAAGTGTCTGTTCATGTCTTCTGCCCATATTTTAATTGGATTCCTTGTCTTTTTGATGTTGAGGTGTTTTGAGTTTTCCATAAATTTTAGAGATAAGTGCTTTGTTTGGTATGTCATTGCCAATTTTTTTTTTTTTTTTTTTCCCATTCTGAAGTTTCTCTTTTCCCTCTTTGGAGAAGTTTTTTGATGTACATAAGAATTTAATTTTTAAAGGGTCCCAATCATTTAGTTTATCTTCTGCTGTCTCTGTGTCTTGGGTTATGCTTGATAGTCTATTTATGCTATAAATTAGGGCCCCTAAAGTTTGCCCCTAGTTTTCCTTTGATGAACTTTATTGTTTTAGGTTTCACATTTATGTCTAATCCATCTGGAGTTTGTTTTTGTGTATGGTGTGAGGTATGGATCTTGCTTCATCTGTCTCAAATGAAGTGCAAGTGACAATCTTTTTTATGAAAGTGGCAATCTCTTCTCCATTGAATGGATTGCAGCCCTTTGTCAAAGATCAGCTGGCCATAGATGGATTGATCTATTTCTGGATTCTCAATTCTGTTCCACTGGTATATGTGTCTGTAGTTGTACTGATACTAGGCTGTTTTGATAACTTTGTCTCTACAGTAGGTTTTGAGATCTGGGAGTGTGAGACCTCCTACTTTGTTCTTCTTCAGTAGTGTTTTGCTTACACCAGGTCCCTTTCCTTTCCATATAAATTAGTGATTGATTTTTCCATGTCTTTAAAGAATATTAATGGATTGGGATTGCATTCAATATATAGATTGCTTTGGGTAGTATTGACATTTTCACTATGTTGAATTTTCCTATCCATGAGCATGGTGTGTTCTTCCATTTATGTAGATCTCTTATAGTTTCTTGAAGCAGTTTTTTGTAGTTTTCTTTGTATAAGTCTATTGTGTTCCTGGAAAGATTTATTCCCAAGTATCTTACCTTTATGGTAGCTATTGTAAATGGTATTGATTTCCTAATTTCTTTTTCAGAGACCTCTTTTTTAGTCTAGGGGAATGAAATTCATTTTTATATGTTGCTCTTCTATCCTGCCACTATGCCAAATCTATTAATAAATTCCAGTAGTTTTCTTGCTGAGTCTCTTGGGTTTTCTATGTGTAGGATCATATCATCTGCAAATAGGGATAGTTTTACTTCTTCCTTATCAATTGGACGGCTTTGATTTCCCTTTCTTATCTTATTGCCCTGGCTAGGACTTCCAATTCAATGTTGAATAGAAGTGTACACAAAAAGCATCCTTTTCTGGTTCCTGTGCTCAAGGGGAATGGTTTCAGTTTATCTCCATTGAGAATAATGTGGTAGCATAGTGCCTAAGGCATTTCACTGCTAACCAGAAGACTGGTGGTTCAAACCCACCAGCCACTCCTCGGAAAGAAGGTTTGGCAATCTACTTCCGTAGTGATATTGCCTCGCAAATACAAAGAGGGGTTGTTATGAGTTGGGGCTGACTCAACGGCACATAATAACAACAACAACGTTTTTGCATATATCCACTTATTATGTTGAGGAATTTCTCTTCTATTCCTACTTTTCTGAGATTTTTTTTTTTTTTTTTTAATCAGGAATAGATGTTGGATTTTATCACATGGATTTTCTGCATTTGTTGATATAATCATGTGATTGTTTTCCTCTGTTTTACTTATGTGATGGATTAAGCTGATCATTTTTCTAATGTTTAAATGTTTAACCATTCTTATATACCTGGTATGAATTCCACTTGGTCATTATGTATTATTGGTTAGATGAGTTGTTGGAGTCTATTGGCTAAGATTTTGTTCAAGATGAAGAGGGAGCTCTGGTAGCATAGTGGCTAAAGCACTTGACTGCTAACCAGAAGGCTGGCGGTTCAAACCCACCAGCCACTCCTCGGAAGGAAGGTTG
>NW_006921827.1:922215-932176 GCF_000298275.1 Orycteropus afer afer | reverse complement strand
ACTGCCTCGGAAACCCAAGGAGGGGTCGCTATGAGTCGGGGCCGACTCGACGGCACACAACAACAACAACAACATCTATTGCTATAAATTGTCATCTGATCACTGCTTTTGCTGTGTCCCAAAGATTTTGGTATGTTGTGTTTTCATTCTTGTTTGATTGAGGACATTTTTTGAACTCATTTTTTTTTTTTTTTTAATTTCCTCTATTTCCCAATCATTTTTGAAGAGGTTGCTATTTAGTTGCCATGTTTCCTGTTTTTCTGTTGGTCTTCCTAGTTTTGATTTCTAACTTAGTAGCATTGCAGTCTGAGAAGATGTTTCACAGTATTTCAATGTTTTTAAATTTATTGAGGCTTTTTTTGTGGCTTAGCATATGGTCTATCCTGCAGAATAGTCCATGTGTGCTGGAAAAGTATGTATATTTTGCTCTTGTTCAGTGAAGTGCTCTGTAGATTTCTATGAGGTCAAGTGGGTTGATTATCCTGTTTAGTTTTTCTGTACCTTTGCTGGGATTCTTTGCAGTTGTTCTCTTTTATTGAGAGTGGTGTAGTAAAGTTTTCTACTATTACTGTGGACTCATCTATTTGTCTTTTAAATTCTGTTAAAATCTGCTTTATGTATTTTGGGGCTCCTTCATTGAATGCGTAGATATTTATTATGGTTATGTCCTCTTGTTCAATCAATCCTTTAGTCATTATGTAGTGTTCTTCCTTGTCCTTATCTCTCATAGTCATTCTTGCCTTAAGGTTTATTTTATCAGAAATTAATATCACCACTTCTGCCTTTTTTTTGCCATTTACTTGACATATCTTTTTCTAACCTTTGATTTTTAGTCTATTTCTGTCCTTGTGTGTAAGGTGAATCTCTTGTAGACAGCATATTGATGGGTCATGTTTTCTTATACAGTCTGCAACTTTCCATCTCTTGAATGGTGCATTTAATCCATTGAAATTCAGTGTAATTTAACAGTATGTATGAGGAGTTCTGGTGGTGTGGTGCCCAAGGCATTCAACTGCTAACCAGAAGGCTGGCAGTTCAAACCCATCAGCCACTCCTTGGAAGGAAGGTTGGGCAATCTACTTCCATAATGATACTGCCTCAGGAACCCAAGGAGAGATCTCTGTGAGTCAGATGCAACTCGATGGCAATGAGTTTGGTTGAGATGTATATATCAATGTCATTTTGTAAAATGTTTTTTCATGGTGTTGCTGATTTTTTTGTTCCTTATAATTTTCTGTGTTGAGCTCCTTTTGTTTATGAATCATGTTATCATCCCTTCATTGCTATTGTTTTAGTATTTGCTGAATATTTGTGCTTGTCCTTTTTTTTTTAAATTTTGATGTGAAAGTTTATTATATTTCTTTCAGTTTACTCTATGATTTATTATTTTCTTCCCAAGTTTAAAATAGTCTGTTTTATCTCATAATTGTCTTGACTCACTCACCATTTAGAAGTTTTATAACTACACAATTTTTTTTCCTCTTTTTGGTTTGTAGCTCTCTTTATTTACCAATTGATGTCTTCCATGCCCTATTTACAGTGTTATAAGCTTGTTTTACTTTGGATATTTCTATAGGTTGGTGTCATCATGTGTGTCAATCATCAGTTTTTTTCCTGTTGATAGTTCTCTATTAAAAGGACTCCCTTTAACATCTCTTGTAAGGTTGGTCTGGTTTTAACAAATTCCTGCAATGTCTGCTTATCTGGAAGTATTCTAATTTCACCCTCATATTTGATGTATAGTTTTGCTGAGTATATAATTCTTGGTTGGAGATTTTTTTTTTTTTTTTTTTTTTTTAGGTTTTTTTACACGTCATTCCATTGCTGAGAAATCAGAGCTGAATCTTTTTTATTTTTTTTCCTTTTGTAGACAACTTTTCATTTTTTCCATGTTGCTTTTAAGATTCCTTCTTTGTCTTTGGTATTGGTGAGCTTGATTATGATATTTCTTGGTAATTTTCTTTTGGAATCTATTCTGTTTGGGGTTCATTGAACTCTTTGGATTGATATATTATTGTCTTTCATCACATTAAGGAAATTCTCTTCCAACAAGTCTCTGAAAATGTTCTCTGTGGTTTATTTGTCTCTTTCTTTTCTGAAATTCTCATTAACACAGATTATTCCTCTTGATGTTATCCCACATGAATTTTAGGATTTCTCCATTTTGTTTTGATCTTTTGTATGATTTATCCTTTAACAAAGTAGTATTGAGGTATTTGTCTTCAATCTCACTAATTTTTTCTACAATTGATTTGATTCTACTCCTTTCCCTTTCAATGTGTTATCTATTCCTGAAATCTTAGTATTAATCTTCTGGATTTCTATTTTTTTAAATCATTTTTTAATTCATATTGTTAATTTCTTCTTTATTGCTTTCCTAAATTGTTAGAGTTTTGTCTGTATTTTTCTTAATTTTGCCAATGTTTGCCTTGATTTGTCTTTCAATCTATTGACGATATCCAAATATAATTCTTTTGAATTCCTTATCAGGGAGTTCCAATGCTGTTTTTATTCTCAAGGTGTTTCTAGGTTTGTATCCTAGTCTCTTGTTTTTATTACTTTATCTTGTTTATTTGTGTGGACTGTGATGATCTGTTGTCTCCAAGACATTTTGCAAGTGTTGTATTCATGTTTAATGTGTGAAAGAGAATGAGAGGATATGTGCAGATCTCTGTTTGATATTCATAAGGACCAAGTGAGGATGAGTTGAGCTGGTATTGGCCACTTCCTATCATTGATTATTTGGTGCAAAACAACTGGTGACCCTCAATCAATGAATGGAGCTCCAGAAGTTGCAAAAAAAATAAATAAGTAAAATCAAGAGAAGAAAAAAATCAAACAGCAAATGGAACAATTAAAAAAAAAAAAGTAATATAACAAATGTGAACATTTTTTCAAATTTTATTAAAAAGGATAAATGAAAGATAATGAGAAATGAAGAAAAATAACTGTAATATCTGTGGTTAGAGGAATGAGAGAAAAGTGGAAGAGTAAAGGAATAGCAAATGAAAAATGAAAAACTGCAAAAGGAAAAACAAGGAATGGGAAGAGCCAAAAGAAAGATAAAGGAAGGTAATCAGGAAAAGGGAGGAGAATAAAAGAGAAAAAAATAAAAAATAAATAAATAATCAGGGATGGGAAAGGGAAAAGAAAGGGAAAAAAATGAAAGAGGAAAATAAAAAGAATAATTTAAAAAACAAAAACAAAATGGTAGGGTGTCGGGCTCCTTTAAGGCACAGACTGGGATGGAATCCCTGCTTGTCAAGAAGGTGTTTGGAGATGGAGAATGGCCACACCTCTGTTCACCAAGAGGGTGTGGGGCATAAAAGTAACAAGGGGAATATTGCACCTTTCCCATCGTCAGCCTGCAGTTCAGTGGCCCATGCTGTCTCCAGCAATCAGAGCCAACTCTTATGTTACTGTCTAGGTAAGAATGCTACTTGCATACCTCCAAAATGGCTGCACCTGCTGCTCACAAACATTCAAAATGGATGTACCTTCAGGACAGCTGCTGGCAGTCCACAGGTCTGTTTGTCCTCTTCCCTGCCTTTTTCTTTTCTGATTGTCAGGCACCAATGCAGTTCTTGTCATTGCAATCCTTGTTGAGCAGAGCCAATTTTCAGTTTGCTATTGGGTAAAATTCAAAATGGCTGTGCACCCAGGAAAGCCTGTAGCCCACTGCTCTGTTTGTCTCCTCACTTACTGTTTCATTCCAGTTCTACTATTTTGTTTTTAATCCACTTCTTTGTCCTTCCCTTCAATACTCAGGGGTTTCTCATTGCTTTGTTGCAGAGGGTCTGAGTATATTGTCTGCCTCTTCCTCCATCTTGTGGAATTCTGTAAACACATTCTCAAGTTTGAATTTCCATAGTAAGGCAAAAGATTGGCAGCCATCTTGTGATCTTAAGAGCATCCACAGCAATGTTAAGGTCAGCTTTGTTCTGAAGTATTAGCAGTTATTTGACTTTGCTTTGACTCCTTAGAATTGACTACTGAAACACAGAAAAGCCTTTTCATGACTTAGAATTGTATTTATCTGTCTATATATTATACAACAGATATATATCTCTTTGATATTTTTCTTTATTTAATTAATTATTCATTATAAATCAATTTGCCACTGTGACTGGTTTTTTGTTGGGTTCCGCTGGTGTGATTCTGACTCACAGAGACCACATGTGATGGTAGAACTGGCCCATAGGATTTTCTTGGGTGTTATCTTTATAAAAGTAGTTTGACAGGTCGTTCTCCCAAGAACCTCTGTGTGAGTTCAAACTGCCAATCTTTCTGTTAGTAGCCAACAGCTCAGATGTTCCCAGAAGACATGCGGTTTTGAGTTAGGTGCATTTCATCACAGGCATGTGCTGGACCTTGTGGGAAAATGCCTTCTATCTTCCTATATAAGGTACTTATATGAGTCCTAGAGAGAACCTCATAAAGGTGAAGCTATATAATTTTCAGAAAAGCAGCATCTGAGTATATTTAAAAACCTTGGAACCAAACTATAACTACTGCTTGTCTTACTTACCATTGAGGCTTTTATTTATTTTGAGGTATTAAAATAGATCTTTTGTTTTCATTCTTTTTGTTTATTTCATTTTAGGAGGATTTTTTAAAATATATAATGAAATATTTCAGCAGTACATAAATTGTAGAAGATAAAATAACTAATAATTATTCTATCTGTTCCCCAATTTAAGAAAGCAAACATTTTACCATATGTGTTAGACTGCATTCTCTAGAGAAGCAAAACCAGTAAAGCTTATATGTAAAGAGAGAAAGATAAATTATGTTAGCAAAATGGCTCACACACTTCAAAAAGCTGGCAAGTCCCAAGTTGTTGGATAAAATGTGAAGCTAGAAGCTTTTCCCGACTCACGCAGCTGCAGGGGCTGACAAGCTCAAAGTTGGCAGGCAGTATATTGGTTGTTGACTCTAACGAATGACAAATCCAAGAACTCCAAATGGTGGATTGTTTACTCATGGACAGTTGTAGGCAGCACAACAGACCCTGATCCACAGAAGAGTGTCTCTTTTTCCCAGGACGTCCATAAATATATTGGAAGTGGGCCACACTCCGAGGGAAACTCCCTTTCAACTCATTGGCTGCTCAAAACATATACATATGATCTCATCATGGGACTAATCCACATCACAACTGCTTAAACCACTCAGAATTTTGGTCCAGCCAAGTTAACCCACAACTCCAACTTTCATACTATATTTGATTTAAATCTTTTGTAAACATAATATTACAAATACAATTTACATCCCCTTATCTCATTCTACTTTTTCTCTCCTTTTGTGCCTGGAGATTAATAAAAATAAAATTAAAATCTTAAATTAAGTGTTTAATATTATAATGCATTTTCTATATTTTCCACACATCTACATATAATATATGTAATTCTTGGGAATTTTAAAATTGTATCTGATTTGAGTAATACTGCATTCATTGTGCAAAATAATTTTACATACATTATGCCTTTCAGAATTTCTGGTTCTAGTTCATGCATTATTGGCAAAAATCCATTATAGAATATAAATGGGATTACATTGTATGGATAAAAAAATTTTATTTATATATATTCACACACTGATCAACAAGTACAGAGTTTAAATTAATAAATAATTTAATTATTGAGGTTTTAAGATGGTGTCATTGATGTTATAAACACCTCTCCATGGTTACTAATGAGATAGAACATATATTCTTAGGTTTATTGGTCATCTAACTTTCTTTAGTTGTTCATTTTCTGTTTATATAATCTAAATTTTTCTGCTGATATATGTTTCTTTATCATAAATATTTATAGAATATTTTATCTTATATTTTAACACTAATACTGTGTTGTTGTTATTGTTGTTATGTGCTGTTGAGTCAGACCTGATTCATAGCGACCCCTCCTTGGGTTTCTGAGGCAGTATCACTACAGAAGTAGATTGCCCCATCTTCCTTCTGAGGAGTTAACAACTCAAGAAATATTTTGACTCAAATATTTTGCAATATATATTATACATATATTTTTATGTAAAACATACAATGGCTTTGAGCCTCAAGTTAGAAAAAAAGGAAAGAATCACCATCTATACCTTCCAAAATAGAAGAGGAATAAAAAATTATAGCATAGAAAACTGTCAGCGTACCAGAAGAGAGGAAGAAAAAAACAAAAAAGGAAAGGGAAATCAATAGAAAACACTAAAGAATACTGTAGTTGGAAGACTAAACATGTAACAATAATAGCAAGTATACTTGTATTAAACTCACTTCTTAAAAAAATGACTTATATAATCAGATTTCCTTTAAAAACCATAATCTTATTTTGAGAGTCATGCCTAAAATATAAGGCAGTAGAAAGTTTAAAAGTAAAGAACGTTAAACATATGCATAAGGAAAAATTTTAACCAAAAGTAAATTGATGTCCTACATTAATGTGATACTAAATCATGTTTGGTAAGGTAGAGGGAGAAGAGAAATAAGGAAGAAGATGGACACAATATCTGAAACAATGGCCTTAAATATGTCAGTCATCATGAGGATGGTGTGGGACTGGGGAACTTTAAGTGTCAGCAACTCAACAGCAACTAACAACAGCAACAGTACTGAATTTTATTTTTAAAAATGTTTTATTGTGATTTGGGTGCAAATTTACAAAGCAGATTCATTATACCCTCAACAGTTCATACACATTTGGTTTCACAGCTCCAATTACAATCCCAACAATAAAAAGCTCTCCTCTTGTCTCCTCCCTGTGACTACTTCTTGCCTGTATCCTTATTATCTATGCATTCCCACCTGTTCAGCTTTTCTTCTATATGAAGGCTTGCTCTTCTGATGTCTCACAGTTGATTGATCTAAGCATTGGATCCCCTAGGCTAGGTGGGTGCATCTTCCTGGAGTAGGTGTTCTGCCTGTAGGTCTTTCTACTGTTTTGCTGAGAGCTAATCCATGGAAGGGAGCTCTGGAGTCATAGTGTCTAAGGCATCTGACAGCTAATCAGAAGGCTTGCTGTTCAAACTCACCAGTTACTCCTCAGAAGGAAGATTGGACAATCTACTTTCATAGTGATGCCACATCGGAAACCCAAGGAGGGGTTGTTATTAATTGGAATCAACTCGATGGCAGTGAGTGAGTGAATGAGAAACCATGGAAGTGAGTCCAGTTCCAACCTCAAAGGATAACCTGGGGCAATAGTCTCGGGGGTTCCACCAGACTCAATCTGACTAGTAATTCTGGTTATTTTGTGTTTTTGAATTTTATTCCACATTGTTCTTCCCACTCTATCAAGTATCACCAATTCTGATGCCTTTCTGAGTAGGAATAGGTGGCACTGGTAGCTGAGCATCATCTAGTTCTTCAGACCTCAGGATCGTAAGACTGAAGTTCCCATGGTCCATCATACCCTTGAACTACTTGTTATTTTGCTAGTCACACTCTTTTGTTATATTGCCTATCTGGTCATGGCTTTTAACTAGTCAGAAATTTTGCCCCTTATTTCCTCTCATCCCTGATAACCAACAAAGTAAATTTCCTTCCCTGTGTAAAACTTTCTTTGCCTTTTTATAATAACAGACTCATACATATCTGTCCTTCCATGATTGACTTGTTTCACTCAGCATAATATCCTCCAAATTCATCCACATTATGAGGAACATTGATTTTTAAGGCAAAAATATTAATAAGAATAAAGAAAGTTGATATATAAACTAAAGTAACAAAAATATGGAGAAAATTATGTAAAGACTTTATAAAAAAAATGTCATAAAACTTCATTGGAAGATGATGAAGATGACCTGAATATCTGTATATATGAAGATACCATTCATGTTCATCACTGGGAAGTTTCAATATTGTAATAACTATTATTCCTAAAGTATTCTATATATCCAAAACAACTCCATTAACATTCTTAAGGAATTTTTCATAAAAAGTGACAAATTAGTCTTCAATTTCAAATAGAAAAGTAATAGTACAAAAAGAACCAAGAATATTCAGTAGAAGAATTAGGAGGAGCAGATAGAACAGGAGAAGCAAAAAGAGAAGAGCAGGCCTCTAAAAGATTTGGGGTAATGTTCCTGGATGTCAAGATATTATAAAGTTATAGCAATTATAAAAAAATGTGATATTATCCAATCTATGATAAAGTTCCATAGATCAAACAGGAGAATAGGATATCTGGAAATCCACACATACTTATTGAGATTGGAGGTAACCAATGAGTGAGGAAGAAATAAATGGTGCTTGATTATTCTGTATAAGAATGGAAAATCAGACTATTAAGACTGGGCAATCTACTTCCATAGATACCACCACGGAAACCCAAGGAGGGATTGCTATGTGTCAGAACCGACTCGAAGGCAGTGCGTTTGATTTTGAAAATGGTATGACATACCAAAAAAGAAATTTCTTATTAATTAAAATTTAAATATAAAAAGTAAGACTTCGGTACTTAAAATAATAGAGAAAAAAAATATTATCTTGGCATAGGAAGCATTTTCTCAAACATGAAAGCAAAATTTTAGCATTTTTAAAAGAAAATATAGGAAAATATAATTTTATGGCCTTGAGATATAAAGTAATTTATTAAACAAGACTCAGAAAGCACAAAGCACAAACAATTGATAAATTCTACAAATGGCAAAAGATGCTACAAAAGTGTTAAATGACAACCAATAAAATGGGAGAAGAGTTTACATTTCAATTTTGTATTCCTCCCAAATAGTAGCCTTACAATTTTTATTTTCATTCCTGAAATAGTTTTATTTATATTTTAAATACATTTACTTAAGTATTATTTCTGTAATGAAGGTTCAAGTTACTTCATGGTTCATAGCTCCTCATTAGCAAAACAAAATAAATTAGTGTTCTTTAAACTTGCATTTTCTTTAGTAAATTCTTGTTCTTTTCTAAGAGAAAGTTTACTTTCCGTGTTGCCTATAAACATTTAAACGTGCTTATTTTAAGATTTTTGCCATAAAGTTCTAAAGAAATTTTATTTGGAGTGACATTTTGTTTCAGTTGTTGATTTTGTTTCCTAGATTAGCATTCAGTTTCTTAATATACAGAATCTTTTTGTGAGTTTATTTGGATTTGGATTTTTCTCACTTATTCTGTGTTACCCTTTCCTATCTACTGGTTAATAGTGGCCTCTATCTGCCCTCTATCCTATGATCCCTATAGATGAGCACCAGATCTAATAACCGTCATACCTTTCTCCCACACTAAGTGTTGCTCAGCTAATACAAACATGTCAGTCTCCTTTTTTCTAGTCATAAGGCCCCTTTGATGTTGTATAGCTTTAGGACCATGGGGCCATATAAGATTCATGCAAAGGCCACAGCAGTTTTTTACGTTCAACTACACGCCTTGATCAATTTCTCAGGTTTGTTTGAAACCATTTTAATCTCTGTTACCCTAGAGGAGTTGCCACCTCTAAAGCATAGCCAGTCCTGCTTTAGCCCTACTCACCATCTCTCATTTCTATTCTTGTCTGTTCCATAGAGATACTGTCTTATTTTACAGCCCAGCTCTGTTCATTAATTTTTTGTTGTTTGTTTATATTTTACCAGTCATTCCTATGTGTTTGTACTAGTATGGAATGCATTAAGACATATAGTTACTGTGTCAACTTGACGAAAAGTTTCTTTTTTTTTATTTACTCTACTTTGAGTTATCTTCACGTTTTCATCCAAAAAACTCTTAATTGATAACATTGTTATATATATGACATTTTAAGTATATAATATATATTTTTTGATATATTTTATATATTTCGTGTACTACCATTGAGTCAATTCCAACTCATAGTGACCCATAAAATTTCAAAAGCTGTAAATCTTTACAGGACTAGATTGATTCATCTTCCTCCTGGAGAACATCTGGTGGGTTAGAACTGCTGATATTCAGGTTATGAGCCAAATGCCTTAACCACTGCACCACCAGAGCTCCATATATCTATAT
>NW_006921827.1:920733-922097 GCF_000298275.1 Orycteropus afer afer | reverse complement strand
TATATATATATATAAGCTCTGGTAGCATAGTGGCTAAGGCACTTGATGCTAACCAGAAGGCTGGTTGTTCAAACTCACCAGCCACTTCTCAGAAGGAAGATAGGGCAATCTACTTCCGTAGTGATACTGCCTTGGAAACCCAAGGAGGGGTCACTATGAGTCGGGTCTGACTTGATGGCACATAACAACAACAACATATACCTAAGGCATTAAACTGCTAACCAGCTGGAAACCACCAGCCACTCCATGAAAGACAGACTGGGCAATCTACTTCTGTAGAGATTTGTTGTTGTTGTTGTTGTTGTTATGTGCCATTGAGTAGAGATACCACCTCAGAAACCCAAGGAGGGGTCGCTATGAGTCAGGATTGACTCAACAGTAGTGAGTTTTTCTTTTTTTTTTTTGGAGTTGTTAGTTGCTGTCTAGCTGGCTTTGGCTCATAGTGACCCTGCATATACAACAGAATGAAACACTGCATGGTCCTCCTGCATCCTTACAAACCTTCCTATGCTTGAGCCCATAATTACAACCACTGTGTCAGTAATCTTGTTGAGGATCTTTCCTTTTTTCACTGACCCTTTACTCTACCAAGCATGATATCCTTCTCTAGGGAATGGTCCCTTCTGACAACATACCCAAAGGAGGTGAGATGAAGTCTGGCCATTCTTGATTCCAAAAAGTATTCCAGTTACATTTCTTCCAAGACAGATTTGTTAGTTCTTCTGGAAGTCCATGGTATTTTCAATATTCTTCACCATCAAAACAGCTCAAAGGCATCAACTCTTCTTTGGTCTTCCTTATTAATTGTCCAGCTTTTTCACATTGTAGGAGCTCTGGTAGGAGCTCTGGTAGCATAGTGCCTAAGGCACTTGACTGCTAACCAGAAGGCTAGAGGTTCAAATCCAACAGCCACTCCTTGGAAGGAAGGTTGGGCAATCTACTTCTGTAGTGATACTGCCTTGGAAACCCAAGGAGGGGTGGCTATGAGTTGGTTCTGACTCAAGGGTACATAACAACAACAACAGCAACAGGAGCTCTGGTAGCATAGTGCCTAAGGCATTTGACTGCTAACCAGAATGCTGGCAGTTCACACCCACCAGCCACTCCTTGGAAGGAAGATTTGGCAATCTACTTTTGTGTTGTTGTTGTTGTTAAGTGCCCTTGAGTCGTTTCCAACTCATAGCGACCCCATGCACAGCAGAACGAAACACTGCCTAATCTCGCACCAACCCCACAATCCCTGCTATACTTGAGCCCATCATCGCAGCCACTGTGTCAATTCATCTCATTGAAGGCCTTCCCCTCTTTCGTCGACCCTCCACCCTACCAAGCATGACATCCTTCTCCAGGGAATGGTCCCTTCT
>NW_006921827.1:916956-918404 GCF_000298275.1 Orycteropus afer afer | reverse complement strand
TCACATATACTTTGCTTCATGACATTGACTACAATTTACCACAATTCAACAGCTCCCCTCCAATGTTCTCCCCATAGTTACCTCTTCCCTGTGTCCTTCCCTCCCATCCCTCCTGACACCCAAGTGGTCTTCCTGTGCATAAGCATCCCTTCTATTATCCCATGACTGATCAGTCCAAGAAGTGTGTCCACCTAAAGTAAATGTTCAGCTCATATGCCTCTCTTATTGTTTGGCTGGAAGCCACAGGAGTCAGTTCCATTCCAGACCTGAATGGCAGCTAGATGCAATATTCTCAGGGGTTCCACCATGCTCTATCAGACCAGCAAACCTGGTCCCTCTTTTTTTTTTTTTAACTGATTTTGAATTTTGTTCCACATTGTTCTCCCACTCTATCTAGGCTCTCCTACATAGATCTCCCTCCAAGTGATTGACAGTGGAAAGTGGGTACCATATATTTCTTCTGGTATCATAGTCATATAGTCTGAGGATTGCATGGAGTACCAGTTGCTTGGACTAATCGTTTCCACATGTCTTTGATTTTCTTCATTCTTCTTTGCTCTGGATGAGAAGAGACCCTTCATTGCATCTAGATGGCCACTTGCAAGATTTTAAAACCCCAGTTTCTACTCACCAAAGTAGGATGTGGAGCAATGTTTTTGTGTAGAATGTCATGCCAATTGAGCTTGATGTTCCCTGACACTATGGTCTTGAGCCCACAGGTCCAACTACCCGCTCCCTCTGGGTAGCTGGCTGTGAATAAGAAGAGACTGCAAACTTGCCCCTTGTTAGCTGTACTGTATACCTTAGAATTCTTACAGAACATACAAATACACTTGTAGAAATCTTGTCTGCCAACCCTGTACATGGTCATGGACAACTCCCCCCTGTGTAGACATATGGAATAGTTCAGCCTGTCCACCATCTATCCACCCATATATCATTTATCTTCACTGACAACTCAGTACTGTATGTGCAAAAGGACATGTTTGTTGTCTGTACCTCCCGTGCACCTATGTCTTCCTCAGTGCCACCAAGTTGATCACTCACATTTGGTACACTGCCCTGCTCTTCACCCAAATCAATACTTGTCTCTACCTATCTAACAGTGTTCCCTCTCCTCCGTTCCCAACCCTGGTAACTAACAAAGAATATCTCTGTCCATAAATAAACCTTTCCTTGACTTTCTACAATAACAGACTAATATAATATTTGTCCTTCTGTGATTGACTCCTTTCACTCAGCATAATGTTATCCAAGTTCATCCACATTAGGAGGTGTTTTGCCAATTCTACATTATTCTCTAGGGTTGCATAGTATTCCATGTTGTTGTTGTTGTTGTTATGTGCCATTGACTCATAGCAACCCTTCCTTGGGTTTCTGAGGCAGTATCACTATGGAAGTAGATTGCCCCATCTTCCTTCTGAGGAGTGGCTGGTGGGTTTGAACCA
>NW_006921827.1:894733-916101 GCF_000298275.1 Orycteropus afer afer | reverse complement strand
CCTCAGAAGGAAGAGTGGGCAATCTACTTCCATAGTGATACTGCCTCGGAAACCCAAGGAGGGGGTCACTAAGAGTCGGGTCTGACTCTACAGCACATGACAACAATAACAAATTTGCCTCTAGTTTTTCCTTGAGGAACTTTATAGTTTTAGGTTTCATATTTAAGTCTTTGATCCATCTGTCATTTTTTGTGTATGATGTGAGGTACAGATCTTGTTTCATTTTCTGCAAATAGACATCCAGTTTTGCTAGCAACATTTGTTAAACAGACATTCTCTTCCCCATTTAATGGATTTTGTCCCTTTCTCAAAGATCAGATAATCATAGGCTGATGGGTCTATTTCTGGGTTCTCAGTTTTATTCCATTGGTCTAAGTGTCTGTGGTTGTACCAATACCAGAAAGTTTTGACTACTGTAGCTGTAGAGTAGGTTTGAAGATTTGGGAGTGTGAGACCTCCTACTTTATTCTTCTTCTTCAATAAACCCAACACACTATTGTCGAGTTAGATCTGACTCATAGTAATGCCTCCTTGTGTTTCCAAGGCAGTGTCAGTATGGAAGTAGCTTGCCCAACCTTCCTACTGAGGAGTGGCAGGTGGGTTTGAACCTCCACCCTTCTGGTTAGCAGTCAAATGCCTTAGGCACTACACCACCAGAGCTCATGGTGCTTTGCTTATCTGAGGTCTCTTTCCTTTCCATATAAAGTTAGTGATTGGTTTTTCCCTATCTGAAAGAGTGTTGATGAGATCTAGATTGGGATTGCATTGAATGCATAAATTGTTTTGGTACAATTGCCATTTTCACAATGTTCAATCTTCCTATCCATGCTCTTCCATTTATGGAGATCGCCTATGGTTTCTTGAAGTAGTTTTCTTTGTTCAGGTCTTTTTTACCCAGGTAAGGTTTATTCCCAAGTATTTTATTTTTTGGTAGCTATTGTAAATGATATTGATTTCCTCATTTCTTTTTCAGCAATCTCTTTGCTGTTGTAGAGGAATCCAACTGATTTTTGGATGTTGATCTTGTGTCCTGCTGCTATGCTAAATCTCTCAGTTTATTTCAGTAGTTTTCTGTTTTGTTTTGTTTTTTTAACTGTCTCTTGGGTTTTCTAGATATAGGATCATGTCATCTGCAAGTAGGGGTAGTTTGACTACTTCATTACCAATTTGGATGCCTTTGATTTCCCTTTTTTTGCATTTTTTGCATTTGCCCTGGCTAGAACTTCCAATACAGTGTTGAATAGAAGTGGTGATAGACGGCATCCTTGTCTGGTTCCTGTTCACAAGAGGAATGGTTTCAGTCTCTCTCCATTGAGAATAATGTTGGCTGTTGGTTTTGCATAGATGCCCTTTATTATATTGAGGAATGCCCCTTCTATTCCTATGTTGCTGAGAATTTTCATCAGGAATGGGTGTTAGATTTTATTAAATGCCTTTTCTTCATCAATTAATATGATCGTGTGGTTCTTTTCCTTTGTTTTATTTATGGTGGATGACATAGATTGTTTTACAAATGTTGAACCATCCTTGCATACATGATATGAACCCCACTTGGTCATAATGTATTATTTTTTGGATATGTTGTTGTAGTCTATTGGCTATGATTTTGTTGAAGATTTTTGCATCTCTATTTATGAGAGTTATTGGCCTGTATTTTTCCTTTTTGGTTGCCTGGTTTTGGTATCAAAGTTATGTTTCCTTCATGAAATGAATTTGGGAGGATACCATCCTCTTTGGTGTTCTGGAATAGTTTGATTAGGATTGGTGTCAGTTCTTCTCTGAATGTTTGATAAATTCTCCAGTGAAACTATCTGGGTCAGGACTTTATTTTGTTGGTGATTTTCTTATGACCTGTTTAATTTCTACTTTTGTTATGAATGTGTTCAATTTTCCCACCTCAGTCTGTGTTAGTTTATGTAAGTGGTGTGTTTCTAGAAATCTGTCCATTTCTTCGAGATTTTCTAATTTATTGGAGTACAGTCCTTCATAGTATCTTGATGCTATCCTTTTTATTTCAGTTGTTTCTGTGATGTTGCCCACTTTGTTTTTTATTCATGTTATTTGTATTCTCTCCCTCTTTACCTTTACTAAATTTCCCAGTGGTTTGTCAATTTTATTAATCTTTGCAAAAATCCAACTTCTAGCCTTGCTGATTTTTTTCTATGTTCTTTCTATTTTCTGTTTCATTGATTTCTGCTTGAATCTTTATTATTTCCTTTCTTCTGGGGATGGTAGTCTTTTCTTGCTGTTCTTTCTCTAATTGTAGGAGATTTTGGTTTAAAGTGTGGATTTTGTCTCTGTCTTCTTTTTTGATGTATGCATTTATTGCTCTAAATTGACCTCTGATCACTGCTTACATAAACTAACACAGACTGAGGTGGGAAAAGAACCACATGATCATATTAATTAATGCAGAAAAGGCATTTAATAAGTAGTCAGGGCTGATTTTTCGGTTAATTCTTAGGTTCTAACACCACTTGGCAATTTCCAAGCTGTCCATACTGTCAGGATCACTGACAGCCTGTAGCTCCATATGTCTCCTTTTTCAGTGTTTTCATCCAGGTTCTTGTATTAGTTGAAGTTTAGTCTACTTCTGTATCCTTCCTTTCAAAGCCCAGGGCTCCAGGATTGTCTTCTGAATCTGAGTTATTTGGTCCCCCCTTTCTTTGTTGAAGAGGGACTGTGTAGTTTGTTTGCTTATTCTGTCATCTTGGTGGAACTCTCCTCACCTGTCCTTTTACACAACGCCCCCCCCCACACACACACATATTGGATAACTGTTTGATTTAATTACATTCAAAAAGGAAGGCTTCTATCACTGATTTGATAAGTTTGGTATATTTTTCTAAATCATATTAAAACAAATGGCTTAACTAGTATTTTTTTAAACAGTTATCTATTTATCACTTGAAATCACTTCATTAACCATCACTCTGAAGTACTCATGAAAAAAATGTGGTAAATTATACTACTCCCCTTATCTAAGTTTACATATTTATTATTGGGTTTAGTTATTTAACCATGTAAACATCCAGAGCTGTGTTAAATGGTTTATAAAATGCAGGAAATGTTTTTTGGATCCAGTTGACAAGGATCAACCTTTTATTCTATGTTTAGATTTGGGAGTTTAGGGATTTTGATTATCAGTTAATTCTTTTGTAGTTTCCACATTACTATGAACAGTATGGCCTAGCTTTATGGTTTTAAGAAAATATTTGAAGCAGTAAAGTGCACCCATAATTTAAAATAACATTGTTCATGTAGCTAGTAATGAACTATATATTTTTGTTTATTTACTTTTCAGAGAAAGATTGTTTTCTTCACTTTAAATGTAAACAGAAGAATTTTTAAGTTTCTTTAATGCTGTATCTCACATGCAGTGATATAATGTGAAATGTGATAATTATTTATTTCTTGTTAGTACTGAATGGAAAAACTGAACTGCTCCTAGTCTTACTCATTTATGAAGATGAGTATTTAGTTTCCTTGAGATACTTTTCAAAGAGATCTGACTTTAGGACTGAGGAAGATTTGTAAGTGCAAGCAGATTTGGTGACAAGAGCTCTGCTGTGAACATGGATGCTGCAGTAGGGCCTGTGATGCAGTGAGTTACTTGATGTGGCTTTTCTAGCCATAATCTTTGTAACTCCCACTAGATTACTGGTTGGCACCATGCAAATAAGGTATATGGATACCCAATGTGAGGATTGGTTAGTTTTGCTATGTTGCTGGGCTTAAAATGAGCCTTCCTAGAGGCAGAAATGGGGATCTCACTGCCATCAAGACAGAAGAGCTGGAGATAAAGTGGAGCGTGTCCTTGGACCCAAGGCCCCTGTGCTGGATCTCCTTGGCAGACATGTCCAGCTGAGAGATGGTAGCAGTGGAACCAAGAGTCATGAAACAGAGCAGAGGCCTTGCCAGCACATGGAGTGAGAAAGCTGAGTGCCTTTGGGCAGGAGGCTTGCTGGCAGAGGGGGTGCAAGTAGATGTACTGATCAGCAGAGCTAAAAGAACTTGGTAACAATTCTCCAAGGAGGGCAGAGACTAGACCAAAAGGCCAAGGGCCAGAGAGGCATAATTGAAAATATAGTAGAGAGGAGACCGTCCTGAGTGAAGAATGGTATCCTGAGTATGTTCCTGAACCTGAATTGTAGCCTGTTACTTCTCTAATAAACCCCACAATCATGACTATAGTCTGTTAATTCTGTGTGGCCATTGCAACGAGTTATTGAACTCAGCAGAGAAGTAGCGAGTGCTATGAGAGGGACAGTTGATTTCAGCATTGGTAAAAAGGATAAAGGGTGGCAGCATCTCTGGCCTCATAATAATAAGCCTTGGACTGTTGATGGTGACTCTGTTTCCAGGTTGAAGAGGTCAGAAGATGCTACCTCCAAGCCCTTTTTGCAGGGCACTTGCAAAATATTTGTCTAAACATATAAATCTTATGTTCTTTCTCAGAAAGTAACTTGGTGTTGTTGTTATGTGCTACTGAGTCAGCCCTGACTCATAGCGACCCCTTCTTGGGCTTCCCAGGCAATATCACTACAGAAGTACATTGCCCAACCTTTCTTCTGAGGAGTGGCTGGTGGGTTTGAACCACCAGACTTCTGGTTAGCAGTCAAATGCCTTAGGTACTATGCTACCAGAGCTCCTAACTATATAGTTTATACTTTCATTCCTGAAATGATCTTCTTTAAACTTAAAATATATTAATTTAAATATTATTTCTCTCATGAAGTTTAAAGTTACTCAGTGAGTCATCAGAGGCTGATAACCATGTTCATGATCTATTGAGTTCTGTTTTCTTTTAAGTGGGTCCATGAGGATTGCAATTTCTGATGCCTGATTGTCCACTTCCTAAAACATATTAAGGAAGAGTTTCACTAAATTTTTCAATCATACCAGTATTTTTATTTTTTTTTTTTTAAATGTAGTGGTGGTTTTGTTTTCTTGGAGTTTATAAGGTGTATGTTTTTGTTGTTGTTTGCTTTTATTTTTGTTAATTATTAGAAATTCATTTTAGAGAAAACAAGAATAATCTTCTAAATTTGGCACATAAGGTATTTGACTACTAACAAGAAGATTGGTTGTTCAAACCCAGCAGCTGCTCCATGGAAGGAAGATGGAACAATCTACTTCCATAAAGATTTACTGCCTCAGAAACACAATGAGGGTCACTATGGATTGGAATCAACTTGGTGGCAGTGAGTGAGGAGTCATTCTTACCCTTCCATATATCTTTACATCTGTAAATTAAATGAACAGTAACAAATTTTATGTTTAGAGACCTCCTTATTAAATGTATTAGGATCACTACCTTTGATCACTAATTAAATGAGTTTGTATTTTCCAACTCATCCCCCAGGTTCATAAGAAGTCAAGGAGTTGCTATGGTTAAGTCATTGACATCAAGGCAATGATCATCATTTGAATGTATGGCCTTGGACTTCAACATCGTAAGCTGACAAAAAAGGATATATTTTTGAGTAAAACCAAACCAAACTCAATGATGCTGAGTCAGATCCAAGTCATAGTGACCCCTCCTTGAGTTTCCAAGGTGGTGTCACTACAGAAGTAGATTGCCCAACCTTCCTTCTCAGGAGTGGCTGCTGGGTTTGAACAGCCAGCCTTCTTGATAGTAGTCAAATGCCTTAGGCACTATGCTACCAAAGTTCCCTTTATATTCATGTGTAGTTCATACTGAAAACTGTAATCTTTGATATTCATCAATAAGGGCTTCAAGTCTTCTTTCACATTCACCAAGTAAGGTTATGTCATCTACATATTGCAGATTATTGGATGAAAAATCTTCCTCCAACTCTGATCCCACGCTGTTCTTCATATATTCTAGTTTCTTGGATTATTTGCTCAGTATAAAGAATGAATAACTATAGTGAAAGTATATGACCCCGATGCACACATTTCCTGATTTTAAACCATACAGTATCCCCTTGTTCTGTTTCAATGACTTCTTCTTGGTCTATGTACAGGCTCCTCATGAGCACAATTAAGTGTTCTGGAATTCCCATCCTTCACATTGTTATCCATAATTTGTTATGATCCACACAGTCAAATGCCTTTGCATAGGCAAAAAACACAGGTAAATATCTTTTTGATATTCTCTGCTTTCAGCCAAAGTCCACCTGAAATCAGCAATGGATATTTCTCATTCCAACCCCACTTATGCATCCAGCTTCAATTGCTGACAGTTCCCTGTCAATATACTCTGCAAACGTTTTTGAATTATTTTCAGCAAAATTTTACTTGCATGTGAAATTGATGATATTCTTCAATAGTTTCTGCATTTTTTTGAATCACCTTTCTTTGGAATGGGCACAGATATACATCTCTTCCAGTCAATTGGCTAGGTCTTTCAAATTTCTTGGCATAAATGAGTGAGTGCTTCCAGTTTTCCACCTAATTGTTGAAGTATCTCAGTTGGTATTCCATCAATTCCTAGAACTTTGTTTTTCATCAAAGCCTTCAGTTAGCTTGTACTTCTTCCTTCCTTACCATTGATTCTTAATCATATGCTACTTCCTGAAATGTCAACCAATTATTTTGGTATAGTCATAGAATATATAATTAAAGTCAATATTGGCATTTTATAAATGAGAAATATTATAATTTTCATGTCACAATTTATTATAGCATTTTTGGTGAGAATTAAGTTGAAATTGGAGTCCCAGGGTGGTGCAATAACTTAATCATTCGGCTACTGTGTTGGTTACCTCTGTGCCTCTATAACAGAAACTACCACAAATGTGGATAGCTTGAACAAACAGGAATTTATTCTCTTACAGTTTGGAGTCTTTAAGTCCAAGTTCAAAGTGCCAGGCTCTAGGGGCTAGATGAAATCCCCTCAACCTTGATCTTCAGCTCTGCCTCCTGCTCCTGGCTGACTGGAGCTAGAGGCTTTCATTCACTCAAACAGCTACTGGCTGCTGAGACTAACAAGCTCAAGGTCGACAAATAAAATGGGACAGTCCTGATGTTACCAAACCACATGGCAGGCCATTAATTCAAGTCCATTGTAAGTCCCAAGGTCAGCAGAGCATGGCAGGCTGCTGAACAACAACATGACTACATGCACGGTCCAAGCATGACATAAGCTGGAGACCATTCCTAAAGCTACTTCTTATATACAGGAAGCAGACCACATACCCAAAGCAGCTACTCAGCTGCTTGTGGTAGATCACACCATGGAGCTGATTGCCAGTCTCATCATGGTGAATAACTACCATCAGGCTGCCCAGGCCCAGCCAAGTAGACACACAAACATAACCACCATAGCTGCTAACCAAGAACTTTTTTGTTCTAATCTACCCAAGTAAATTTTGAAGAAAGGCCTGATTTTCTGCTTCTAAAAAAAAATCACTGCTTTTGAAAGCCCTAGAGACTGCATTTCTGCTTTGACACTCACAAGACTGTCATGAGTTGGAATTGGTTTGAGGGCAATTATTTTCATTTATTTATTTTGAAATTGAAATTGGTTGAAACTTAGAAAGTTTTGAAATTTATTTTTCTTCTTTCTCTTAAATATTGAAATGTATTATTGTGGCTTGTGGAAGATGGTGCTTTGTATTTTTTTTTTTTTTTTGATAATTCTTTAAGCATATTACTTAAATTCATTACTTAAATCCTCACAAAGATGTTTCCTAATAATTTACATGTAGAGCATTGAGGAAGAAGCCCTGTGGACACACCAGGTAAGCAGTCAGCTCCTACCTGAAAGTCCAGTTATTCAAACCGCCACAGTATCTCTTCAGGAGAAAGACCTGATCATCTTTTGTTGTTGTTAGGTGCCATTGAGTCTTCTCCAACTCATAGCAATCCCATGCATAATAGAATGAAACACCTCCTGGTACTGCGTCAGCTCCACAATCCATGCTACACTTGAGCCCATCACCACATCCACTGTGTCACTCCATCTTATTGAGGGTCTTCCCTTCTTTCATTGACCCTCCACCTTACCAAGCATGACATACTTCTCCAGGGAATGGTCCTTTCTGATAACATGACCAAAGTAGGTGAGAGGAAGTCTGGCCATTCTCGCTTCCAAGGAGCATTCCAGCTGTACTTCCTCCAGGACAGATCAGTTAGGTCTTTTAGCAGTCCATGGTACTTTCAGCATTCTTCACCAACACCACAACTCAAAAGCATCAATTCTTCTTCAGTCTTCCTTATTTATTGTCCAGCTCTCACATGCATATGAGATGATTGAAAATATCATGACTTGTGTCAGACGCACCTTAGTACTCAAGGAGACATTTTTGCTCCTCAGCACTTGAAAAAAGTTCTTTGCAGGTGGCTTGCCCAGTGCTATACATCCTCTGATGTCCTGACTACTGCTTCCATTGGTGTCAATTGTAGAACCAAGCAATGTGAAGTCTTTGGCAACTTCAATCTTTTCTCTATTTATCATGATGCTGCTTATAAGTCCAGTTTGAGGATTTTTGTTTTCTTTATATCAGAGTGTAATCCATACTGCAGACTATATTCTTCAATCTTCATCACTAAGTGCTTCAAGTCATCCTCACTTTCAGCAAGCAACGTTGTGTTGTCAGTGTATCACAGGCAGTTAACATCCTTCCTCCAATCTTGATGCCATGTTCTTCTTCATATAGTCCAGCTTCTCAGATTATTTTCTCAGCATAAAGATTGAATGAGCATGGTGAAAGAATACAACCCTGACACACTCCTTTCTTGATTTTAAACCATGCAGTGTCCCCTTGTTCTGTTCAAATGACAACCTCCTGGTCTATGTACTGGTTCCTCAAGATAACAATTAAGTGTTCTGGAATTCCCATTCTTCTCAATGTTATCCACAATTTGTTATAATCCACACAATCAAATGCTTTTGCATAGTCAATAAAACACAAGTAAACATCTTTCTAGTATTCTTTCTTTGAGCCAAGATGCATCTCATATCTGCAATGTTATCCCTTGTTCCACATCCTCTTCTGAATCCAGCTTGCACCTCTGGAAGTTCCCTGTCAATATACTGCTGCAACCATTTTTTAATTATCTTCAGTAAGATTTTACTTCTGTGCAATATTAATGATATTGTTCTATAATTTCTAAAT
The DNA here is from genome assembly GCF_000298275.1 of Orycteropus afer afer. Lineage (NCBI taxonomy): Eukaryota > Metazoa > Chordata > Mammalia > Tubulidentata > Orycteropodidae > Orycteropus > Orycteropus afer. The sequence goes on along the minus strand of NW_006921827.1, from coordinate 907,015 downwards.
TCTGTGGGATCACCTTTCTTTGGAATGGATAGAGATATAGATCTCTTCCAGTCAGTTGACCAGTAGCTGTTTTCCAAATATCTTGGCATAACCAAGTGAGTGCCTCCAGTGAGCCATCGTTTGTTGAAACATCTTAATGGATATCCCGTCAGTTCCTGGAGACTTGTTCTTTGGCAATTCCTTCAGTGCAGCTTTGACGTCTTCCTTTAATATCATTGTTTCTTGATCATATGCCACCTCCTGCAATGGATGAAGATCTACCAGTTCTTTTTGGTACAATGACTCTGTGTATTCCTTCCATCTTTTGATCCTTCCTGTATCATTCATATTTTCCCCATAGAATCTTTCAATATTGCAACTCCAGGCTTAATTTTTTTCCTCAGTTCTTTCAGCTTGAGAAATGCCAACAGTGTTTTTCCCTTTTGGTTTTCTAACTCCAAGTCTTTGTACATTTCATTATAGTAATTGGCTTTGTGTGTTTGAGCTGCTGTTTGAAATATTATGTTCAGCTCTTTTATCTTCTCATTTCTTCCATTTGCTTTGACTCCTCTCTGATCAAGGGCAAGCTTCAGAGGCACTTCTGTCATCCATTTTTTTCCCCCTCATCTTTTTAGTGACCTGTTGCTTTCTTCATGGATGATGTCCTTGATATCATCTCACAATTCTTCTGGTTTTTGGTTTCTGGTGTTCAATGCATCAAATCTATTCTTTAGATGGTCTATAAATTCAAGAGGGATATATTCAAGGTCATATTTTGTCTTTCCTGTACTTGTTTTAATTGTCTTCAACTTCAAGTTGAACTTGCATATGAGCAATTAATAGTCTGTTCTACAATCAGCTCCTGCCTTGTTTTGACTGAAGATATTGAGCTTTTCCATCTCCTCTTGCCACAGATGTAGTCAATCTGATTCCTGTGTATTCCATCAGGCCAAGTCCACATGTATAGCCACTGTTTGTGTTGTTGAAAAAAAGGTATTTGCAATGAATAAGTCATTGGTCTTGCAAAATTCTTTCATGTGATCTCCAGCATTATTTCTGTCACCAAGATCAAATTTTCCAACTACCAATAATTCTTCTTTGTTTCCAACTTTTGCATTCCAGTCACCACTGATGATTAACACATCTTGATTGCATGTTTGGTCAATTTCAGACTGCAGAAGTTGATAAAAATCTTCAATTTCCTCACCGTTGGCTTTAGTGGTTGGTACATCAATTTGAATAATAGTCGTATTAACTGGTCTTACTTGTAAGTGTATGGATATTATCCTATGAGTGATAGCATTGTATTTCAGGACAGATCTTGAAATATCCTTGGTGATGATGAGCACCACACCATTCCTCTTCAAACTGTTATTCTCAGCATAGTAGTCACATGGTTGCCTGATTCAAAATGGCCATAACCAGTGCACTTCAGCTCACTAATGCCTAGGATATCAATGTTTATGCATTCGGTTTCATTTTTGACAACTTACAATTTTCCTAGACTCATACTTTATACATTCCATGTTCCAATTTTTAATGGATGCTTGCAGCTGTTTCTCCTCAATTTGAGTCATGTCAGCAGATGGAGGTCTCAGAAGCTTTACTTTATCCATATCATTAAGATTGCTTCTACTCTAATGGTGCAGCTCTTTCCCAATGATATTTTGAGAGCTTTCTGACCTAAGTTGCTCATCCTCCTGCACTGTATCAGTTTTTCCAAGCTATTCATATAGTTGCCTGGTAAAGTAACAGACAGTGTTTCTCTGCTATTCATAAGGTGTTCCCTGGCAAATTCTTTCAGAAGTGGATGGAATCTTCCTTTTTCCTAGTCTGTCTCAATCTGAAAGCCACACTGAAACCTGTGCAGCTTGTGCAACCCCGCTGACATTTGAAACACCGGTGGTACAGCCTCAAGCCTCACAGCAACACACTACCACAGTATGACATACTGATAGAAAAATTTGTCTCCCTTAGCTGTTCAAAATCTTTCTACCTGCCCCTTACCTGGGTCCCTCTGCTACTTGCTCACTCTGTCCTGGTCCCCCTGGCTTTCCTTTCCTTTTCCCACCACTGTTCCTGCTGTTTGGGGTGTGGGGCCTATGACCCTTCCCTTACCTGGATTCCTCTACTGCTTGCTTGCTCTGTCCTAGTCACCCTCATCACCTATTCCTATGAAAATTACAAACTAGAAGGTCCTATGGGGCAGTCCTACTTTGTGACAAGAGCTTGCTATGAGTTTAAATCAACTCCACACTAGCTAACAACAAAGATATTAGGGTCATTGATTTTACCTTCCATTTGGGACAAAAATAACTGAAACATTATCCAAAATAGAAAATTTTATTTAAGTCATATGAATCGTCTACCTATATGATCTATTGTTGTTGTTGATAGGTGTCATCTGTTGTTAGGTAATGTTGTTGATAAGAGTTGATTTGACTCATAGAGACCCTGTGTACAACAAACTGCCAAGTCCTTTGCCATTCTCACAATCAGTATTACCTTTGAGCTCATTATTGCAACCACTATGTCAATCATCATTTTGAAGGTATTCTTCTTTTTCATGATGTCTTTCTCCAGGAACTGGTCCCTCCTGATAACATGTCCAAAGTATGTGAAAAAATATGTCAGCCAATGCTTCTAAGGAACATGCTTGCTATACTTCTTCCAAGACAGATTTGTTTGTTCTTCCAGCAGTCTATTGTATATTCAGTATTTTTTGGAACACATTAACTCAAATTTGATTATTCTTAGGTCTTCCTTATTTATTATCCAGCTTTCTTATACATGGGACATGATTACAAACATCATAGCTTCTGTTATGCACAAATGAGTACTCTTTGTCTTTTATCACTTTATTATTATTATTATTTTTTGGAAGGAAGATGTGACAATCTACTTCTGTAGTGATACTTCCTCAGAAACCCAAGGAGGGGTCGCTATGAGTTGGGTCCAACTCAATAGCACATAACAACAACAATAACATCCTGCATTTTACTACTTTTATTTTCAGATGTATGGCTCATTTAAGAAATCTAGGTTGAGATTCCAGTAGCCCTTGGCTGCAGAGTGTAAGAGCATTAACGAAATGTGTTTATTCTTTTTTTTTTTTTTTAATTTTCCCATGCTGTGGTTATGAAAATGAGTAATAGGTTATAAAAGAGCCATGGTGGTGCAGTGGTTAACGTGCTAGGCTGCTAACCAAAGATATGGAGTTTGCACCCACCAGCAGCTCTGTGGGAGAAAGATGAGGCAGTCTGTTTCTGTAAGATATATAGCCTTAGAAACTCTATGAGGTGGTTCTTTGTCTTATTGGGTCACTATTGGTTGGAATAGACTCCGAAGCAATAAAATTTGTTTTAAAGGAAGAGGTTATCACTTCCCTAAAGGAAGTTTTAGTGCAGCCAATAGGATAATGATAAGCATTTGAGTAGCATTTTCCTTAGCAAAATACTTTAGCACACATAAATTCAGTTGATGGATTTTGTAGCTTGTGGGTTATGGGTATGTGTTTGATTCCTAGATAAATCTGATGGGTTAATACACAGACTGTGACCCTGTTAATATGACACATTTTACAAATGTTTGTCATCAATCATAGGGGAGACAAGATAATGTGGCATGCTCAGCATAAAACCTATCACAATTCCTAAAAAATCTATTCAACATTCAATTTTATACTGTGTGCTTTTTTGCATCTTGTTTTTGGAAAAATAAGCAAAGGCTCGGGTGGAGTATCACAACAGATTGTGGATGCTGATTAAGTTTGCAAAGGCCAAAAATGTAAATGCACATTTGTGAAGAATTCAGGTTTGGTACCCTCCCCCATAACAAATCCAAATCATCTTGTGTTATTTCCCAATAACCAAAACCAAGCATAAAAATTTACACATTTTCCTTTCAGAGTGGGCAATGATACAGCTTAATGTTTTGCTTCAAACATTTCTAGGTAATTTTCAAACCATTTTTCACTTTGGTTAGCCTAGATTGGGTCTAAAATATATGAGAGGAATGAAGAAAGGAATTGTTTAGCTTGTACTTGGCAGAAAAGTGTTATTGTAGAATAAGATCACAAGTTATGGCTGGCATGGTCTGGTAATAGTTTTTCCACTGAGCAAAGCCAGACAATGTCAGCTAAGCAGCAGAACAGAATCTATACTGTCAAAGTGGAAAAATGAAAAAAAGTGGTGGCAATTATAAAGCTGGGGGAATTCTAACAGTTCACATGGAATTTGGCACTTGCACTTTGCTATACCAAGGAACGTTTGGGCACTAACAATTGCAGCTTGGTCTGCTACTGTATTGCACAGAGAGTATTTGACACCAGAAGTTGTAAGTGCTTAATTCAAACTTCATCATTCAAAGTGTTCTAAGAAACTCTGTGATTAAAGATTGTGACAAGCATTGTTACTACAGTACTCTTGCAATTTACAAACACAAACAATAGCAAACATTTGTAAGATTTTATTATGTGCATTACTTGTTTGTGTTGTTGTTAGTACCATTGATTTGGCTTCAACTCATGAAGATCCTAAGGAACTCTGGTGGTATAGTGGATAAGGTATCTAGCTGCTAACCAGAATATCAGCAGTTCAAACCCACCAGCAGCTCTGCAGAAGGAAGATGGAGTGACCTACTTCTGTAAAGATTTACAGCCTCAGAAAGCCAATGGATCTTGTTCTGAGTTGGAATTGACTCAAAGGCAGTGAGTTTAGTTTTTGGTTTCATGAAGACTCTGCGTACAACAAAATGAAGTGTTGCCCATCCTGCGCTATCTTCATCCTAATTATCATATATGAATCTATTGTTGTGGCCATTGTGTAGTACCTGCCAACCTAGGGGGCTCATCTCTTAGCACTGTATGAAGCAATACTGTGTTGTGATCCATAGAGTTTTTGTGGGCTAAGGAGCTCTGGTAGCATAGTGCCTAAGGCACTTGACTGCTAACCAGAAGGCTGGCAGTTCAAACCCACCAGCGACTCCTCAGAAGGAAGGTTGGGCAATCTACTTCCATAGTGATACTGCCTCGGAAACCCAAGGAGGGGTCGCTATGAGTCGGGGCTAACTCAACAGCACATAACAACAACAACGACAATATTTGGAAATAGATTGTCAGGACTTTCTTCCTAATACATGCTTTTTAAAGCATTAAATCCTTTCCATGTAGTCATTGGGAGTTCTGGTAGCATAGTGCCTAAGGCATTTGATTGCTAACAAGAAAGCTGTCGGTTCAAACCCAGCAGCCACTCCTCAGAAGGAAGGTTAGGCAATCTGCTTCTGTAGTGATACCACCTCAAAAGCCCAAGGAGGTGTAGCTATGAGTCTGGTTTTACTTAAGGGTAGTGAGGTATTTTTTTTGTTTTTTTATGTAGTCATTAATTTAATTGTCATATTAACCTTATGAACCTAGGATGTTGTTTTTTTGTGTTTTAGCCTCCTCTGAAGGAGCCCTGGTAGCACCATGGTCAAAGCCTTTGGCTGCTGACTGAAAGGTTGGCAGTTCAAATCCACCAGACACTCTGAGGGAGAAATATGAGATAGTCTGCTTTCATACACATTTATAGCCTTGGAAACCTTATAGGGCAGTTCTACTATGTCCTATAGGGTTGCTGTGATTCAGAATCAACTGAATGGCAGTGGGTTTGTTTTTGGGGTTCGGAGATATGGGAAGAGAGGCATAGGGAAGAGGCATCTTGTCTGAAGTCACACAGGTGACAGTCTGTAACTGGAAGTTAAATGCCTACCACCATTTTCTAGTGTATTGGTATATAGAATGAAGTATTCCTGTTTAACAGAAGATCTATATTCTATATTCCCTGCCATAGGCTCTTGTTATTGTTAGCTGCTATTGAGTCTATACTGACTCATGGTAACCCCATGTATAAAGAGTAGAACTGCTCCATAGTGTTTTCAAGGCTGTCGACTTTCAGAAGCACATCACCAGGCCTGTTTTCTGAACCACCTCTAAGTAGGTTCACAATTCGGCTAGTAGTTGAACATGTAACCATTTCGCCACCCTTGGATCCTCAATAGGCCCTTAGTTAGGATTGTTGTTATGGTTTGTTTGTTTTGTTTCTTTGTTCTTTAGGCTTTTTGGGTAATGAGGGTAGAGAAAAGTTACATATATTCCATCAGAAGTATTTAAAATAAAAAGCATAATTTTTGCCATTTCTTAGCTTTTTCACTCCAGCATTACAACTTTTATGAATATCTGAATTTGCAATATTGTTAAGAATAGTCCATGTAGATTTAATGTGAAATGTGATTGAAAAGTTTGATTGTTTTATTTTTTTGGTTGTTGACTTTGTTAAATATTTTAATCCAAAAATAGTATAATATTGAATAACAATTAAATATCATTGTTGTGTGCCATTGATTCAATTCCAACTTGTACTGACCTGATATGACAGAGTAGAAATGCCCATAAGCTTTCCTAAGCTGATCACCAAATCTTTTCTCCCCTAGAGCTGCTGGTTAGTTTGAACCACCAACATTTTGGATAGCAGTCAAACACATAACCGTTGTGCCACTGGAGCTCCTTAACAATTAAATAGTGCCCACTTAATGCTATTCACTAGATTGGTCATTAAAATTAATATTTTTCATTCAAACTTCATAATTTATTATTAACAGAAATGTTTCTTAAAATCAGCATAGATGTAATAAAAGTGTGGTTGGGACTTTAGGTGTTTTATTCACTCCCAAATTCCTTGTACCTAGAGGAGTTTCTGGAACATAGTTGGTGGTATTCAGTATTTGTTGAATTCATGCATGAGTGCTGGGATGATGAACTTAAACTCTTTATGCTTATTCAAAGATATAATTTTGCTTTTACCTACTAATATTCAAGGGTATTGTTCATGAAAAAATCAGCTTAAAATAACATGGGAAGCAGCTGAAGCTGAGGCACACCATGCCTTTTCTCACTGCCTCCCCTGTCCCGTGAACGAGATGATGCTCTTGAGTGCCTTCAGGAAAGAGATTTCCTCATTCATCTCTGTGCTCCTAGCATTGGCATATAGGATAGTATTAATAGTGAGCATGAATGAATGATTGAGCAAACTGAATGACTTAAAATATTTTTATTCATATCTAGTTTGAACAAATTTCAAGTACAGTAACTACAGTGTTTAGGGAATGTGTTTTTAAAAGCTTAAATCAGGATTAAGAGCCCACACACTTAGGGAGCAGAGATCTAGCATCTCAGGATTTGATAAGACTCACAGGCCAGTCGCTCTGATAACCTTATGCTACTCAGTCCTCACAACATCAGCCAAGAGGCCACACTGCACCTCTGCTTTAATACTTCTTTATGTCACTTCCTCTTTGACTTCATATGACCAGAAGAATATTTCCCTGAGATAGGTTCAGCCTGTTGGCACCTCACACAACAAGCCTAGTCTTCCTGAGACAGGGCATCCCTTCAAATATTTGAGGATAGCCCTTTCATTTCCAAAGGCTACTCTAAACCGTAGAACTTAGGCTTTTTATATATCAGTTTTCTGTCTAAGTTTCCTGCCCCTTCTCTTCCAGATTACAGTCCTGTGAGTTGTCTCTACCAAAAAACAAACCAAACTCACTGCTGTGGAGTCAGATTCAACTCAAAGCAATCCCTCCTTGGGTTTCTGAGGCAGTATCACTATGGAAGTAGGTTGTCAGTCTTCCATCCGAGGAGTGGGTGGTGGTTCTGGTTAGCAGTCAAATGCTTTAGGCATTATGCCACCAGAGCTCCCTGAGTTGTCTATATTAGTAACTAATTGGGCAACAACACTCAAAAAGCATTGATTAATGATTCAGTGTTAATCTCAGGAAAGTTTCCAGTGATTTGCTATAACATATTTCTCTCAGAAATAGATGTTTAGGGAACATTCTTGAAGACTTGATTGATTGACTGATTATAACCATAGTTTTTATGTTCTCACTCACATTGTGTGGTCCCTCACACGTGCTTTCTCCATAGACATGTTTCATTTGTTGATTTCTCCTCTCTTCTCATCCATGTAAACATCTCCATCAGCACATTCCATTCCTTCATACTGACTAATGCCCACTCCCAATTCATAACCTCCCGCACCTTGTTGAGCTCAGTTTGTTTCGGAAAGTCTAAAATAACTACACTATTTTTAAAAGTTCTCTAATTTTTTTAACAGAAGCTTCATAACCTACTCCCACCTCCCCACATGGTGAAACAGGGAAACAGTGCTGCAGGCAGACAATGACAAAAGGACACCAGGAAATGCCTAAGAAGGTCAGCTCCACCTTGACATAATGTGTTCAGGAATTTGGACAACACATATCAGTATTTCTAAGAAACATGCAAGTCCAATATATCATTTGTTATTTGAAATATCCACAAAAGTTACAATTAACAAGTAGATCTCTTTGAATATTAAAGATATGAAATATTGACCATAATTAACATGATTAAGAATCACAACACTAGTTATAACCACATAACTTGTCATATTTTCAGGCTCTGCTTTATGCTTAAATTTAACAGAGGAAAATATGTGTATAATATCATGAATTTTAGCAATATTTTGTTTGTAGGGCTACAAAATTATTTCAAGGAACATTTATGTTTTTTTTCTTTTTTTTTTTTTTTTTTAGCAGAATTTAACTTCCAAAGTGCCAGGATGAATCAGTTTATCTTAGAATATTCATACTTTGTATGGGCAAAACTAGTTTACATTTGCATAATCCCTTTTTTTAGGTACTGAGTATAGAAAATTGATACCCTGCTTCAGAAAAAGCAACAAATACGTAAAAATATATATATGATGGTTAGGATCAGATATTTGAGCCAATATTTGTTTTTCTTAATAGTTGATTTGTGGTACAGAGAACTCATTCCTAATTCAGAGAGAGTCTTGGCTACACCATATGTGACCATAAGACGGATCATTACCTTTAACAGCTGAGGATTCCTACTGAGGTGAAAATATGAACAGTCAAGGTCAACAAAGTTCTTGTGTTGCAATTGTTCTATTGTCCTTTCCTAACAGGCTGACAATAAATGTGTTTCATGGGTCCCGGTATTTATCTATGTATTAAAGAATGGAGTTTATTGCTCATTATGCTCGGATGCTTCTGGAACACTGATTTAATTTTCAACTTTCCTAACTATACAGGACTCTCTAGCTACCATTTCTGTTTAATGTGGATGCTAAATATTTCCATAGCTAGATAACAAGTTAAAGATGTCATTATCTGGCAATTATCATGTTTAAATAGATTATTTATTCTAACACAGAAATCAATATATGTCTAGATAAGATCAAATATTGAGGAGATATTGGTATGTTTACAATTACTATTTTTATTTAATTAACTACAAACTTTATTTTATTTTATTTTTTTATGTTTTTTCAATACAGGCAGATCCCTGGTTAGGAATCTCCCACTTGCAGGCAACCCATACTTGCCCATTAATATTAGGTAAATTTGCCCTCATTTTGAAACAAATAAACCATTCCTTACTTGCAGTAAATTTTTCATCACAATCACCTTCACTTGCTTCAGAGCAGCTTTAAAATGATTGGAAAAGCTCTGAGCCTTTTCTTGGACTAATCCTCCTTCCCTCAAAAAACAAATTTACTGCTAACTGTTCAGTTCCAACTCATAGTGAATCTACAGTGAACAGCAGATCTGCCCCATAGGGTTTGTTGTTGTTGTTATGTGCCGTTGAGTTGGACCCTACTCATAGCAACCCCTCCTTGGGTTGCCGAGGCAGTATCACTACGGAAGTAGATTGCCCCCTCTTCCTTCCGAGGAATGGCTGGTGGGTTTGAACCGCCAGCCTTCTGGTTAGCAGTCAAGTGCCTTAGGCACTATGCTACCAGAGCTCCTCCTGTAGGGTTTACAAGGCTGTATTTTTTTCTCTTGTGGTGATACTGGTAGATTCGACTCATGAACCTTTTGATCAGCAGCCAAAACCTTTAACTCCTGAGCCGCCAGGGCTCTCTTACACTAAAAAACAAAAAAACAAACTCACTGCCATCAAGTTGATTCCGGCTCTTAGTGACCCCCATTGGATTTCCAAGGATGTAAATCTTTGTGGAAGTAGATTGCCCCATCTTCCTTCCATGGAGCAGCTGGTGGGTTTGAACCACTGACCTTCTGGTTAGCAGCCAGACACCTTATCCACTACATCACCAGAGCACCTTCTCTTACACTTAAGGCTAAATAAGAACCATGTGCACCTGTTCCAATTTACCTACAAATTCAACTTAAAGACATAGTTAGTAATGGATCTCATTTTTAACCTGAGGACAGCCTGTACTCTATTTGAAAATGAATTCTTTTGAGTATTAATGATTTTGCAGTATAAAGCTTGTTAGATAAATATTCTATATAATATTCCAGTATGTTAAATTAAATAATTTGATTAATACACATTTTTAGGTGTTAGATTATAGCACTCTTGATGTTTTACAAGAGTTTGCTAGGAGCTGTGTCATTAATTAAATTTTAATTTAACTCTAATTTGGATATTATAAAACAATATAATTAATATTATATACAAGTAAAATTATACTGAAGATATTCCAAGGATGGTTGCAGCAATACATCAACAGGGAACTGCCAGAAATTCAAGCTAGATTCAGAAGAAGATATGGATGGAGGGATATCATTGCTTATCAGATGGATCTTGGCTAAAAGTAGAGAAATTAGAAAGATATTTACTTGTATCTTACTGACCATAGAAAGACATTCGACTGTGTGAATCATAACAAATTATGGGTAATGTTGTGAATAATGGGAATTCCAGAACAGTTACTTGTGCTCATGTGGAACCTGTGCATAATAGACCAAAAGGCAGTCATTCGAACAGAACGAGTATGTACTGTATGGTTTAAAATCAGTAAAGGTGTGCATCAGGGTTGAATCCTTTTATCATCCTTATTCAATCTGTATGCTGATTAAATAATCCAAGAAACTGGATTATAGAGAAGAACAACATAGTTTCAGGATGGGAGGAAGACTTATTAACAACCTGTGATATGCAGATGACACACCCTTACATGCTAAAAATCAATATGACTTGAAGAAGTTAGTGATGAAGAACAAAGACTACAGCCTTCCATAAAGATTATACCTCAACTTGAAGAAAACAAAAATCCTTGCAACCATACCAATAAGCCACATCATGATAAATACAGAAAGACTGAAGTTGTCAAGGAATTAATTTTATGTGGATCCATAGTCAACACCCATGGAAGCAGTAGGCAGAAAATTAAACATACTGAATTGGGTAAATATATTACAAAAGACATATTTAAAGTGTTAAAAAGCACAGATGTCACCTTGAGGGCTAAGGAGAACCTGATCCAAGCCATAATATTTTCAGTTTCCCCCAAACATGTGAAAACTGGATAATGAATATGGAGTAACAAAGAAGAATTGATGCCTTTGAATTATAGTGTTGGTGAAGAACATTCATTATACCATGGACTGACAGAAGAACAAACAAATCTGTCTTAGAAGTGCAGCCAGAATGCTCCTTAGAAGCGAGGATGGTTAAACATTGTGCTGTATACTTAGGATATGTTAACAGGAGGGACCTGTCCCTGGAGAAGGATATTGTACTTGATAAAGTAGAGGATGAGAAAAAAGAGAAGACTCTGAACAAGATGGACTGAAGTGACTACAACAATGGACTCAAATGGCAACAATTGTGAGGATGGTGCAGGACCATGCACTGTTTCATTCTGTTGTACATAGAATAGCTATTAGGAGGAACCAAATTCATGGCACCTAATACCATCAAGGGAGCTCTGGAAGCATAGTGCCTAAGGCACTTGACTGCTAACCAAAGGCTGGTGGTTCAAACCCACCAGCCACTCCTCAGAAGGAAGATGGGGCAATCTACTTCCATAGTGATACTGCCTCGGAAATCCAAGGAGGGGTTGCTATGAATCAGGTCTGACTCGATGGCACATAACAACAACAACAATACCATCAACAGTTGGTATGAACAGAAGGAATATTTTATGGACTTTAATTACACTTATCTTCTCAACTAAACTCAATTTCAGAGTTAAGTAATGAGAAATTACAGGACATTGTGCTGAATGGAAGAAAATATATACAGAAAGGAAAGGGAAATGGTTGAATAAATCAAGGTAAAGATGAGAAAGTAAAAAACCAACAAAAAGTTATCAATATTTATGTATTGTTATTGTTGTTGTTTGTCGTCCAGTCTGCCCCGACTCATAGTGATCCCTCCTTGGGTTTCCGAGGCAGTATCACTACGGAAGTAGGATTGCCCAACCTTCCTTCCAAGGAGTGGCTGGTGGG
>NW_006921827.1:885404-894068 GCF_000298275.1 Orycteropus afer afer | reverse complement strand
CTTTTATTTCATGAAATAAAAAGAAGATATTCTACAACCTAGTTTGGTGAGTAGCATCTGTGGTCTTAAGATGAGTGACCATCTGAGATATAAATATTGGTCTCTGCTCATATGGAACAAAAGAGAATGAATGAAATCAAGGCTCAAAGAAGAAACTAGTCCATTGCACTAATAGCCCACATGAATCAGAGCCTCTACTTACCTGTGATCAGAAGAACTAGATGGTGTCTGGCTACCACTACTGACCTTTCTGACCAGGTAAACAACATAAAATCCTAGCCAGAATGGAAGAAAAATGTAGAACAAAACTTAAATTCCTGAAGAAAAAAAAAAAAGCCAGACCTACTGGGCATGTAGTGACTAGAGGAACCCACATGACTATCACCAAAGATAATCTTGGAACATGGAATTGAAGCTATTTCTATAGGTCACCTTTCAGACAAACAAGTCATTGGCTTATAAAATAAACAGTATCACTCATGTGTAATGTGACCCCTGAGGCAATGAACTTTATGAGACCAAATGGTTAACATTTACCCAAAAGCAAAGGTGAGAAGCCAAGGAGGGTAAGGGAAGCTAGATCAGTGAAAGCAGAACAAACAGAATGGGAAAATGGAGATTCTGAGAATGCTGATCCATTGTAAAAATCATAACCAGTGTCGTGGATCAAGTTGTATAAAAATTATTAAAGAAGAGCCTGATTTTCTGTGTAAACTTTCACTTAAAACACAATAAAATATAATTAAAAAATTTAAAAATAAATAAAAGAAAACTATGAGAGATGTCTATTTGAATTTTTGGAAGACTGTGCAATTGCATAATAAAATAATGAATGAAATTTATCATAAAATTATTCATCAAAAATAATGACCTTGAATTGGATAATAATGAGTTATAGAGCACAGTGACAGCAAGGCCATTAGTTCCAGTAATGAAATAGGCAGATCAGCTTCATGGTTATGTTGGAATTCTCCACGGATGTGCACAGTGATTGAAAACCTGCATGAAAGTGTGCTTCTGAGATAAGGTTGCCTGATTTTGTTGTATAATCAAAGCTTCAGGTATTACTCCAGAGAAGTATTGTTTATGACCAGCCTGATCAGTAAACAAGTAGTTCTATGATGTAGATCAGTGAACTTGCTATAATAGCAGTGCTGTTTTTGGGAAAAAAAAATACCAGACAGCACTTTTTGGTTGTCATTAGAATGTTATCTGTCAAATTCTGTGTATGGACAGATAAACTTACATTTTCCCTTACTAGTCTTTTTTGCTAAATTATTCTTGCTTCTTCAACCTCTAAGTGTTTCAGGGCCCCAATCTTCAATCTGAGCCTGCTCTCTCCCTCTTTGCCTCCCTTCCTGTCTCCCTCCTTTCTCCTCCCTTCCCTCCTCTTTCTGTCTCTCTTTCTCTTGCTTCCCATCCCCTAGCTTTCCTTGATGATCTCATCAAACCCCATGGCTTTAAACAATGGCTTTAAAACCCCAAATTTATATCTCTAGTCCTGACCTCTCCCCTGAGTCCCCTTGTCATATCCACTGGATATTCGATAGACATCTCAAACGAAACATGTTGAGAGCAGAACTTTAGAATCAATATCAATCCCATGACTCTCTCTCTTCAGCTTCCCCTGTGTCAGTAAATCATACTGACATCTACTCAGTTGCCAACACTAAAAGTCTGGGCACTGTTTTGTGTCCTCCCTTTGGTCATCCCTCATATCCAGTTCTTTACAAGTTGTTGTCAAATCTGCCTCCAAAATATATTCTGAAGCATTCTCCCTTCACCACCTTCACTGCTCTCACCGTAGCTATGCCCATTTTTAATTAGATTCCTCTTACACAAGTTTCTAACTAGTGTCTGCTGCTTCTCTTGTCCTATTATCCCTTTTCCTCAGAGAAACAAAAAAGGGATTTTTTAAAATACAAAAGAGATGTTCATCAGCCTACATGGAAAGCCTCCAAGGCTCTTTCTGAATTATCACTAGATCTCAGTCTGTCTCCTTATTTTGACTGTCTACCTTGTGATTTATTCACTGTGATTTCTTCTGACTCCACACTCATCTTATACTAATCTTTGTGCCCCCTGCCCAGCATTCTGCCGAAAAAAGCCATTCTTTAGTATCCTTGGGCTTCTTCCAAAGTCATTCTTCTTTCTGGGCCTTTGCATATAGTATACATTTATTTTAGATATGCACATGTCTGGCCTATTCTGCTCTTTTAGTCCTATTTCAAAGTACTCCATTTTCAAGGTGCCTTTTCTGACACCTAGCCTGAGTAAGCTTTAACTCTCCATGTGTGTTTTTCTCACTTCTACTCACACACTTCGGGGCTCTGGTAGCATAGTGCCTAAGCCATTTGACTACTAACCAGAATTCTGGCCGTTCAAACCCACTAGCCATTCCACAGAAGGAAAGTTGAGCAATCTACTTCTGTAGTCTTACAGCCTTAGAAACCCAAGGAGGGGTAGCTATGAGTCGGGGTTGACTCAATGGCAGTGAATTTGGTTTTTGGTTTACTCATACACTTATCCTCCTGGTGCAGTGTTTTTTCTCATGGTGGTGTTTTTAATTTTCTTCACTTACCACTCTGAAAATTTTGTTTTTGTTTGTTTTCTGTCTCCTCCTTGTCAAATGGAAGCTCCATGAGAGCATGGACTACCTCTGTCATTTTAATTACGGAATCCTCAACACCTTGAACAGTAATGGAAAAACAGGGAGTTTTGGGGTAAATGAGAGGAATTCTCTCTACAGATCAGTTTTCCCTTCTTCTTCAGAGGCTTTGAAGAGGTTCCAAGAGATAGCTTATAGAGAGGGGAAGAAATGTTCTACTCCTTACTTTGACATTGCATTCTGAGAGCAGAACAAGAAAAGTATGCATTTAAAAAAGTTTTCAGTTTGTATTTTAGCAACTTCTCACATTCTTTATTTAAATCTATTACTTTTTTTTACATGATTTCCTTTTTGCTCTTTAAAAGGCTAAATATCCAATTAGAATTTGATTTGCCGAAACTTAATGTTAGCACTTCAAAAAGCATACTACAAGGAGAAAGAACAATAAAAATGTGTTGTACTCATTTTAAAACACAACACATCTTGGAATTATATATTAATGTATGCATAATCCTTCCATAGAAAAATGAAAGTTAATATGAAATAGTACTTTGACTGCACATGCATTTTATTATTTATACCTATTTACCTAATATATTATAATTTGAAAAAGTATTATCACTGCAATTATGCTAGGATAGAGAAGAAATGAATACATTTTCCAATCATTGAACTCTTCAGAAAAGAGAAAAGAAGACATATAAAAGTGGAAAAGTTTAATAATAACACACATATCTAAGGTAATGTGGAAAAAAAAAATATGATAAAGAAATCATATCTACCATTCCTCGTCTTCCTTATTCATTGTCCAGCTTTCACATGCGTATGAGGTGACACAGTTGCTTTATCAGGCACACCTTGTGCATCAAGGTAACATCTTTGCTTTTTAGCATTTTAAAGAGATCTTTTTGCAGCAGACTTTCCCAATGCAGTATGTCATTTGGTTTCTTGATTACTGCTTCCATGGGTGTTGATTGTGGTTCCATGTAAAATGAAACCCTTGTCAACTTCAGTATTTTGTGCATTTATCATGATTTACTTACTAGTCTAGTTGTGAGCGTTTTTTTTTTTGTTGTTGTTCTTTTACATTGAGGTGTAATCTACACTGAAAGCTATGATCTTTAATCTTAATCACTGTTTCAAGTCCCCTTCACTTTCAACAAGCAAGGTTGGGTCATCTTCAGATTACAAGTTATTAATGAGTTTCTCTCATATCCGGCTACCATGTTCTTCTTGGATTATTTTCCCAGAATACTGATTAAATAAATACGGTGAAAGGATACAACCCTGAAGCAAACTTTTTCTGATTTTAAACCTTGTTATATTTGAACAACTACTTCTTAGTCTATTTACAGGTTCCACGTGAGCACAAGTAAATGTGCTGAAATTCCCGTTGTTAACACTGTTATCCATAATTTGTTGTGATATACATAGTCGAATGTCTTTGTGTAGTAGGTAAAGCAGGGAAATATCTTTCTGGTATTCTCTGTTTTCAGCCAAGATCTATCTGACATCAACAATGATATAGCTCATTTCACGTACACTTCTGAATCCAGCTTGAATTGCTGGCTGATCCCTGTTGATGTTCTACTAAACTGTTTTGAATTATCTGCATCAAAATTTTACTTGAATGTGTTAATGGTACTGTTTGATAATTTCTACATTCTACTGGATCACCTTTCTTTGAAATGGGCAAAAATATGGATCTCTTTCTGTCAATTGGCTGTAGAAAGTTGTTTTCCAATTTTCTTGCCATAGATGAGTGAGCATTTCCTGTTATCCTTTTGTTGAAAAATCTCAACAAGAAAATAACACAATAAAGAAGGCAGAAGAATAATTTATACACTTGAATTATGGTTTTGGCATAGAATATTGAATATACCTTGGAATGCCAGGTAAATGAAAAATCTATTTTGGAAGATGTAAAGCCAGAATGCTGCTTAGAAATAAGACTTCATCTCACTTTGACTATGTCATCAGAAGGGAACAGTTCCTGGAAAAGGACATCATTCTTGGTAAAGTAGAGGTCTGTGAGAAAAGAAGAAAACCCTCAATGAGTTGGATTGACACAGTTGCTCCAACAATGGGTGCAAACATAGTAAGGATTGTAAGCATGGTGCTGTACCAGGCATTGTTTCATTCTATTGTATATAAGGTCAGTATGAGTTAAAACCAACTTAGCAGCAACAACAATGCTCAATGCTAAATGCCTCATGTATCAACTCAATATCACAGTAAATTTATAAAAAAAATTATCCATATTCTGTAGCCAGGGAAACCAAGGATGTCAATGATTTGCACAATGTAAAAGTAGTTTGATGTTGAAGTTTCAAACCCAAAGAACTTGATTCCAGAGTGTGTGGTCTGCACTTTACAATGCTACCTGTTTTCATAGGGAAAGATTGAGACAATGATGGGACATTTGAAGAGTATAAATTTTTACTTTTCATGTCTTAAGCAATTTCTTCATGATTCTATCCACAAAACTGGATATGATGTCCCTAGCAGCATCATTACAATAGTCAAAATTTTGAAATAAATCAGATGACTATTAACTGATAAATGGAATTTTAAAAAGTGATTAGTTATATAGTTCAATACAACTCAACAATGAATATTAACAGACCACTGATGAATGAACTTCAAAAGCACTTTGGTGAGTGAAAGAAGCCAGATGCAGAAGATCACATAGTGTATGATTATATTTGTATAAAGTATCTAGAAAAGGTAGATATATAGAGTCAGGAAGTAGATTATCGGTTGCCTGAGACCAATAAGCAACATCATGATAAACAGAAAATATTGAAGTTGTCAAGGATTTCATTTTTTTTTAATCCATACAAAATGGCCATGGAATCAGAAGTCAGGAAATCAAAGAACATATTGCATTGGGAAAATTTGCTGCAAATGACCTCTTTAAAGTGTTAAAGAGAAAAGATGTCCCTAACCCCAGCTATGGTGTTTTCAATAGCCTCATATGCATGCAAAAGCCGGACAATGAATAAAGAAGACTGAAGGACAATGAATGCCTTTGAATTATGATTTTGGCAAAGAATATTTAATATACCATGGACTGACAGAAGAACAAACAAATCTGTCTTGGAAGAAGTTCAACCTGAACGCTCCTTGGAAATGAGGATGGCGAGACTTTGTCTCTCATACTGTGGTCATGTTCTCAGGAGGGATCAGTCCCTGGAGAGGAACATCATGTTTGGTAAAGTAGAGGTTCGGTGAAAAAGAGGAAGACCTTCAAGGAGATGGATTGACACAGTGGCTGCAACACTCGGCTCAAGTGTAGCAAGGATTGTGAGGATGGTGCAGAATCAGGCAGTGTTTCCTTCTTTTGTATGCAGGGTTACCAGGAGTTGGAGCTGACTTGAAGGCACCTAAAACAAACAAACAAACAAACAAACAAACAAACAAACAAACAGGAATTGGAATGGATATTGCTGCAAATGGATGTAAGTGATCTTTCTGAGGTGATGTAAAATTCTAAAACTGGATTGTAGTGAATATGGAACAATTTTGTAAACTTACTAAAATCATTAACTAAAAAAAGAATTATAAGTGAATTATATTGCATGTAAGTTATACCTCAATAAGCCTGTAAAGAACAAACAAACAAACAAACAAAAAACAACTGGATAGCTGTTGAGAGATTAAGTATCTTTGACCATAGTTTAATGACAGGGATAAAGACTGAAAATGAAGTTCAAAAGCTTAAAATCCATATTATTTTTAAAATTTATCTACTTGCTCACCATAATTTGTAGAAAAAAGACAGAAAGTCATTTTTTTACATCTAGCATAAAATAGAAATTGACAATAAAATGGGATGTTTTCTTTATATATAATTCTGTCTTGACATAATTTTTCTTTAATATGATAAACTGAATATTTGATTTTTGAAATAAATTAGGTCTCTGTACTCCCTTAAGACTTGTCTCTTTAAATGAAAATATTTAAATGGAAGTTTTGTCATTGTATTAGACTCACGTATAGAATAAAGATTTTCAAGGTAGATGTGAAATCCATGACCTGTACTCCAGGTAGGTAATTAATACATCCCTTTACATTCAACAACTCTATTTCAGTATGTTCTATCCTTTCATTTTCCCTTATGTCCACTGTGTGAGATATGCAGGACACTCAGTTATCATTGTCACCATTTTACAGATTGAGCAACAGAGGCACATAGGAGTTAAGTCTAAGGCATGTGGCTTTAAATGGCCAAGGTCAGCCTGAAACTCAATTTTCCTGAACATAAACCGTATATGATTTATGTATGATCCTTCTATTCCACATTCATTTATCAAAATAATAGAACTGATATGGAGGACTGTTTCTGTAGAGCTATTGCAGACTTCTTAGCTGGATACTTAAGCAATTTAATTACTGTCATCTTATAATACTCTCTTATCAAATAATGATTTAAAACTGAAATCAATAAAGATGTTAAGTGTGACTTGGAACCGATACATTATAATAGTTTTTAATGTGCATTATCAGGTTCCTTCCAACAGACGGTAAGAGAAAAGTGAGACCCTATACTCACTTGTTTAAAATAATGTTCCCAAACTCATCATATTTTTATTACTGACCCTCAAGTACAATGAGGGGAAAAAAAAATAGGGACTTCTTCCAGATTATATAACTATTATTGTGCTGGTTTGCCATACATGAAAGCAAAAGTAGGAACTACCCTACTGTTTTACAGAAGGTGGGATTGGGCTCTGATGTCTCTCCAAATTATTCTTCACCAGGAATATTCTGAATGGGACATTCCCTGATGCTAAAAAGCCTTTGATCTCAGTTCATTCCTTGTGAACTCAACTTCTTTCTGTGAAAGAAAGAGCTGTCAAAATCTCTCAAATCCATTATTTTTCCTTTTTTCTTGTCCCTTTCTTAAATTTTATTTAAAAAAAAAAAATCTCTTGACTTATTTTTAATGTAATTATATTTATTAATTGTGTTCCTTTTCAATTGACCTTAGTTTTCTGGGCTTATTTCCATTTTTAAGAGTGTTGCAGTCACAGGACATGTAACAACTACCTAAGTTGCTTTGGTTATCTTGTGAACTTATGTTCTTACATGTGGAGATGAGTTGTTCCCTGGAAGGCTGGATGTCAAGCCTGAGTGCTTTGTTTTTTATTTCAGTCAGTATTCCTGTTTCCATTTCATATATATATATATATATATATATATATATATATATTGTATTCAGAAACTGATGTGCTGACAGCAAGAGAACAAAGAAAGATGGGTATCTTTTTCAGAAAGACTGTATTCAGGGGAACTATGTTAACATTTTTTCTGGTTATATTTATTTTGTTTTTAAGACGTTTACTTTTTTAGATGTAAGTGAGACTGTGTGGAGTGTATTTAATGTAAAGCACATGTATTGGCAAGTTTACAGTTACTTGTTAGACTCTCTGCGTATATGTTGAATATGGATTCTGTTTCTCTTAATGCTTTTTGGCAAAGCCCAGCACTGTGGTTTTTAAAGTCAAAGAAGCATGTAAGTTTATTGGAACCTTTTTTTCTGCCTAAGGCTATAAGGGGTAAAGGAAATGAAATATAGTCAGGGCAGGTTAGATTTCTTTAAAATAAAGCATATTTATATCTTTTCTTTTGTATGAAATTATAACTGTGTTTCCCATTCAACAGTAAACATCTATGATTTTCATTGTTGAATATTTTGTTTCTTCTCTTTTAGAGATTACACTTCAATGTTTTAAGTGCATATTTGATTTCACAGTTTTTTTTTCTTCAACTCTAGATCAAACAAGATCTTAGAATGTTTTAGTTCTTACTGATTGATATGCTTATCAATTTCCTTTCTTATCATTGCTTTGTGTACCTTTCTGAATGTTTCCATGATCCCAAATTGCATCATTTAGTTTTTTCAGTGAAGATCAATTACTGGAAGACTTTATTATTATTATTATTATTATTATTTTAAATTTACACAACTTAGGAAGAGCTGGAAGAGTAAGGTTAGGGAATCCATTGTTACTCAAACGGAACCAAGAAGTGAAGAAGTGGGAGGGATGTTA
>NW_006921827.1:884451-885008 GCF_000298275.1 Orycteropus afer afer | reverse complement strand
TTTTTCTTATTTTCCACATTTTTATGTTCATTTATTTCATTTCCTCTTGTTTGTTATATAGTTTATGGTTTTCAACTGTGTCTAATTGGATTTTAACTTTTTATATATTTATACACAATTATATATGCTCTGTGTTTATGCTTTAAAATTTTGTTTTTGATATATGCCATAGTCACTTTAATCATTATTAGAATTTACCTTTTTTAATTATCTTAAATTCTTGCATTTCTATTTCTGTTTGTATTTCTCTATACTGACTCTCAGTCATGGTGCACATTTTCCTCATAAGCATTCTCTTTTTGCCCATGGTCATCTTAATCATTAAAATCTACTAAAGTCTGGTTAGGGAGACAAACTTGTCTGTTGGTTTGTCCTACTGTGGTGACGTGTTGATGTGAGTTTTGAGGCTGGGCCACTGGTGTTTCAAACCCAGCAAAATGCACATAGTACACAGGTATAAGCCCAGCTTACAGACTGAGACAGACTAGGAAGAAGGAAGAGACCATCCACTTCTCAAAGAATTGGCCAGGGAAAACCTTATGAATGGCAAAGAAACA
>NW_006921827.1:881061-883156 GCF_000298275.1 Orycteropus afer afer | reverse complement strand
ATGACAAGATAAAAGAGCTGAACAGAAGATTTCAAAGAGCAGCTTGGGCAGACAAAGCCAATTACTATAATGAAATGTGCAAAGACCTGGAGTTTGAAAACCAAAAGGGAAGAACATGCTTGGCATTTCTCAAGCTGAAAGAATTGAAGAAAAAATATAAGCCTTGATTTGCAATATTGAGAGATTCTATGGCAAAATATTGAAAGATGCAGGAAACATCAAAAGAAGATGGCAGGAATACACAGAGTCACTGTACCAAAAAGAACTGGTCAATTTTCACCCATTTCAGGAGGTGGCATATGATCTAGAACCAATGGTATTGAAGGAGGATGTCAGAGTTGCAATGAAAGAATTGGCAAAGAACAGGGCTCTGGGAATTGATGGAATACCCATTGAGATATTTCCATAAACGGATGCCCCATTGGAGGCACTTACTTGGTTATGCCAAGACATTTGGAAGACAGCTACGTGGCTAATTGACTGGGTGAGATCCATATTTCTACCCATTCCAAAGAAATGGGATCCCACAGAATGTGGAAATTATAGAACAATATCATTAATATCACACACAAGCAAGATCTTACTGAAAATAATTCAAAGACAGTTGCAGCAGTATATTGACAGAGAACTTCCAGAGGTGCAAGCTGGATTCAGAAGAGGATGTGGAACAAGGAATATCATAGCTGTTGTCAGATGGATCTTGGCTCAAGGCAAAGAATACCAGAAAGATGTTGACTTGTGTTTTATTGACTATGCAAAGGCATTTGATTGTGTGGATCATGACAAATTATGGATAACATTGAGAAGAATAAGAATTCCTGAGCAGTTGATTGTACTCATGAGGAACCTGTACCTTGACTAGGAAGCTGTTGTTTGAATGGAACGAGGGGACACTGCATGGTTTAAAATCAGGAAAGGAGTGCATCAGGGTTGTATCCTTTCCCCATACTTATTCAATCTATATGCTGAGCAAATAATCCAAGAAGGTGGACTATATGAAGAAAAACACGGCATCAGGATTGGAGGAAGAATCATTAACAACCTGAGATATGCAGATGATACAACTTTGCTTGCTGAAAGTGAGGATGACTTGAGGCACTTACTTATGAAAGTAGAAGAATACAGTCTGCAGTATGGATTATGTCTCAATATAAAGAAAAAGAAAAAAAACTGGACCAATGAGCAGCATCACAATAAATAGAAGATTGAGATTGTCAAAGAATTCATGTTGCTTGTTTCTACAATCCATGCCAATGGAAGCAGCAGTCAGGACGTGTAGCACTGGGAAGGTCAACCACGAAGGAACTGTTTCAAGTGCTGAGGAGCAAGGATGTTTCCTTGAGGACTAAGGTGTACCTGACACAAGCCAGGATATTTCCAATTGCCTCATATGCATGTGTGAGCTGGACAATGAATAAGGAAGACCAAAGAATAGTTGATGCTTTTGAGTTGTGGTCCTGGCCAAGAAAGCTGAAAGTACCATGAACTGCTAAAAGAACTAACAGATATGTCCTGGAGGAAATGCAGGACACTTCCAGAAATGCTCATTGGAAGCAAGAATGGCCAGAGTTCATCTCATCTACTTTGGTCATGTTGTCAGAAGGGACCATTCCCTGGAGAAGGATGTCATTCTTGGTAAGGTGGAGGGTCGACGAAAGAGGGGAAGGCCGGTAACGCGATGGATTGACACAGTGGTTGTGATAATGGGCTCAAGTCTAGCAGGGATCATGGAGCTGGCACGGGATCGGGCAGTGTTTCATTCTGCTGTGCATGTGGTCACTATGAGTCGGAAATGACTTGATGGCACCTGATAACAGCAACAACAACAATGTCTGGTTTTCCTTTACTTCTACCAGGTGCTCCTGTATAATAACTATCATATTCCTGGGGGGAAGGGGGGACCTTTATAATTTACTGGTTTGAGATTTCCAACATATGCATGCTCTTTCAAGTAGAATCCCAAACCCAGGTGAAGCTTTAAAAAAAAAGTAGAAAAAAATACCAAGATCTTTTAATACCTCTACCCAAAGACAGGGAGCTCTGGTGACGTAGTGCCTAAGGCATTTGAGTGCTAACCAGAAGGCTGGCAGTTCAA
>NW_006921827.1:872144-880711 GCF_000298275.1 Orycteropus afer afer | reverse complement strand
CCGTTGTGATACTGCCTTGGAAACCCAAGGAGGGGTCACTATGAGTCAGGTCTGACTCAATGGCACATAACAACAACAAATATATATATATATATATATATATTTTTTTTTTTTTTTCCTCTCTCTCTTTTTTTTTCCCTTTTTTCCTTGTCTGCACTTTCACAGAGGGTACAGCTCTTTTAGGATCTTGTTTTGATACAGGGATCTCTAGTTCCCCATTATCTATGGTTCACGCAAATGTCAAACACCAATCCCCAAATATCTACATTCCTCCCTAGCCAAGGTATGTTTACCAGCTCATTGGCTTGCATTTCTGTTTCTGACACCTAGGCAGTTTTTTTTTTGTTTGTTTGTTTGTTTGTTTTTAGCAATTCTAGATACGTATTTTGAGAAAAGTTTCAGGTTACCTACTCAGGCTATTGTAAGAAATAAGCCTATTATATCCCTTGGTAATTTATCTATGTTTTATTTAAATACCTAGGAGCTCTTGGTAGCATAGTGCCTAAAGCACGTGACTGCTAACCAGAAAGCTGGCGGTTCAAACCCACCACCCACTCCTCAGAAGGAAGATGGGGCAATCTACTTCCGTAATGATATTGCCTCAGAAATCCAAGGAGGGTTGCTATGAGGTGGGTCCAACTCTATGGCACATAACAACAACAACATCTACAAATAAATAAATTTTTAATGTTTAGACTTTATTTATTTATTTTTTTTTTATTGGAAAGAAGTAAGGAAAAATAAAATGAGCTTAGTGTTGTTATTTGAGTTGTCATCAAGTCAATTACAATTCATGGGAACCACATGTGTACAGAGTAGAATTGCTCCATAGAGTTTTCAAGGCTGTGAACTTTCAGAGCAGCTTGTTTAGCTTGTCTTCAGAAATGCCTCTGCGTAGTTTCAAAATGCCAGCTTTCTGGTTAGTAGTGAAACATTTAACAATTTGTACTGTACAGGGACTCAAAAAATAAGGAGTTGGTGAAGATTTTATTTTTTAAACATATAATTTAAGAGAGAAGTTTACTTGATTTAAAATAGAGACAAGCTCATCTTTATATATCACCAGTGTAAAATAAGAAATGATATTTTTAAGTGATGATTCCAAGACATATATAAAGTCCTAATTATATTTATATATATAACCAGAAGGCTGGTGGTTCAAACCTACCAGCCACTCCTCGGAAGGAAGATGTGGCAATCTACTTCCATAGTGATACTGCCTCGGAAACCCAAGGAGGGGTCGCTATGAGTCAGATCAAGCAGGGTCACTGATGATTGATAGATTGCAGCAGAGATTCCAGTTCAAGGCAGGCTTGGAAGGAGGACCTGGTGATCTAGTTGTGTAAACCTTATGAATAGCTGTGAAACATTGTCTGATATGGTGTCAGAATATGAGCACCTCAGGTTGTCAAAAATTCTGAATAAGACTGGGGAAGAATTGCCCCCTCAAAGTAGAATCAACTTTAATAATGTAGGTGGAGTAAAGCTTTCAAGACTTCATTTGCTGATACAGCGGGACACAAAATGAGAAGAAACAGCAGAAAATATCCTTTAATAATCAGAAGTAGAAGTCATCCAAAATGAAATGGAACACATAAAGAAAGATCTGTGTGCTAGACATTAATGAGCTGAAATGGAGTGCTATTGGGCATTTGAAGTGGACAATCATATGGTCTTCTATGCTGATAATGAAAAATTAGAGGAAAGGTATTGCATTTGTCTTCAAAATAAATAAATAAATAAAAATAAAACATTTCCAGATCTATGCTAATGTATAGTACTGTAAATGATAGGATAATGTCCATACACATACAAAGAAGACCAGTTAATTTAAGTTTTATTCAGACTTGCACAAAATCTACTGATATAAAGGATGAAGAAATTAAAGATTTTTAACAGCTTCTTCAGTCTGAAAAAATCAAACATGCAATCAAAATGTATTGATAACTACTGATGATTTGGGATTTGAAAGCTAGAAACAAAGAATGACTGATACCTGTTTTCATCAACATAAATGGCAACTATACATGTGGACTTCTCCAGATGTGATACACAGGAATCAAATTGAGTTTAAAAAGAGACTTTGGAGATGCTCAAATATCACCAGTCAGAACAAGGACAAGGGTCCACTGTGGAAAAGACCATCAATGGTTCATATGCAAGTTCAAGTTGAAGCTGAAGAAAATTAAAACATGTCTGCAAGAGCCAAATTATGAATTTGAGTGTATGTGAATTACATCTGTATTTAGAGACCATGTCAAGAAATTTGACCCCTTGAACAGTAATGACCAAAGACCAGATGAGTTGTGGGATGACATTTAGGACTACTTACATGAAAAAAATAAAGGTCACTGAAAGACAGGAAAGAAAGAAAATAACTAAGTGGATATCAAAAGACTCTGAAACTAGCTCTTTAACATAGAGTGCCTAAAGCAAATGGAAATAATTGATGAAGTAAAAGAGCAGAACAGAAGATATCCAAGGTGGCTGAAGAAGACTAAGAAAAGTATTACAATGAAGTATGCAAAGACCTGGAGTCAGAAAACCAAAAGGGAAGAACATTCTTGGCATTTCTTAAGGTGCAAAGCTGAAGAAAAAAATTGACAGCTCAAGTTGTAATATTGAAGGAGTCTATGATAAAATATTGAATGACTCAGAACATATAAAAAGAAAAGGAATATACAGAGTCTCTGTACCAAAAATAATTGGTCAACATTCAACTATTTCATGAGGTAGCATATGATCAAGTACTGATGGTACTATGGAAGAAGCCCAAGCTGCACTGAAGGCACTGATAAAATGAAAAAAAAAAAAAAAAAAAAAAGTTTCAGGAATTGACAGATTGCTAACTGAGGTATTTGAACAAAGGGTTGTAATGCTGGAAGCATTCACTTGTTTATGCCATGAAATTTGGAAGACAGCAACCTGGCCAACTGACTGGAAAATATTTGTGCCTATTCCAAAGAAAAATATGTTCACTAAAATGTTGCAATTATTGAACAATATCATTGATATCATATACAAGTAAATTTTTGCTGAAGAAAATTTTAAAAATGGTTGTAGCAGTACACACACATGGAACTGCCAGAGATCAAGACATATTTAAAAGAGTACATGGAATGCAGGATATCATTACTGATTTCAGATGGATCTTGCCTGAAGATAGAAAATGCTAGAAAGAGTTTGATATGTATTTTATTGACTATGCAAAAGCATTTGGCTGTGTAGATAATAAATTAGAAGTAACATTGTGAAAAATGGGGATTCCCAACACTTAAATTGTGTTCATGTGGAACTTGTACATAGACCAAGAGTCAGTCCAAACAGAACAAGAAAATACGGCAAGGTTTAAAGTCAGGAAAGGTGTGAATCACACTTATTCAATCTGTATGCTGAGTAAACCATCTGAGAAGCTGGATTATATGAAGAAGAACATGCCATCAGTACTGGAGAATATTGTGATATGCAGATGATACAACTGTGTTAGCCAAAAGTGAAGAGGACTTGAAGCACTTACCAATGAAAATCAAAGACTACTGCCTTCAGTATGGATTCCTACTAAACATAAGGAAACAAAAATCCTCACACCTGGACCATTAAGCTACATCATGATAAATGGAAGAACGACTGAAGTTGTCAAGAATTTCATTTCATTTGCATCCACAATCAGTGCCCGTGGAAACAGCAGTCAAGAATTCAAACAATGTATTGCATTGGGAAAATTAGCTGTAAAAGAACTTTTTAATGTATTGGAAAGCAGAGATGTCACTTTTAACACTAAGATGCCCCTGACCAAAATGGTAGTATTTTCAGTTTCCTCCTATGCATGCAAAAGGTAGACAATGAATAAGGAAGACCAAAGATGCATTGATGTATTTGAATTATGGTGTTGATGAAGAATACTGATTATACCAGGCACTACAAGAACAAACAAACCTATCTTGAAAGAAGTACAACCATAATGCTCCTTAGAAGAAAAGATGGGAAGATTTTGTTTCAGGTACTTTGACGTGTTATAAAGACTAAAGTAGAGGGTCACCAAAAAAGAGGAAGACTCTACATGAGATCGATTGATGAAGTAGCTGCCACAATGGACTCAAGCATAGCAAGTATTGTGATCATGGCAGAGAACCTGTCAGTGCTCTGTTCTGTTGTACATGTGGTCTCTACGAGTTTGAACCATCTCTAAGACACCTGATAACAACAACATATTGTATAAAACTGAGGTATTCATTTTCTTTGACATAGGAGAAATTAGATTCAAAAGAAAGTAATTCATAATTTGAGTTTCATGTTTTCCTTCATTTTTTTTTCCTCATATGATGAATATACTTCCTGTACCTTTGTGACTTCCTATGTTTTGTAAAGTTTCAACTCAATCTCTCCCACAAATTTAAAAATTATTTCTCATAAAGGAAACCCTGACTTAGCAGTCTCCTTGCTGGTTCATTTTGAAAGGCATACAAAATAACACATAAAGACAAAGAAATATTGAAATACTGTAACATTATGTCATTCTTCTTAGAAATTTTAGCAAGATACATTAATTCTTCTTTAACGCTCCTGTTGTTGAAAAGCATAATGGTAACTTTTTGTTTTTAATGTGCAGATTGTGGCATATATAGTTTGTTTCACCAAGGTGATTCAAGAGTTGTTAGTAATGTAGTAGTTTAAAATGGAAGCATATCCAACAGTTGTTTATTGTTGTTAGTTGTTATGGAGTCAGCTCCAACTCATGATGATTGTATGTATAATAGAACAAAACATTTCCCCATCCTGTACCATACTCACAATCATGGATACATTTGAGCCCATTGTTGCAGCCAATGTGTCTAATCCATCTCATTAAAGATTACCTTATTTTTGTCTACCCTCTGCTTTACCAAGTAAGAGGTCTCTTTCTAGAAATTGATCTTTCCTGATGATGTGTCCAAAGTAAACAAGACAAAGTTTCTATACAAAGTAGCTGATTCAGTAATCCTTAAGATAATTTGTGATACATTCAGGCTACAATAATTTAAATATTTATAGTATATAAAATCATATTAACTAATATTATGAAATAAGCACTGTTCTAAGATTTTACATTTATTTACTCATTTAATTCTAACAGCTCCTTGAGATTCTATTATGAACCCATTCAAAGATGAGATGTCCTGAGAGGCAAAGGCACATCTCAAATTCATACAGCTAGGAGATGATGAAGATGGGATTTACACCCAAGCCTGGATTATTAACTACTACTCAGAGCTGTCTCTTGCTTCATATATATGCACATACATACATACACACTTGCACACATGCACACACACAGACCAGGGATACAATGATTATCTTAGAAATATCTCTATCATTCCCTCTTTCTCTATGTAATTAGGAAGAAAAGGGACAAATACTCACACTATTCAGTTTATAGTAATGATCCTAATATCATGAATGATCTGATCAGTGGAAAAAGTTACAATTCTCATGGTAGATGTTATTTTAGAGGAGTTGTGAAAAATATTTCATTGAATGGAAGACAAGATCTTATCTAGGTAATTATCTTTAAAGGATTCTGAAATCATTAAACCTCTTATTATTGAAAACAAACAGATTTAATTTCAAACCTCAGATCTAGTGACTTTATTCAGCATCTGTTCTTCCTACTAAGAATAAGACAATGAATGGCATTTCTCATTAGCAAGCTGCTTATTTTTTTTTTAACCATCTTATGTATAATGATTGCCTATTAAGTAATATTAGATTTTTAATTATATTTTAGATTTAATTAATGAATTTCATTATTTTATGTAATTATTTTTAATATTCTTTGAATATTTTAGTTACCATTATTTGTTTAAATCATACGCACCCTTTCTTGTTGACATAGTTATATTCCAAAGACCAAGCCATTATGTGAAAATTGATGTTATGCAAAAATGGAGGATGACCCCATCAGATCACAAAATGGAGGATGACCACGTTACATAACTGCTATATTTTTTTTGTTATAAAACTACTAAATTTCATCACTACTTAACTGACAAATTACAGCAATGCATAACTGCTAAACCACTGAGAATCACGACCTAGTCAAGGTAACACAAAACCTTAATCATCACAGCCAGTGTTACTCTTGCCTTGTACCTCTGTTTTTGTTACTGTTAGATTTACATGATTAATGCACAAAATAGTTGGATAATAGATGTTTTACTCTGATTGTAAATGCAAAATACAGGATAACAAGATAGTCAATAACTGAAGAGTAGGGATAATTGTTTGAAAAGAAATTAAGCTTAATGTGGTGAATTTTATTATTATTAAAATAAAGTTGTAATGAATAAGAAAAACAGTTCTCTTCCTTTTATGATGTATCAACTTTAATTCTCTTTTCTTCTGTATTTTGACTTACTAAGAAAACTTCAAACTCACTGCCATTGAGCCGATTCTGATTCATAGCCACCCTCATGGGGTTTCTGATGCTGTAAATCTTTATTGAAGTAAATTGACCTATCTTCCTTCCTCAGAGCAGCTGGTGGATTTGAACCAGCAACCTTCTGGTTAGCAGCCAAATGTCTTACCCACTATAAAAAGGATTTCTGTTCATACAAAAAGAAAGCCTTAAAATGATGGCAGCATTTCTTATTTTTCACTCTTTTGTATGAAAATACTCTGTCATTTTAGATTAGCGTTACTGAGTTCAAATCTTTGACATATAAACACAACAGATAGTTTTATGTTTACGGCATTAGGATGTTTGGTGGGATGTGGAAAAAGAAAGATAAAATAAAAGTATCGTGAAAGTAGTCATTCTAATGTTGCATAATTGTTTTATAATTCAAGATGTTTTTTAAAATATCAGTGCAATCACTTATTAAAGCAGTTTAATGTTAGAAAAGATTGTATTGTGTTTACTAATCATTTACATATGGATAGAAAATTTGAATTATATTTATAATGATTGTATGTGCTTCCAAATGAAATACTAGGTGTGGAGTCAAAGATAACATATGAGTTTTATTTCTGTTTTGTCCATAGGATAGCTTTTGGTCAACTCTCTTAACTTTATTTAAAAAGTAGATGAATAGTGCTATCAGATGACCTTACTACTCTCAAAGAAATCAAACAAGACAAAACAAAATAAAACCTAACTCTTCTCTCCTGCCCTTCTGTGTAACTCACCCAGAAAACTACTGTTTAACCCTTAGGTTATATACTAGATTATTGGCTAGCCAGTTTCCTCTTTTCCATTTTGTGACTTAGTAGTATATGAAGTGACTTTCAGTGAGTTGCCTAACTTCCTACAGAGCCTAGGGAAGTGAAAGAGAAAAATATTTGTCGCCTAAAATTTTAAGAAGTAACCATTGTAAGGTCAAGTCTTTGTCAACTGGAGAAATGCAGAGAAGGGATGAGGTAGGAAAGGAACCAAAAAGTAGTAATAAACAAGCAAACAAATAGAACCAGGGAGTAACTAGTTTAAAATTTCAATGAGGCTGCAGCAGACTATGACAGGCCTTTTCTACATACCAAAAAAAATCCTCCTCCATTCTTCAGAAAAATGTTTGTTGAGGACTATGTGCTAGTCATTGTGCAAGGTCTGGAGAGTCAACAGTTAAGGAGTTGCAATGCCTGGTCTGGTCAAGCTGACAGATTAATGAAGAGACAGTGAAGCCAATAATTAAAATGAAAAAGAAAAAATAAATAAATGAATAAGTTCCATGTAGCTATGGAGGCTGATGAGGTATGGTAGAGAGAAGCAAATGTTTCCTCACCTCCTCTTCCTTCAACTGAATTCTTCAGCCTCTCTGTTGCAAAATAGAACCTCAATCCTAGGGAACAATATCATAAAGTTCTATATTAGGCAGTGCTCAGGTAGGAATAATTGTAAAGTATCATTCTTACATGAAAATTCTCCACACCTCTGAAAAGGAAAATGACATCTGGCCATCTCTCTTGGCCACATAAAACACTTGAGGTTTTCCTTTGTTCTAGTTGACTTTCATTCATTGAAATGAAACGGCAAGTATTAGAAAATGCTTTGTTCTCTGAAAACTCTGCCAGATACAAGCCCATATGAGGCATTGCCCCCCCCCATTACTAAGTTGAGGAGGACATTAGCTTAATGCCTCAGGTTAGTTCTCAATCCTGATTAAAAGTTGACATCCTTTTGCATATTGATCATATTTATCTAGATATCCCAGAACCTCAAACCTCCTACATCAAAAATTTACTCAGCTGATTCTTTATCCTTCTGCCCTTAGCCACCTCAAAATTATCACTCTTTAGGTATACTTTACATTATCCACCAGCTTACCCAAGCCAGACATGAGAGTGCCATCCTTAACCCCTACTTCCTCCCTCTCTTCACATCTCATCAATTACCAAGCCCTGTCAGTTTTCTCTCCAAATTTCTCTACTATTTATCCTTTCCACAGATCCGTATTTCCTTCAGGTTATCAGCATTTTTCATCTGGATGATTAGGATGTCATCTTTACTGATTTCAGTCTCTGCATTCTTGCCCACTGAGGGGAATATTCAATCTTTGTACATGCAAAGCTAATTCCATCATTAAGCTGATTAAAAA
>NW_006921827.1:870074-872044 GCF_000298275.1 Orycteropus afer afer | reverse complement strand
ATATTTGGTCACTACCTTTTTCTTATAAGAAAGGTTCTCAAACCTTCTTTAGTTTGTAGAATTTTCTTTCAAATGATATTTTGTGTAGTATCTCATCTACATGGCACAAATCAAAAGGATTTACTTAGTAAGTTTAATGGGTTAGATTGTTGTTGTTGTTAGGTACTGTTGAGTTGGTTCTGACTTATAGCAACCCTATGTAGAAGATTAAAAAAACAAACAAACAAACAAACAAAAAAAACTGCCCATTCCTCTACCAGTCTCACAATCCTTGCTATACCTGACCCCATCATTGCAGCCAATGTGTCAACACATCTCTCTAAGGGTCTTCCTCTTTTTCACTGTCCCTCCACTTTACCAGGCATAATATCCTTCTTCAGGGAACTGTCCCTTCTAACAACATGACAAAGTAGGTGAGACAAAATCTGGCCATTCTCACTATCAAGGAGCATTCTGGCTGCACTTCCTCAAGGATAGATCTGGTAGTTCTTCTGATAGTCCATGGTACTTTAAGTATTCTTTGCCAACACTATAACCCAAAGGCATCAATTCTTTTTCAGTCTTCCTTATTCATTGCTTAGCTTTCACATGCATATGAGGTGATTGAAAACACCATGGGTTTAAGACCCATAGTCTTCAAAGAGACAACTTTGCTCTTCAGCACTTGAAAGAGGTCTTTTGCAGCAGATTTTCCCAGTGCAATAAGTTGGCTGATTTCTCGACTGCTGCTTCCATTGGTGTTGATTGTGGAACCAAGCAATATGAAATCTTCCATAAAAACAATTTTTTTCTCTATATATCGTGATGCTGCTTATTGATCCAGTTGTGAGGATTTTTGTTTTCTTTATGTTGAGGTGCAATCCATACTGCAGACTGTAGTTTTTAATCTTCCTCAGTAAGTGCTTCACGTCATCTTCACCTTCAGCAAGCAAAGTTGTGTCATCTGCATATTTCAGGTTGTTAATGAGTCTTCCTCCAATCTTGATGCTACATTCTTCTTCATATTGTCCAGCTTTTCAGATTATTTGCTCAGCCTACTGATTGAATAAGTATGGTGAAAGGATACAACCCTGATGCACTCCCTTCCTGATTTTAAACCATGTGGTGTCCACTTGTTCTGTTTGAACAACACCCTCCCATTCTACGTACAGGTTCCTCATGAACACAATTAAGTGTTCTGTAATCTCATTCTTCTCAATGTTAACCATAATGTGTTGTGATCCAGACAGTTGAATATTTTTACATAGTCAATCAAACACAAGTAAACATCTTTCTAATATTTTTTTGCTTTGAGCCACAATTCATCTGGCAATAGCAATGATATTTCTCATTCTACATCCTCTTCTGAATCCAGCTTGCATTTCTGGAAGTTCCTGATTAACATACTGCTGCAACCATTTTTTAATTATCTTCAGCAAGATTACTTGTGTGATATTAATGATATTTTTTGTTAATTTCCACATTCTGTTGGATCAACTTTCTTTGGAATTGGTACAAATATTGATCTGTTCCAGGCAGTTGGCCAGATAGCTGTCTTCCAATTTTTTTGGCATAGATGAGTGAGTGCCCCCGGCACAACATTCATTTCTTAAAACATCTCTATGGGCATTCCATCAATTCCTGGAGCCTTGTTTCTCACTCATTTCTTCAGTGCAACTTCAATGTCTTCCTTCAATACCGAGGATGGGATAAAGATATAAAAAGAGAGTTGGTCTTAGAGGTTCTCCCCATCATGCCTTGCTGAATAACATAAGTTGCTTCAGGGAAGCTACAGAGCAGAATATAATACACTTTGAAAATCTTTGACCTATGAAACTATAAGTTCCTGCCGAATTCCCTGGATGGTGCAAACAGTTAACATACTCAGTTGCTAATCAAAATATTTGTGGTTCCAGTCCACTCAGGGGTGCCTCAGAAAAAAGATTTGGCAATCTACTTTCAAACATCAGTCATTGAAACCCTATGGAACA
>NW_006921827.1:868873-869844 GCF_000298275.1 Orycteropus afer afer | reverse complement strand
CCTTCCTTCCAAGGAGTGGCTGGTGGGTTTGAACCGCCAGCCTTCTGGTTAGCAGTCAAGTGCCTTAGGCACTATGCTACCAGAGATAATTAAGGAGATATATATATATATATCCCCTTAATTATCCACCTGTCCAGGCCCATTTCATACACTCTACACTCTGTATCTTTACACTTCATGATGCAACTATGTTGAACTATTGCTACTTTATGTGACATACTGAGCTTTTTCATATGCCTTTGTCTTTGGCCTGTTCCTTCTGCCCAGGACACTACCCTCAAAGGACAAGTCTAAGCAACTGTATTCTCATCCTCTGAAACTCTGTGAGCAATATTACCAGTTATTTGCCATACTGTCACCCTTTAATCCAAGGCACACTAAGACTTTCTTACTCTATATGCTCCAACTGCATGTCTTCCCTATCTCCTGGATAGAGTATTGCATTGTAACAGCTTTGTCTTCAAGCCTGTTTCTCTAACATACTTGAGACTGGCAGCTATGTCTTCATTTATGATTTCTCGAAGCTTAGCACAGTTTTCATTGAGCCATTCATATATATTTGTGGCATGTGTAAATAGATAATTTGCCTCATGAATTATTGAAATTGTAGTGAATATATTTAAAAGATAAATATATTCTTAAAATATTTCATATGGCACTATGGTCTTTCATAAATGTGTCGATAATGCAGTGATTCAAAGCAAAAAGAATCATGTTGTTGTTGTTGTTAAGTGCTGTCGAGTCATTTCCAACTCATAGCAACCCCATGCACAGCAGAATGAAACACTGCCCCATCCCACGCCAGCCCCACTATCCCTGCTATAGTTGAGCCAATCATCGCAGCCACCATATCAATCCATGTCCTTGAAGGCCTCTCCCTCTTTCGTCAACCCTTCACCCTACCAAGCATGACATCCTTCTCCAGGGAATGGTCCCTTCTGACAACATGACCAAAATAGGTGAGACGAAGT
>NW_006921827.1:862424-867243 GCF_000298275.1 Orycteropus afer afer | reverse complement strand
TGGTAACATAGTGGCTAAGGCACTTGACTGCTAACCAGAAGGCTGGCGGTCCAAACCCACCAGCCACTCCTCAGAAGGAAGATGGGGCAATCTACTTCCAAAGTGATACTGCCTCGGAAACCCAAGGAGGGGTCGCTATGAGTCAGGTCCGACTCGACAGCACATAATAAGAATAAACCAATTTAAATTTACATATATATATGTAAATTTAAATTGGTTTATATTGTGACTTCATAAACCATGCAGAAGTTTAAATAACCTGAAATGAGATTATTTAGATAATCCCTTTTATCTAACTTTCATTTATTGTAGAAAAAATCTTCTTTGCAAGCCATTAATGTAAAGATAGCAGTCAAAGAGAATCAAGTGTTTATCCCTGTGACTCTCTTCTGATTAGTTCCTCTGGCAACAACTGTATGTCTTGCCATCTCTGAAGATGGTTGGATGTTTTCATCTTCTCTAACACCTGTCCATTTTCTATTCTCTTTAAAATTGCAGATTATTTGTTTACCTTGATGGTCTTTATAGAGCCTAGACATGAATCCATTATTTACTGAACAAGCAAGGATTAGAGAAATTGAGTAAATTATTCTCTCTTTGAAGAATTCTCTCTTTGTCTTTCAATGTCATCATAAGAGTTCAACCTGTATGTTGTAACTTCATAGGCAACACATTCTAATGGAGCTGGGACTGTAAGTTCAGCATTGAGCAGTGCCTAAAAGCCAAGTCAAAGACACACATACACACAGAGAGAAATAGATTAAAGAGAAAATAAAGAAAAGGTATTTTAGTTGAAATATGTATACTTAATTACTATTTTTGATCAGTTATCATGGACAAAGACCATCCTAGATGCTAGTGGAAGAAGAGAGAAGAAAAAAGACATATTTTCATTCCTCAGAGTATTTAAAATCAGGTAATGCAATATGTTGTGTTGTTGGGTTCTGACAAGTCAATTGTGACTCATTATGTCCACATGTGACAGAGTAGAACTGCTTCATAGTGTTTTCTTGGTTGTAATCATTACTAAGGGAGCTGTGGTAGCATAGTGCCTAAGGCATTTCACTGCTAACCAGAAGGCTGGTGGTTCAAACCCCCCAGCCACTCCTCAGAAGGAAGGGCTGGGCAATCTTCTTCTGTAGTGATACTGCCTCAGAAACCCAAGGAGGGGTCACTATGAGTCAGACCCAACTTGACCGCAGTGAGTTTGGTTTTGTTTTTGAATCATTACTAAAGCAGATTACCAGACCTCTCTCCCATGGAGTGCCTGGGTAAGATTGAACTGAGATCTTAAGGCTAGCATCTGAGTGCTTTAGCATTGCACCATCAGGGCTCCTTGTAATGTAAAATATGAATATAATATTAGCTAAAAATTAAAGTGCTGAAGTGCAAAGATGTATCTTTGAAGACTAAGGTTTGCCTAACCCAAGCATGGTATTTTCAATGCTTCATATGCATGTGAAAGCTGGACGATGAATAATAAAGACCAAAAAAGAGTTGATACTTTTGAGTTGTGATGTTGGCCAAGAATACTGAAAATACCGTGGACTGCCAGAAGAATTAACAAATCTGTCCTGGAGAAAGTGCAGCCAGGATGTTCCTTGGAAGCAAGAATGGCCAGACTTTGTCTCACCTAATTTGGTCATTTTGTCAGAAGGGACCATTCCCTGGAGAAGGATATTATGCTTGGTAAAGTGGAGGGACAGTGATAAAGGGGAAGGTCCTCAACAAGATGGACTGACACAGTGGCTTTAACAATGAACTCAGGTATACCAAGCATTGTGAGGTTGGCACAGGACCGGGCAGTGTTTCATTTTGTTGTACATAGGGTCGCTAGGAGTCGGAGCCAACTAAATGGCACTTAACAACAACAACAACAACAACAGAAATTAGTGACTTAAACTAAAAATGAAAATTTAAATTCATTTAGTAAGGAGTTTAGGATAGTGTCTGAGGGTACCATCAAAACCCAAACTCACTACTATTCCAACCAATAGCGACCTTATAGGACAGAATAGAACTGCCCCTTAGGGTTTCCAAGGCTGGAAATCTTTACAGAAGCAGACTGCCTCACCTTTCTCCAGCAGAGCAGCTGGTAGGTTCAAACCAATGAAACCACTGACCTTTTGGTTAGCAGACAAATGCATTAACCACTTCACTACCAGAGCTCCTTTGTAGGTACCACAGGATTGGTTAATTCAACACCTTAATCGTGTAATCAAGGGCAAAGGTTTGTTTATTGCTTCATTGTATCGTCCCTGGTTTTGGCATTTTCTGCAGGAGTTCTAGTCATTATTTCCTAAATGTCAGTGAACAGAAGGAAAAAAATATATACCTTGTAATTGTGCGGTTATCTTTCTTAAGACAGAGGAAATTTTTTCCTAGATATACTCCAGCTATCTATCCCTTTATGTTCCATTGACCAGATTTGGGTCATAATTGATTTACAATGATTATCTGAGGATGAATAGATGATTTGGGGTTAACAATAATATCCTAAATATGAAGATATATTCAGATTGCAAATAAATATAATACATACCAGAGAGTGATAAATGTTATACAAAATTGACATATGAATATGGCATAGAGTTTAGGCACAGGAAAAAAGGTGACAGCAATCTCTTTGTAGCCAAGAAAGACAGAAAGAGTCAAAAATGTTTTAACTACCTGATATATAAGAGTTTTCTTTTTTCTTACTTTCATTCATATCATCTCCTACTTTTTCATCATGGCATCTCTCATAATTGCTGGCATTTACTTACACAATTATTTGTTTTCTCTGTATTAGAACTTTATAAGGGAGTAAATAATGTATTATTTACATCCTTCCTTGTTAAATAAATTAAATAATTAATGACTAGCCTTGAAGAATTTGTAGAATTTTAGCAGGTGGGAGGAGGGCATTCCAGGTAAAGGCAATATAATTATTAGTCTTAAGTCAGGAAAGCGCATATCAGGCACTTGCCTGAATCATAGGATAAGTATAGTAAGCAGAGTTAAAAACTATGTTGGAATGTTATGACAGAGTAAAAAAAGCATAACTTTTTTTTTTTTTTTTTTAGGTCATTAAGGATTATTGAATGTTTCAGAGCTGGGTGGCAATGTGGCAAGGACTCTAGTATCAGAAAGAAAAGAAAAAAACCTCACAAAACTTGGCAGTAATATGTTGTATATATTACATGGGAATGGTAGCTAAGGTTGTGTGCCAACCTGGCTAGGCAGCAGTTTTGAGTAGCTTGGGAGTTGTATGTAGTTATTCCCCATGATGAGATTACCATCACTTCTGTAGTGGAATATGCTGTAAGCATTTGATCAGTGGAAGGAGAGCTGGCTTTGGGGTGTGGCTTGTTGTGTTGTTGTTAGGTGCCTTTTAATTATTTTGGACTCAAAGCAGCCCTATGCAGAGCAGAATGAAACACTGCCCGATCCCGCACCAGATCCACGATCCTTGCTATACCTGAGCCCATTGCCACAGCCATTGTGTCAATCCAACTCGTTGAGGGCCTTCCCCTCATTCATCGACCCTCCACCTTACCAACCATGGCATCCCTCTTCAGGGAATGGTCTCTTCTTCAACATGACCAAAGTAGGTGAGACAAAATCTGGCCATTCTTGTTTCCAAGGAGCATTCCAGCTGCACTTCCTCCAAGACAGATTTGTTAGATCTTTTAGCAGTCCATGGTACTTCAGCATTCTTCACCAGCACCACAACTCAAAGACATCAATTCTTCATAGGTCTTTCTTATTCAATGTCCAGATCACACATGCATATGAGGCGATTGAAAATACCATGGCTTGTGTCAAGCACACCTTCGTCTTCAAGGAGATATCTTTGCTCTTCAGCACTTGAAAGTGGTCCTATGCAGCCAGTTTGCCAAGTGCTAAACACTGTCTGATATCCTGACTACTGCTTTGATTGGCATAGATTGTAGAACCAAGAAATGTGAAGTCTTTGAAAACTTCAATCTTTTCTCCATTTATCGTGATGCTTCTTATAGGTCTAGTTGTGAGGATTTTTGTTTTCTTTATACTGAGATGTAATCCCAACTGCAGACTGTATTCTTCAATCTTCATCAGTAAGTACTTCAAGTCATCCTCACTTTCAGCAAGCAAAGTTGTATCATCAGTGTATTGCAGATTGTTAATGATTCTTCTGGAGGCACTCACTCAGTTATGCCAAGAGATTTGGAAAACAGCTACCTGGCCAACTGACTGGAAAAGATCCATATTTGTACCCATTACAAACAAAGGTTATCCCACAGGTGCCATGTCCTTGATGCCATGTTCTTCTTTATATAGTCCAACTTCTTGCATTATTTGCTCAGGATGTAGATTGAAAAAGTATGGTGAATGGATACAACCTTGATGCATTCCCTTCTTGATTTTAAACCAAGTAGTGTTCCCTCATTCCGTTCATTCAACAGCCTCCTGTTCTATGTACAGGTTCCTCATGAGTACAATTAAGTGTTCTGGAATTCCCGTTCTTCTGAATGTTACCCATAATTTCTTATGATCCACACAATCAAATGTTTTTGCATAGTCAGTAAAGCATAAGTAAACATCTTTCTAGTATTCTTTGCTCTGAGCCAAGATCAATCTGACGTCAGCAATAATATCCCTTATTTCACATTCTCTTGTGAATCCAGCTTGCATTTCTGGAAGTTCTGTCAATATATTGCTGCAACCAATTTTGAAGTATCTTCAGTAAGATTTTACTTGCATGCTACTGTTTGATAATTTCCACATTCTGTGGGATCACCTTTCTTTGGAATGGGCACAAATATGGATCTCTTCCAGTCAGTTGGCCAGGTAGCTG
>NW_006921827.1:835763-838481 GCF_000298275.1 Orycteropus afer afer | reverse complement strand
AAAAAAAAAAAAAAGAAATCAGATGTTATATAGCAGTGGGTAAATATGCTGCAAATGATCTTTTTAAAGAGTTGAAGAGCAAAATGTCAGTTTGAAGACTAAGGTGCACCAAATCCAACTCATGGTATTTTCAATCGCCTCATATTTATGTGAAAGGTGGACAATGAGTAAGGAAGACAGAAGATGAGTTGATGCCTTTGAGTTGTAGTGTTGGTAAAGAATACTGAAAGTACCATGAGCTTTCAAAGAACTAGCCAATCTATCCTGGAAGAAGTGCATCCAGAATGTTCCTTGGAAGTGAGACTGGCCAGAGTTTGTCACACCTACTTTGCTCATGTTGTCAGAAGGGACCATTTTCTGGAGAAGGATATCATGCTTGGTAAAGTCGAGGGTCAATAAAAAAGTGGAAGACCCTCAACAAGATAGGTTGACACAGAGGTTGCAACAATGGGCTTGAGTATAGCAGGGATTGTGAGGCTGGCACAGGACTGGGCAATGTGTCATTCTGTTGTACATGGGGTCACTATGAGTGGAAGTCTATATGATGGCACCTAACAACAGCAACAAGAAGGAAATAAACTATCTGATGAACCTTTTAACTCTATTCCAGTATTATTTTCTCCTATCTTTTTTTATTAATTTTTTTAATTTTAAGTATCAGTTTTAAGATATTGGAACTTTAGCAATCTGGGTTTTTCTAGGAAGCATACAATGCATAACAATGTTGATTAACATTTATCACTCAGTTTTGAGGTATGTCACAGGTGGGGTAGTGCCTAGGATTCAAAGTTAAGGTGAAGACTAATAATTGTTTTGCTTCAGATGTTGGTGAAGATAGCACAATCTACATTTGAGGATCATTGTTATTTTTTTCTATTAATGACTATACTGGATTCCTGAGTTAGCCTGCTCCTTATTTTTACTTCAGTTCACACACACACAGACACACACACACAAAGGCTGACAACTAGGGTTTAAATTTAGTAGCATTCAAAATTTGAGTATAGATTATACAGTAAAACCTTTGAAAACTAGAAACTGTGTAAAATGGAAACCTGTCAAAGAAGGAAAATTCACATGTTTTGCACTTATAGAGAGCAATATAAAAATATTAAAACTGTACCCTATCAATGACGAAAAACTTGTGAGACCTGGAAAAACAAGGCAGCCTGGTCGAGGTCCAGATCTCATAGGTATTACTGTATATTTTAAAATATAATGTTTTACAATATAATTTATATGGAAAATAATCCAGGTTATTTTCTGCATTATTAGATTTAATAAAAATATTTCACAAAATAAAGAAATAGTTAAGACATATTATTCTGGCATGTTTCCCATTGCTGTTCTATAGACTTATTTTTTATGAGATAAAGACTGATGCTAGTAACCTGATTGTTAATTATATTCTTTCTAAGGCACTCCATAATAAATTAAATAATATAATCAATATTAATCTTATATAAATACATTTCATCAGCATTCTTCTGTATTCGTGATATTAAGTCTTCATATTATAAAGTATGCATTTGAAGAACTTTCATTAGGAACATTAAACAAGGCCTACAAATGCAAAGAGAAAGAAAAATAAATTAGTTATCCAGAATTTAACTAATGCAGATTTTCAAGTGATTTTTGTACCTAAATTATTTGAACACTTTCCAGTTCTCCTTTCACTAGGCTTTGCATAAATTCAATCTAAGATTGTGTTTGTAGATGCACATTGACATAAAAGTCAAAACTCCAAAACCAAACCAAACTCACCACCATCAAATTGATTCAGGCTCATAGGGACCCTTCTTTAGGTTTCTGACATGATATCTCTACAGAAGTAGATTGCCTAGTCTATAAAAATCAAGTTACTTAAATATTTGACAGTCATTTTAGATGATGCAGACAGAAAAATACATGTTTCTTCTGTCTTTAAAATTAGAGCTCCTTATCATAAATTATCATAAGGAGCTCTAACCATAAAGGTAGGGAGTGAACCCACCAGCTGCTCCATGGGAGGAAGATGAGACAATTTACTTGCTGGAAGATTTATAGCCTTGGACACTCAATGGTAGTCACTATGAGTTAGAATTGACTCCATGGGAGTGGGTTTGGGTTTGGTTTTATGATAAATTAGTTCTGCAGTAAATGTCCTTTTCATATAAGTTTCTTATACTAGTTAAAATGCTGTAGTTTTAGAGTTGTGTGAACTTGCCATTTTCTATATACTTTTTTCCCAACAATACAGTATGAAAAGGGAGCCAAGAAAAGTAACTACACAATTGAGCAACACAACTTTAAGGCAAGCGATAAGTCATATTGATAATAATTACTTTTGATATAATGTTATGAGAAAGACATTTTATCTCTATAGTCTTCTACAAAACATAATTTTTCTAATGATCATAAAAAACATCAGATCAACCCCAGTTGAGGAACATTCTACAAAATACCAGTATTTCTCAAAAATATGGAGCTTTCATGGTATGGTGGTTAAAGCATTCAACTGTTAACCAAAAGAACAGTGATTCGAATCCACCAGCCACTCTGCAAGAGAAAGATGTGGTAGTCTGCTTCTGTAAAGATATGCAGCCTTGGAAACTCTGTGGGGCAGTTTTACTTTGTCCTATAGGATTTCTCACGTCTACATGTCACCACAGTAGGACAAACCGACAGACAAGTTTGTCCTGCTGTTGGAGACCTCTCGTATCCCCCCCACCTGGGTCA
>NW_006921827.1:814789-832873 GCF_000298275.1 Orycteropus afer afer | reverse complement strand
TCACCTATTTTGGTCATGTTGTAAGAAGGGACCATTCCCTGGAAAAGGATGTCATGCTTGGTAGGGTGGAGGGTCGACGAAAGAGGGGGAGGCCTTCAGGGAGATGGATTGATACAGTGGCTGCGATGATGGGCTCGAGTATAGCAGGGATTGTGGGGCTGGCGCGGGATCGGGCAGTGTTTCATTCTGCTGTTCACGGGGTCGCTATGAGTCGGAAATGACTCAACGGCAGTTAACAACAACAACAACATAGGGTTTCTATGAGTTGGAAACAACCTGATGGCAGGTTTTATTTTTCAAAATCATAAAAAACAAAAGAAGTCTGAGAAGCTATACCAAACAACAAGAGAGTCTAGGGAAACATGACAAGTAAATGTACTGTTGAATCTTGAATGGGGTCCTAGAACAGATAAAAGGCACTGAGAGATAACTGAGGAAACCTGATGATAGTGTTGATTTTAGTTAACAATATCAGTATTGGTGTGTTAACCGTGACAAACTTATTGTACTAATATGAAATGCTAGTATAAAGAAAGCTGGTATATATGAACTCCCTGTACTATTTTCATAGTAAATCTAAAGTGAAAATGAAGAAGACTTGAAACACTTACTGATGAAGATTAAAGACTGCAGTCTTCAGTATGAATTTTATCTCAACATAAAGAAATCAAAAATGCTCACATCTGGACCAATAAGCAACATCATAATAAATTGGAGAAAAGATTAAAGTTGTCAAGGATTTCATTTTACTTGGATCCACAATCAGTACCCATGGAAACAGCAGTCAAGCAATCAATTGACATATTGTATTGGGCAAATCTGTTGCAAAAGACCTCTATAAAGTGTTTAAGAGCAAAGGCATTACTTTGAAGACTAAAGTATGCCTGACCCATCCATGATATTTTCAGTAGCTTCTTATGTATGTGAGAGCTGAACAATGCATGCATCAGGAAAACCAGAGAAGAATTAATGCACTTAAATTGTGGTGTTGGTGAAGAATATTGAATGAACCATCCAGTGCTAGAAAAACAAATCTGTTTTGGTTGAAGTACAGCCAGAATGCTCCTGAGAAGTGAGCATGTTCAAACTTTGCCTCTCATAGTTTGATAATGTTGTCAGAAGGGACCAATCTCTGGAGAAGAGTATCATGCTAGGTAAAGTAGAGGGTCAATGAAAAGGGGGAACACCTTCAGTAAGATGGATTGACACAGTAGCTGCAACAATAGCCTCAAG
Source organism: Orycteropus afer afer (assembly GCF_000298275.1). Taxonomy (NCBI): domain Eukaryota; kingdom Metazoa; phylum Chordata; class Mammalia; order Tubulidentata; family Orycteropodidae; genus Orycteropus; species Orycteropus afer. The sequence goes on along the minus strand of NW_006921827.1, from coordinate 831,640 downwards.
TATGGCAACAATTGGGTGGATGGTGCAGGGTGCGAAGTGTTTGGTTCTGTTATATATAGGGTTGCTATGAGTCAAAATCAACTTGAGAGTACCTAACGATAACAACAAAGGGTTACAAAAGATAAAGTTTATTTATACAAAAGCTCTATTAACATGCAATAATGTAGATATATCTCATTCATCTAATTTTCAGCAAAAGAAGCCAAATACAAGAGTGGCTACACAAATAAGGATGATTTCATTCGTATAAAGTTCAAAGATAGGCTAAGTTAATCCATAATGTTAGAAGTCAGGAAAGTGGTTTCATTTAGGAGAAAAAGTGACTGGAAGGGGCACACAAGATCTTCTGAGGTGCTGGTAATTTCTGACTTTGGTTGCAGTGTTAGTCCCATGGATTTGTTCACCTTGAAAAAAGATCATTGAGCTGCTCTTTGGATTTGTATATTTATCTGCATTCATGTTTTACTTCAATAAAAAAAGGTAATGTTTTTCTCAATATAATACTAATTTCTATATAGAAATACACAGAAAAACACACCTGTAGCTTTCTAGTCAACCTCGACTCACAATGCCCCTGTAGGAGAAGGTAGAACTTCCCTGTAGGGTCTCCAAGTCTGTGCATTCTTAGGGAAGCATACTACCACATATTTCTCCTGCTGAGCATCTGGTGGGTTTGAACCATTGACCTTTTGGTTACCAGCTGAGCAGTTAACTACTGCGCCACTTGGGCAACTCAATTTCTATATAATTTGTATTATGTAGATACTTGTTTTTTTCAAATATGATACAGATTTGTATATAATTTGTATTTTGTATCTTTGAACATTACATAAAACATTAAGATTTATAGAAAATCATTATAAAGGAAAAAAAATAAGGAAAACTGTAATGTCATCTCATAGGTGTAACACAATGTTATATTGTAAACCCAGGCTTAAGTCAAATAGATATGATCAAAATTCTAAAAGTATGGATACCTTCCTAAATTGATAGGATTTTTGTCCTATTTCTAGATTACCTTTGTTTCTTTAAGGTTGTGTTTTTTATCAGAAAATAACATAAACAAATAGTGAAAATTTAAATAATATAAAAAAAATACAAAAATGATTTTTCTTAAAATTCTCAAATCCTAGAACATCATTAATACAACTCTCTCAACATAGTTTAACCTTGCTGAAAACCTTTCACATGCATACCACCACCACCATCCTTTTAATTTCAGAAAAGGGAGGATTATTTGTAAAATATTTCTAAAGTAATATTTAACTTATGTGATATAGGGAGCTCTGGTGGCATAGTGCCTAAGGCACGTGACAGCTAATCAGAAGGCTTGCAGTTCAAACCTACCAGCCACTCCTCGGAAGGAAGGTTGGGCAATCTACTTCTGTAGTGAACAAGGAAAATGGAGAAAGGGACATTTATATAACACAGTTCACCATAGTACACTCAAAGCCCATATGCTCATGAATGGGGACATAAGTGGACTATATATATAACTGATTCAGTGCCTCTTACCATCCAACATTTAATCATATAAGCATCAGTTTGAATTGATTGAATTTTAGTATTTATTAATGTACATGTTGGCATTATTATCATAATTATATAAACACATGGATTTAAAATGTACACTAATTACTTCACCTGTATCACAACCAAACAATTGGTTACGTTGTTGTTGTTGTTGTTATGTGAAGTCGAGTCAGACCAGACTCATAGCGACCCCTCCTTGGGTTTCCAGGGCAGTATCACTAGGGAAGTAGAAATTTCTCTGCGTTAGAATTATGGGAAAAGTGTATCTTATTCTCCGTCTTAGATCCTTCTTAAGAAGGTGCTTAGCAACCTTCCTAATCTTCCTAAGGTATTTTATTATTAAAAGTAATTTTGACCCCATTGTGTGCACTGATCTCTTTTTGTTGTTTAAAAATGGAGCCTTCTCATCATTTCAAGTCAGTCATATCAGCACAAAGAGAAGTTTCTATCTACAACAGTCTGTTTTAAAAGCTGTACCATGTGTATGCTGTGGTTCCTCATTGATGTATAGTTTGGTGCCTTGTTTTGTTTTGTATTTCTGGTCCAAAGATTTTGTTTATCTTTCTTAAGAATAATGCTTTAAAAAATGATAATTTAATAAACAATTTTATATGCATGGTTAAAATGCATCAGTGTTTACATATATGCATATACATATGTAGCAAATATATGGCCCAGTGGTTGAGTGGTAGGCTACTAACCCAAAGATTGACACTTTGAACCCACCAGCCACTTTGTAGGAGAAAGGGACTGGAAATCTGTCCTATGGGAGCAGTTCTACTGTCACGTGGGATCACTATGAGTAGAAATTGACAGCACCCAAAGACAACAGCAGGAGCTCTGGTAGCATAGTGCCTAAGGCACTTGACTGCTAACCAGAAGGCGGGAGGTTCAAACCCACCAGCCACTCCTCGGGAGGAAGATTGGGCAATCTACTTCCATAGTGATATCACCTCGGAAGCCCAAGGAGGTCCGACTCGATGGCACATAGCAAGAATAACGACAACAAAGACAAGCAAATAATAGTTTAGTTAATATCCTTACATGCAGCATGTAAGAGTATATGTATATATAGATGTGAATACAGGATAAATGCCTAGAGGTTTGTTTATTTACCTGTTTTAATTAATACTGTCAAATTACCCATCAAAATTATTATACCTTATAATACCTTATGTTCAAACTGAAAACTTTTATAGTGCCTAAGTAGGTAACATAATGCATTAGGTGCCCTGGTATAAGGTGTTAACTTGCTTTTATTATTACCAAGCAAACTATTCATGTTCTCTTTTAAAACAATGCCTAGCAAACTACCAAAACAAAGTATCTCTTTGGGTATGCATTCCTGTACTATATGATCAAAGCTTTTTGTCATTCTTCTCATTGAAAAATGGCATTTTAATGCTGTGCTTCAGTAGTATTTATAGTTATAAGTAGTCCCTTACTTAAAATGTAATCAAGTTATGACAGCCCACACCGATATATTTGACCTACATTTATGACAGCCTGTTCTTCGTCTTGGTACATCTTATCATTAATACATACTGCATACAATGTTGCAGCATGTAATTTGCTAATGCTATCATTCTCATATGTTCACTTGCACATATTTATAATGATAATGATACTGATTTATAATGATAACAATAATAAAAGGTAATAATAATGAAAACTTTTAAAAAATGATGTGTTCTACTTACTTCACAACTGATTTACGATGGGCTTGTCAGAGCCTCATCTTTAGTTGAGGGCTACCTGTATGTATATAAACGATACGTCTCTCTTTATTTGTGAACCATTCCATGTCTTTTTAAGTCATGGCAGTAAAGACTATAAGGACATAGGGATTGAAGATCTACCACATTGAAAAAAAAGAAAAAAAAGTGGTAGAGGAAAAAAAAAAAAAAAACCAACATACACTGAACCAACAACTGATCCTGAATGTAGATAAAAAGCTGATAGGGACAGAAAATATCAGAAACTTAATAAGGCAGAGAGATTTGCCTCTCATTGGTCACATTTTGTTTTGGCTTTGCTTATGTACTATGTATGTTAACTCAGGCTTGTGATAATGATGAATACTTAATAACATGATTCTTGGTAACATAAACGTTTGATTTCTTTGGGTAATTTTTACTTGTATACGTAATGAAAGGGAAGAGGCGTTTATAGTGCTGACAGAATTTTTGTCTTTTTTTTCAATCAATAATTTGGTTTTTAAGAAAGAGATTTTTATGGTCCCTAAAAGCTCTGGTAGCGTAGTGCCTAAGGCACTTGACTACTAACCAGAAGGCTGGCGGTTCAAACCCACCAGCCACTCCTCGGAAGGAAGGTTGGGAAATCCTACTTCCGTAGTGATACTGCCTCGGAAACCCAAGGAGGGGTTGCTATGAGTCGGGGCCGACTTCACGGCAAATAACAACAACAACATAACAACAACAAAAGTTTACTGAATAAAAGAAAGCACAGAAGGAGATAAATTTATTTGTTATGGTCATATATAGAAACTTCTGTATAAATAAAGTAGGAATGGAAGTAATAGTTTAGTAATATTTGAGGGCACAATTTAGTATTTTATTTCCTTTCTTACATTTATTTATTCAATGTATAATTTCAAACCATAGGGCTACGCCATGTGGGATGTTCCACTGAAATCTTATAGTAGCAAACATAATACAGCAAAACCATGCAATGGCACGTACAGTGATAATGAAAATTTTGGGACCATGATTAACACTGGTTTCCAACTTCAACCAACCCACCTTCTTAAGTTGAGGTGGTCTAAAGTTCTCATCTTCTACTTAAAGGAGGCTGGCTATGGAAGAAGAATTAAGCCCCTTCTTGCAGTCAAGCAGTTTGAGGGTTATTGTTGCTAGTTGCCATCAGTTGACTGACTTATGGCAACCCCATGTACAACAAAAGGAAATGTTGTATGATTCTTTGCCACCTTCACAATACTCAAGTCCATTGCTGTAGGCACTGTGTATTTTGAGTGTCTTCCAAACTATGGGGCTCCTCTTTTGGAACTGTATTGGACTATATTCTATTATGATCCATAGTTTCATTGGTCAATTTTTGGAAGTAAATCATCAGGCCTTTCTTCCCAGCCTATGTCTGGAAGTGTCACTGAAACTTGTCCACCATGAGTGACAGCTCATATTTAAACAATGGTGTAGGTTCCAACATAATAGCCATACACAAGCCACTACAATACAGCAAACTGACAGATGGTGGAGACTGAGGGTAGGTCCTCACATTTTCATTATTCATCTTGTCCAAGCTCCCAGGATGGCATGGTGGAATAAGTGCCAGCTAAGCAAGAAGTTCTTGAATCACTATCATTGTCCAGCCAATCTCAATTACTCTAAGAACCCAACTATTTCCCCCTCTACATTTAAACAAAGGAGCCCTGTTGGTGCGTCGGTTTAACAGCTCAGCTGCTAACCAAAAGTCTGCGGTTTGAACTCACTAGATGTAGTAGTCTGCTTCTGTAAAGATCACAGCTTTAGAGTCCCTTAGAATCTGCTTATTTTATTCCCTTCTAGTCAGTCTAATAGGAGCTCTGGTAGTGTAGTGCCTAAGGCACTTGACTGCTAATCGGAAGGCTAGTGGTTCAAACCCACCAGCCGCTCCTCGGAAGGAAGATGGGGCAATCTACTTCTGTAGTGATACTTCCTCAGAAACCCAAGGAGGGGTCACTATGAGTTGGGTCTGACTCAACGACACATAACAACAACAACAGTCAGTCTAATAGAGTAGACTGGAAGGCAACAGGTTATTTAAGACAGTGTGTATAGCTGCCACCAGGTGGTGGTAAATCCCAGCTGATACCTTGAATTTGGCACACTGACCTGTAGAATTCCAAACCCACAACCTGTTTAGGATTGTTTAGGTCATTTCATAAGGAGCTCTGGTGGCGTAGTGCCACCATTAAACTGCTAACCAGAAAGTTGGCAGTTCAAACCCACCAGCCACTCTGCCGAAGGAAGACTGGACAATCTACTTCCGTAATGATTTACCACCTCAGAAACCCAAAGGGATCGCTATGAATCGAAATTGACTCTGTGGCAGTGAGTATGGTTTTTGGTTTAGGTCATTTCATTATTCTCACAATGTTGTGACTACTTTTTAGAGAAATGAATCTCTTGAATCCTACTGTTGACAGGGTATAATTTTGCCAGGATTTCTACTGATTAAAAATCTACAATTATGCTATTATTGGTCATCATAGAGGAGCAAGTCAACTAAGGATAGTTAGACCTTGTGACAGATTTAACATTATATCCTTGCCTGTCTTTAGATCAGTTGGATATTCACTTCTTACAGCAGTGCTTTTCTTAATAGATGTAAGGTTGAAAGGTAGTAGCTGTTAGGTGAAAAAAATACTTTATTTGCATAATCTCTTATGTCACAGTAAGCCCTAAAAAAATGGAAAAAAATTCTAACAGTAATAATGTCTATTTAAAAAATAAAGAAGAGAAAAAGACTGTTTATGTACTTATTAAACAAACCAGAATAGGTGAAAAAAATCATGAACATATAAATGTCAACATCTAAAATCCAGTGTAATTACCAGTGACTATAAAAGGGGCATATTTCATTTGGCTTGTGTCTTATATAAGTAGTATTGTTGTGCTTAATGTTTTCAGTATTATGTAAACAATTTGGGAGTTTATTTAATTTAATCTACATTTATTAAGAGATTATTATATGCCTGTACTGAGTTTAAGGTACTTTCTACTGAGGCCTTCTACCAAACAAAATTTTATCTAAATGCTTTTGGTAGAAATATTTAAGGTTATAAATAAAACAACATAATAATATTTTTATTCCCCAGAACCTTAGAATGTGAAATGTCTGCTTTTATTTGTAGTCACTAAATGATGTTTTAACTAAAGAATCTAGATCATTTTAATGGAGACTGAAATCATACCATATTCTGTTTATTGAAATAACCGAAGTCATCATAAAATTAATTTATTCATTCATTCTTATTTTCTGAATGTCTAGTATGGTTCAGTTACTATATTATTCAAAGACCATGTATTGGTCCTATATATATTACATGGTCTAAAGAAGACAAATAACTAGTTCACTCTTGCTAGCCCTGATTTTGTACCACGTGAAAGAAACATTAAACTTCAGAGTAAGTATATGGGTGCTAAAATAGCACCTAAATTATTGGTAACAGGCATGTTGAAGAATGACACTTTTATACTGTGGTGGTACTTAAGCCAGCTCATGAAATATTTATATAAAAGAAATTACTAAATGGCACAAATCAGGGACTTTTCTCCTCTGGAGAGCCACTTGTTAAACATTTAACAGCACACGATTGTTTGAAGTATGCCTTTACCCAAATATTGTATTCTAGGATGATCTGTACAATGCCCACATTAGGGGCCAGGAGATGCCCTTCCCACACTTGGCACTGAACAGATGCATTCTCTGTGATAGCTTACTTGCAAGAGAAAAGGAAGAGGAAGCACTTAAAGTCCTCATATTCTTTCCAAATTCTCCTATAAAATAAATCATTCTACTTTTCCAATCCACTATTCATCTGTCAGTCTGTCTTACTGTGCTGGCTTACATATTGCTATGAGGCTGGAGGCTATGCCACTGGTGTTTCAAATACCAGAAAGGTCACCCGTGGTTGATAGGTTTCAGCAGAGTTTCAAGACACAGAAGAAGGAAGGGACCATCCACTTCTCAAATTATTGGCCAATGAAAACCTTATGAATAGCAGTGAAGCACTGTTTGATGTATTTTATGAATAGCCCTGAAATGTTATCTGATATAATGCTGGAAGACGAGCACCTCAGGTCAGAAGGTACTCAAAATAAGACTGGAAAAGAGCTGCCTCCTCAGAGTAGAATCAAACTTAATGATGTGGATACAGTAAAGTTTTCAAGACATCCATTTATTGACATGGCATTACTCAAAATAAGAAGAAAAGGCTGCAAACATCCATTAATAATCAAAACATGGAATGTAGGAACTATGAATCTAGTAAAATTGGAAGTTGTCAAAACTGAAATGGAACACATGAAGTTAGATATCCTAGGCATTAGTGAGTTAAATTGGACTGATTTGGGCCATTTTCAATCAGACAAGCATATGATCTGTTGTTGTTATGTGCCATCGAGTTGGACTCGACTCATAGTGACCCCTCTTTGTGTTTCTGAGGCAGTATCACTATGGAAATAGATTGCCCAACATTCCTTCCAAGGAGTGGCTGGTGGGTGCTGGAAACAGCAAATTGAAGAGGAATGGCATGGCATTCATTGTCACAAAAAATGTTTCAAGATCTGTCCTGGAGTATAATGCTGTCAGTAATAGGATAATATCCATGTCCCTATAAGGAAGAACAGTTAATACTACTATTTCTCAAATTTACACACCAACCACCAAAGCCAAAGATGATGAAATTGAAAATTGTTACCAACTTCTACAGTCTGAAACTTACCAAACATGCAATCAAGATGTGTTGATTATTATTGGTGATTGGAATGCAAAAGTTGGAAACAAAGAAGTATCACCAGTAATTGGAAACTATGGCCTCGGTGACAGGAGTGACACTGGAGATCGCATGATAGGATTTTGCAAGATCAATGACTTATTCATTGCAAATGCCTTTGTCAACAACATAAATGGCAACTCTACACATGGACTTTGCCAGATGGAGTACACAGGAATCAGATCAACTACATCTGTGGAAAGAGGTGATGGAGAAGTAATATCTTCAGCCAAAACAAGGCCAGGACCTGATTGTGAAACAGACCATCAACTGCTCATATGCAAGTTCAAGTTGAAGCTGAAAACAATGAAAACAAGTCCATGGGAGTGAAAATAAGACTTGGATTATATGCCTCCTGAATTTAGAGATCATCTAAAGAATAGATTTGATGCCTTGAACACCAGTGACCGAAAACCAGAGGAATTGTGGGATGACATCAAGGACATCATCATTGAAGAAAGCAAAAAGTCATTAAAAAAAACAGGAAAAGAAGAAAAGACCAAATTGGATGCTTAGTGTAATATGTTGTCTGATGTCTTGACGGCTGCTTCAATTGGCATTGATTGTAGCACCAAGTATTATGAAATCTTTGACAACTTCAATCTTTTCTCCATTTATCGTGATGCTGCTTATTGGTCCAATTGTGAGGATTTTCAACTTCTTTATGTTGAGGTGTAATTCATACTGCAGACTGTAGCCTTTAATCTTTATCAGGAAGTCTTTCAAGTCATCTTCACTTTCAGCAAGCAAGGTTTTGTCATCTGCATATTGCAAGTTATTAATGATTCTTCCTCCAATCCTGATGTCATGTTCTTCTTCATATAGTCCAGGTTCTCGGATTAGCTCACCATACAGATTGAATAAGTATGGTGAAAGGTGCAATCCTAATGCACTCCCTTCCTGATTTTAAACCATGCAGTATCCTCTTGTTCTGTTTGAACAACCACTTCCGGGTCTGTGTATAATTTCCTCATGAGCACAATTAAGAGTCTTCCATTCTTCTCACACACAATTATCATATTACTGTTCACACAAAATGACCATTCGAAAGTAATTCCTTCAAAACCAACTTGATTTCAGGACCTAGTGGTTAATGTGCTCAAAGACCATAGCAGAGAAACTGTGATATTTATGGGAAGGGTGGTTTAGCTTGCAAAGGCTTGAAAATAGGCCATTAAATCAGATCACTTGATTTTTTTTTTTTTTTTTTTTAAAGAGTGATGCCATAGCTAAATTGCCTTCACATTCAGGTTACTGAGCTGGTCAGTGAAGCAGCTAAAAGGTTTGTCTTCCAACCCCAGTACTTCTCACTACAAGTGCATTGCCATGAATATTCTCTAGTCAATTTTCTTCTACTCATGTCTTAGATTGCTTCCTTAGCTTGAGCATGGAGCCTAGGGCACAAATGAATTCTTTATTACTAAACCCATTCTAAAATTATGACACTAATATAAGGACAGAATAAATTGATTAATAGCTTTAGGCAAAACAAATATTTTACAGTAAACTTACCAACTTTCTATCGACTGGTCCCAAACATGTATTTTATAAGTATTTTTAAATTTAGAATTTTATTTGCTATAAACAGTTTTTGTTGTTATCAACACATTTTAATTAGTGCCATATTTGTAGCATATTTTGTAACTGTAATTGATCTTCATTGACAGACATCATTGCAAAGGATGTCATGGTGCTTATTCTGTTTATTTGTTTTCTTCAGAGACAATCTGCATTTTAATAAGCACAGAATATGCAAGTAAATTGTTTGAAATGTGTACGTGGTCAAAGCAGCTAATATACTCTTCAGGTTTTGAAAGTTTAAACATTTTTAATTATGAACATTTTTAAGCATATTGAGAAATACAGAAAATAGTTGTAATAGGCATATGGTACCAACAATCCAGATGTAACAGATGTTTCTGTTTGTCATATTTGCCTCAGAACATTTTTGTTTCTATTTGATCCACATAGATACAGCAAAGCATGCCCCATCAGCCTTCCCTCACCGTCCAGTTTCCTTACATTTCTTGAAGTGGTTGTTTATTCTTCCTGTACATCTTCTACACTTTTGCTAATAGGTATAGACTCATGAAAATATGTAGTCTTATATGTGCTTTTTAAGGAGCACTTGTTGCATAGTGTTTAAGTGCTTGACTGCTAACAAAGAAGTCAGTGGTTTGAACTGACCAGCCACTCCCATAGAAAAATATGTAGCAGTATGCTTCCATAAAGATTTACAGCTTTCCAAAGCCTATGAGGCACTTTTACTCTGTTCTACAGTTCTGGTAGCATAGTGCCTAAGGCATTTGACTGCTAACCAGAAGGCTGGCGGTTCAAACCCACAAGCCACTCCTCCTGGGGCAATTTACTTCCGCAGTGATACTGCCTCGGAAACCCAAGGAGGGGTCGCTATGAGTCGGTCCAACTCGATGGCACATAACAACAACAACAACACAGTTTCGCTGTAAGTCAGAATTGACCAATGTGTTTTTAGAAGTTATGTAAATGTATAGTTTGTAATTTTTATTTTAAATGATTATTTTGTTCTTTAATGAATATGAAATATACAAAGGAAAAATTTGTGTAAATATTTTCCTCTGTTTGATACGATCTGATACTGTCCTAGAAATAACAATTGCTTTGGATAGAATGGAAAGGTTTGTATTAAAAATAATTTAGGAATTAATAATAGTACACTCCAGGAGCCCTGGTGGTACAAGTGGATAAGTGCTCAGTCCAAAGATTGGCAGTTCCAACCCATTCTTTAATTCTGTGGGAGAGAGACATGGTGATGTGCTTCTGTAAAGATTATTGTCAAGATAGCTCTATGGAGCAGTTTTATTCTATGACATGGAGTCACTATGAGTCAAAAATGACTCAACAGCACCCAACAACAGCATAAAGGAGACATTTTAAAAATCTTACTTATGAAAACAACTATTATCAACAAAAGGCATGGACATATATATGGACATGAACATACATATTCAAAGACAGAAATAGAGGCAAGGGAGAGAAAGATGGAGCCAGGTGGAGAGGAGGAAAGATGATAGACAGTTTAAAATAAATAACAATAAATTGTACTAGAATTTACTAGAACAAGAAAAATAAGCATAAGTCAAATTTAAAGAATAGCTCAAATCCAAATGTATGGTCCATCACTTCAAGAGTTATGAGTTTCTAGAAGATCATCTGAGATTAAGAACTATGTTGGTAAACAAACATTAAAGGTTTTTTCCAGATAACTAATTGTTGAGTACCTGTTCTAAGGGATGAAAGGGACATTTATTACCCCTCACTTCCTCTGATTTCTGCTACTTTACCTGATTATTGCTAGTTTTTTGTTGTTAAGGCTTTAACATTTACATTCTGTTCTCTAATAATAATTCCTGCAGTTTCTTTGATTTAGTTTTGAATTTTAAAAATACATTAATTTGCATCAGTACTTTTGCTGCAGTTCATACAGTGTTGAAATATTTATTTGGATTTAATTATGTTTTGGCTGTATTTCATTGTAAAGTAGATTTTATTTAGTTATTTATTTGTTTTGTTTTTAAATCGTTCAAGAGATCTGGTAATCTCAATGTTCTTGGATCCTTGAAAATTTCTGTCAGTCATATCTATACGTAAAGGATAACTTGGCAACTTTAATATTCTCTGGTAATATATTTTCTCCTTCAGAATTTATAGAGCTGGTAATGGAATATTGATCTAACACATTCATTACAGCTTTTCCTGTTCTCTGCTGGTTTTGGTATTTGTTACATTCCTTGTGCCCTTGATATTTGAGATTGTCTTCTTGTCTTTTGTCTTTATTCTTGAACCCACCTTGGCTGGGTATGATATTCATGAGTCTCCCTCTTTTTCCCTCAGAACATTCTATACTTTGCTGTTCCATCTTCTTCTGTCATTTGATGTTATCCTGGAGAAGTCTGAGACCAGCCTGATTTCTCTCATGTCTACTTACCTTAATCCTTCTTCCTGAATACCTAACCTTTGAAGTGTTGGATTTTTCTAAGTGGCAGTTATTCATTTCAGGTTTTAATGGAACACCTTTGGTAGTTTCAATGGTTAATTCAGTCATTTGTTCATTTCAGAGAAAGTAGCTTCTCGAATACATTTTTTTTTTCCTTTTCTGTAAGAGTACTCACTGAAAACTCACTGCCATTGAGTCAAACCCAACTCATAGTGAGGCAGTATGACTACAGAAGTAGATTGCCCAGTCTTCCTTCCGAGGAGTGGCTGGTGGGTTTGAACTGCCAGCAGTAGGGTGTATTTATAAGTAGAGAAATCAGTGTTCCTTGTATGTGTATAATCTTTGTTTTTCTTTCATATATATTATCTGCTCTCTACTTTCTGTAATCAGTATTGCCTTTAGACTTAAGCATGAAGGACCACTGTCCCAGGCCATGTGTTTCAGGGGCAGTACTCTGTACTTCTCCAGCCACCACATAGGGCCAAGTGCTCATGCTAATCCATATAGTTTGTGTCTTCCATATAGATCATAGTATAATACTAACCCACTGCCATCAAGTCAATTCTGTCTCATAGTAACCCCCATTGGGCTTCCAAGGCTATAAATCTTTACTGAAATAGATTGCCCCATCTTCTTCCCTGGAGCAGCTGGTGGGATTGAACCACTGACCTTCTGGTTAACATCCAAATGTCTTACCCACTATGCCACTGGAATTTTCCTAGTAATAGATCCAAGCACATTTCAAGAACTTGTGTATGCCTCTGGCCATGATCTTGCTTTCCTACGGGTAGCTCAAACCACTCATAGAGTTTGCCTTGTTTCCAAGGATAGCCAAAAGTTGATTGTTTACAGGGACTGTGAACAGAGCTTATGGACTAGGATATCTGCACACATGCATCTGGGACCGCTTGTAGTTCAGGAAAGGATTAGCATGTGAAAATAAGGGGTGAGGCAGATGATATTCCTACTTATGTATCCGTATGTGCAGTAAAAATGTCCATATGTGATATAAACATAACAGGAGACTAAGTTAGGATAATTTCTTAGCCACAGATAACCACCTTGAGGGAGTGGGTTGCTTGTGGGCTGGGAACCATGGTCATAGGGGACATCAATCTCAATTAGCACAACATGGTAAATAAAAATATTATTCTACATCGTACATCAGTGAGCAGTAACTGGGGTCTTAAAAGCTTGCAAGCAGCCATCTAAGTAGCAAGTATTGATCTCTTCTCATCTGGAGCAAAGAAAAGTGAAGAAAAGCAAAGATGCATGGAAAAGGTCCAAAGAATGAATGGACTATGAGAACCTCATCCTGTAAGACCCTGAGACCAGAAGAACTAGATGATGCTTGATTACCAGTGCAACCACTGGGAAACGGATCAAAATTGGAGATCCTGGATAGAGTGGGAGAAAAATGTGGAACAAAACTCAAAATCATAAAAAAATACAAGGCTTATTGGTCTGAGACTGGTGAAAACCCAAGACTAGGGGCCCGAGTCACTTTTGTGGCCTGGAATTGAACTCACTCCCATGGCATAACTCTCAGCCAAACAATAGATAGGCCTACAATATGAACAGCTACACTAGGGAGATGCACTCCTTAAAACAATCATGATGGATAATCAAAAGGGCAGCATTTGCACAGGGAGAAAGGTAAAGAGGCAAGAATGCAAAGGCAAGGAGGACACAGGGAAAGGGTAACTATGGGGAGAAAAAAAAAAAAAAAAAATACCAGTGATGAGCCATGGTTAGAGCCTGGGGGGCAGGAGCTGGTTTTCTTCATTACTGTATTCTCATGGAATTAACATACACCTATCATGTTTAAGACTGATTTGTCTTCCTAGTCAAGTCACAGCGTGAAGATAAGTTCACTTGATGTTGTACCTTAAAGGCCTGAGGTACGCAGGCTGGGTGAAGTAGGTCTGTGGGGTAGGGAGCAGTACTTGAATGTCTGCTTTCCATTTGTAGAATAAGTGTGGTAGTTAAGGTTGTGTGTCAACTTAGCTGAACCAGGATTTGAGTGGCTAACAGCTAGATGTCATTATTTCCCATAATGAGACGGGTAATCAGCTCCATGGTGCAATCTACTGTGAGCAGCTGAATAGCTGCTTCAGGGATGTAATCTGCTTCTAATATATAAGAAGAAGATTTAAGAAATGTCTCTGAGCATACACGGATCCTGAATTTAGCTGAGTCTTCTTCAGCAGCCTGCCATGTTGTCTGCCAAGCTTGGAACTGTTTCTGGATTTGAACTAGTGGTCTGCAATATTACTTGATGATTCTGGGACTGTGCCATTTTATTTGTTGACCTTGAGTTTATCAGCCTCAGCAGCTAGCAGCTGTATGACTTAAGAGAAACCTCCAGTTTCACATCAATCTCAATTGGCATAACATACTATACAAAATATTGTTCCACCTCCTACTTTGGCAAGTAGTGACTGGGATCTTAAAAGCTAGCAAGCTGCCATCTAGATGCAATGATGGATGAAAACCAAAATTCATGGAAACAATCAGTCCTAGCAACTGGTACACCATCCAATCTGCAACCTATACAACTATGAGACCAGAAGAACTAGATGGTGCCTGGCTACCACTGTCATCTACTTGGAAGGGATGTTGGAGATCCTGGATAGAGAGGGAGAACAATGTGGAACAAAACTCAAAATCATTTGGAGGAAAAAAAAAAAAAAAAGAAGAAGAAGGTGGGAACCAGGTTTGCTGGTCCAATAGAGCCTGGTGGAACCACTGAGACTGTGGCCCCTAGCTGCCCTTCAGGTCTGGAATTGAACCCACACCTGCGGTTTCCATCCAAACAATGTACAGGCATGTGAGTTAAACATTTACCTCAAGTAGACACACGCCCTGGAGAGAACAATCATGGGAGAAGGAAGGGCTGCTTATGCACAGGGAGACAGCTCAGGGGGCAGGAGAGTATGGAGGGATGGACACTGGGAAGTGGTAACTATGGGGAAGAAGTGGGAGGGGAGATGTTGCATTGTGGTAAACTGTGGTCAATGACATGAGACAAAGTATATGTGAACTGCTGTATGGAAAGTGAATTTGCTCTGTAAATCTTCACCCAAATCACAATCAATCAATCAATCAAATAAATAAAATAAATAAATAAATACAGGGGGGGAAAAAAAAAGAGAGAGTGAAACCTCAAGTTTCATTGGGCCTGGAGCAAGAGGTAGAACTGAAAGTGCAAGGTTGTGGGGCCTTCACCCAGTCCCTAGAGCTAGCACTTGGAACTCAGACTTCTAGATTTCTCGTAGCATAGTGTGTAAAGCATTTGACTGATAACCCAGAAAGTTGGTGGTTCAAACCCACAAGCCACTCCTCAGAAGGAATATTGGGCAATCTACTTCTGTAAAGATTTACTGTCTCGGAAACCCAAAGGGGGTTGCTATGAGTCAGAATTTGATAGCAGTGAGTTTAGTTTTGTTTTAAATATATACATATATATATATACACACACACACATATATAGTATATTAACTATATATATTATATATACATATGTATACATATGTATACATACATATACATATATATGTGTGTGTGCATGTGTGTGTATATATATATATGTATATATATATGTATAGTTGTTGCTATGTCAGACCTGACTCATAGCGACCCCTCCTTGGGTTTCCGAGACAGTATCATTATGGAAGTAGATTGCCCAATCTTTCTTCAAAGGATGTATATATGTTGTTAGGTGTTGTCAAGTCATCTCTGACTCATAACAACCTTATGCACAGCCGAATGAAACACTGCCTAGTCCTGTGCCAGCCTCACAATCCTTGCTATACTGAGCCATCACTGCAGCCACTGTGTCTATCCATCTCATTGAGGGCCTTACCTTTCTTCATCGACCCTCCACTTTACCAAGCCTGCTATCCTTCTCCAGAGAATGGTTCCTTCTGACAACATGACCAAAGTAGGTGAGACAAAGTCTGGCCATTCCTGCTTCCAAGGAGTATACTGGCTGCACTTCTTCCAGTACAAATTTGTTAGTCCTTTTAGCAAATGGTGGCACTCTTAGCATTCTTCTCCAACACCACAACTCAAAAGCACCAACTCTTCTTTGTTCTTCCTTATTCATTGTCTAGCTCTCACATGCATATGAGGCAATTAAAAATACCATGGCTTGGGTTAGGTGCACCTTAGTCTTCAAGGAGACATCTTTGTTCTTCAGCACTTGAAAGAGGTCCTTTGGAGCAGATTTTCCCAATGTCCTCTGATGTCTTGACTACAGCTTCCATTGATATGGATTGCAGAGCCAAGTAATATGAAATCCTTGACAACTTCAATCTTTTCTCCATCCACCGTGAAGCTATTTATTGGACCAATTGTGAAGACTTTTGTTTTCTTTATAATGAGGTGTAATCCATACTGCAGATGGTAATCTTTAATCTTCATCAGTAAGTGCTTCAAGTCATCCTCACTTTCAGCAAGCAAAGTTGTGTCATCTGCGTATTACAGGTTGTTAATGAGTCTTCCTCCAATCCTGGTGCCACATTCTTCTTCATATAATCCAGCTTCTCAGATTATTTGTTCAGCATATGGCAATTCAAACCTACTGGCCACTCCTTGGAAAGAAAGCTGGGCAATCTATTTCCATAGTGATACCTCCTCAGAAACCCAAGGAGGGATTGCTATGAGTCAGATCCAACTTGACAGCAGTGAGTATGATCTTTTTTTTGTATACGAGTTGAATAAGTATGGTGAAAGGATACAGCCTTGACACACTTCCTTCTTGATTTTGAACCATGCATGTATATACACATGTGTATGTATATGTGTGTGTGTGTGTATATAT
>NW_006921827.1:806291-814654 GCF_000298275.1 Orycteropus afer afer | reverse complement strand
TGGGCAATCTACTTTCGTAGTGATACTGCCTTGGAAACCCAAGTAGGGGTTGCTATGAGTTGAGTCTGAGTCCACAGCAGTGCATTGTGTTTGTGTTGTGTTAATGTATTTATACATATATACATATACATATACATATACATAGACATAGACATGTGTGCATATGTCTATGTATGTGTACACATATGTAGATATGTATAGATACATATGTATGTACATGTATGTTTATATATATATATATGGAGGAGCTCTGGTGACACAGTGCTTTTAGTGTTTGACTGCTAACCAGAAAATTGGTAGTTACAATATACTTTCATAAGGATTTACTACCCTGGAAACCCAGTGGGGCTTGCTCACTATGAATCAGAATCAACTTGATGGCAATGCTATCTATCTATTTATTTATTTATTTATTTACTTACTTACTTACTTATATCCAGACCAAACTCACTACCACCTAGTCAATTCCAGTGCACCACCAGAACTCCATATATATATGAAATTATTGATCAAAATATGAAAGTTTTTACTTCACTGGTAACATTTCAACAGCATCAGGGCAATTTTAGGATCTGTACTGAATTGTGTTGAAATCCCATTTTTTAAATTATTATTATTATTATTATTAGCTTGATAATGTTTTAAATTTAGGGGGGTAGATTATACTTCTTTAATGTATTTGGTGTCTGCTGTTAATTGTTTTTGCTTTTTTTTTTTTTTAATTTTGTACTGAGGAAAGAGATTGTACTTTATTCCATCACCTAAACTTTTCACTGTGACCTTATTTTTTAGAAATGAAAGCAATGTATGCATGCTGTTGCAAGGTTGAAAACCTTGAATACACTATAAAAAAGTGAAAAACAAAAAATCATTTCGTTTTTATTTTCATTCAGTACACCCCTCCTACCATGATTATTTTCCCTTGTTACCCAGAAACCTTCTCTTTGTCCTTGCATCCTAGGGATTCTATTCCTCATCATGCTATCTTACTTAACTTTTTTTTTTTTTCTACTTAGCTTGTTTCAATATATTTTCAGTTAAGGAAAGGGAGCTTAGAAAGAAAAGAGTTAAATAGAAAAGCATACATTATGATGTCTTAACATTGTAAGTTCACTTTTCTTCTGCCTAAAGAACTCTTGTCTCTCCAGTCTACACATTCATCTCACTGTAGGGTGTGTCCAATATATTTCTAATAATTGCATTATTCTAAACCAAAACCAAACTCACTGCTGTTGAGTTGCTTCTGACACATAATGACACTAAAGGACAGGATAGAACTACCCCCATAGGATTTCTAAGGCTGTACATCTTTGTAGAAGTAGACTGCCTCATCTTTATCCCACAGAGAAGCTGGTGGGTTTGAATCACTGGCATTTTGGCTAGCAGCCCAATGCCTTAACTACTGTTTCACCAGAGAGCCCAATTGTGTTGTTATTTGGTTAATTTTGATAATTAGGTGTAAGGTATGTATGATAACTAAGTTTCATCACACTGGCATTATTTTCTAGCAATTCTTTAAAACAACATGTAGTAGAATGTTACATGCTATGACACCCTCATGTGTTACAAACATATTTTAGAGTAGACTACATGTAATATTTTTGTTTCACTAATAAAAGATACCAAAATTAAGGAATTATTTTTCTTTTCTTAAAAATTAGCTGTATTCAAGGTTATATCTATTAAAACAACTAATTTATTAAGAACAGGAAAAATCCTTATTTATCATAAGCTACCCATAAGGCCTGAGAATAATGACCATTTATGCACACCTTCACACATATGACGAGACATTGAGAAGGCTGAGAAAAAGTGATTTAAAAGATAAACTGACCCTCTGGGAAGTACGAAGTCCTAGTGTAAATATATTATTTTGAAAAACCTAATGTAGGTATTTTACTTTAAGAAAGATTTGTTCAAGTGTTCTTTTCAAATATGCATACAAGCTCTACAGTTACAATGATACTGAGTCTGTTAAGCCAGAGGTTTCAAAATCGTTATCAGTGAGCTAGATGCAAATAGATATGGCAGGACCTGCATGGTGACTTTTTTGTTTTTATTTTTTCCAGAGTTTAATAAAATCAGAAAAATGCACATAATAATCTGCCTCTCTAGTGGCTCTTCAAATTTGTGTAAAGGACTAGCAGAGAACATCCTTTATTTCCCACATTTCTCTTCTTTCAGGTAAATTGGACATCTTCCCCATAGGTTTTCCTACATTATTTTGTTGTACATTTGAAAATGACTCATGCTTTTTAACCATTGTTATTAACTGTCATCCTGTACATGAGTCATTGTGAGCCCATTCACAACAAAACTAAATGCTGCCTGGTTCTGGGCCATCCCTATGATCAGTAAGTAGTAAATGGGTCACCTGTGATCTGTAGGATTTCACTAACTGATCTAATTTTTGAAGTAGATCACCAGGACACCAGGATTTATTTCGTGGTCTGTCAGCTACACTTTGTTTAGCCCATAGCAACATACAAGCCTCTCTGATAGATGGGTGATCACTACACATGAAGTTCACTGGGGAGACCCAGTCTCCCATATGAAAGGCAAGAATTCTACACTGAAACACCAATACCTCTTATAAGCATTACTCACACAGTTCTTATATAAAGGTTTAATATTAGCTTTTTGAAATTCATTTTACTTCTTTTATTAATAATTATGTTAACTTAAAGGACGCAAGTGTTCCATCTTATTTTTAATTAAATTTCAATAAAAGAGAAAGAAATCCAAGCTGCAGTGAACACATTGACAAAAAAAGAAGGCTCCAGGAATTGATTGAATAGCAATTTAAAATGTTTCAAAAAACTGATGCAACACTAGAAGCACCTGTTGCCTTTGCCAAGAAATTTGGAAGAGAGTTACCTGGCCAACCAACTGGAAGAGAGGTCCATTTTTTTTTTTTTCCCCATTCCAAACAAAACTGTTTCAACAGAATGCATAAATTATCATACAATATCATTAATAGCATATACAGGTAAATTTTTGCTGATAATTCATAAACATTTATAAGAGTACATTTATAAGAAACTCCTGGAGATTCAAGCAAGATTCAAAAGAGAACATGAATGTGGGGTACCATTGCTGATATTAGATAGGTTTTGGCTGAAAGCGGAGAATACCAAAAAGAAGTTCAACTGTATTTCATTGACTATGGAAAGGCATTCATTTGTGTGAATCATAAAAAATTAGGGTTAAAATTGCAAAGAATGAGAATTCAAAAACACTTAATTGTGCTCATGTGGAACCTGTACATAGACCAAGAGACAGTCATTTGAACAGAGCAAAGGGATAATACATGGATTAGAATCAAGAATTGTGTGGTTCAGGATTGTGTGCTGTATTCTGTATGGTAAGCAAGTAAGATAGGAAGCTGGACTATATGAAGAATGCCCCATCAAGATTGGAGGAGGATTCATTAACAGCCTGTGATATGCAGATGACACAACCTTGCTTGCTGAAAGTGAAGAGGCTTGAAGTACTTACTGATGAATATCAAAGACTACAATCTCAAGTATGGATTACACTTCAAAACAAAGAATACAAAAATTCTCACAACTGGACAAATATGCAACCCATGATAAACACAGAAAATAGTGAAGTCATCAAGGATTTCATTTTACTTAGGTCCACAATCAACACCCACAGAAATAGTAGTCAGGTAATCAAGTGATTTGGATTGAGCATATCTGCTGCAAAAGATCTCTTTAAAATATAATGAAACAGAGATGTTACTTTGAGGATTAGGGTATGCTTGACCAAGGCATGATATTTTCAGTTGCCTCATAGGCATGCAATAGCTGGACAATTAATAAAGAAGGACAGGGAAGAAATGATGCCTTTGAAATATGTTGTTGGTGAAGAATATTGAATATACCATAGACTAACAGAAGAATGAAGAAATCTATATTTCAAGAAGTACAGCTAGAATGCTTAAAAGCAGAGACTGAAAGACTTCATCTCACATAGTTTGGACCACTCATCTCACATAGGAGGGACCAGTCCCTGGAGAAGGCCATCATACTTGACAAAATGCAGGGACAATGAAAAAGAAATGTTGTACATAGGGTCACTATGAGTCAAGATTAGATGGAACCTAACAACAACAAAAGAAAAAAAGTGTTGTTTTGAAAGAAAAAGAGAGCATTCCAATATTTTATGTTAACAACATAATAACTATACAACTGATTTAGACAAACAATAATTCATGACCAATTAGAGAATAGATATGAAAATAAACAATATATTTTATGTGACTACCAAAGGTTAAATGTATAATTGTTGTTGTTGTTGTTAGATGCCGTTGGGTTGGCTCCAACTCAGAGCGACCCTATGTACAACAGAACGAAACACTTTCCAGTCCTACACCAGCCTCACAATACTTGCTATACCTGAGCCCACCATTGCAGCTACTGTGTCAATTCATCTCCCTGAAGGCTTTCCCATTGTTCATTTTGACCCTCCCCTTAACCAAGCATGATATCCTTCTCCAGAGAATGGTCCCTTCTGACAATGTGACCAAAGTAGGTCAGACGAAGTCTGGCCACTCTTGCTTCCAAGGAGCATTCTGGATTTACTTCTTCTAGAAAGATTTGTTAATTCTTTTGGCAGGCCATGGTATTTTCAGTATACTTCATGAGCACCACTATTCAAAAGCATCAACTCTTCTTTGGTCTTCTTTATTCATTGCCCAGCTCTCAAATACATATCAGGCAACTGAAAATACCGTGGCTTGGGTTAGTCACATGTTAGTCTTCAATCAGACATCTTTGCTCTTCAGCACTTGAAAGAGGTCTTTTGCAGCAGATTTGCCCAGTGCATTATGTTATCTGATGTCTTGACTGCTGCTTCCATTGGTGCTGATTGTGGAAACAAGTAATATGAAATCTTTGACAACTTCAATCTTCTCTTAATTTATCTTGATGTTGCTTATTGGCACAGTTGTGAGGATATATATATATATTTTTTTTTATGTTGAGGTGCAATCTATTCTGCAGACTGTAGTCTTCAATCTTCATCAGTAAGTGCTTCAAATCATCCTCACTTTCAGCAAGCAAAGTTGTGACATCTTCATATTGCAGGTCGTTAATGAGTCTTCTTCCAAACCTGATGCCATGCACATCTTCATATAGTCCAGGTCCTTGGATTATTTGTTCAGCTTAAAGTTTGAATAAGTATGGTAAAAGAATGCAACTGACACACTCCCTTCCTCATTTTAAACTGTAATATCCCCTTGTTTTGTTCAAACAACATCCTCCTGGTCTATGTACAGGTTCATCATGAGCACAATTAAGTGTTCTGGAATTCCCATTCTTCTCAAAATTACCCATAATTGAATGGTTTTTCATAGTCAATAAAACACAAGTAAGCATCTTTTTGGTATTCTTTGCCTTGAGCTAAGATCCATCTTGCATTAGCAATGATATCTCTTGTTCCACATCCTCTTCTGAATCCATCTTGCATTTCTGGAAGTTTTCTGTGAATATACTGCTGCAGTTGTTTTTGAATTATCTTCAGTAAGATTTTACTTGCATGTGGTATTAATGATAGTGTCTGATAATTTCTACATTTTGTGTAATCATCTTTCTTTGGAATGAGTACAAATATGGATCTCCTCCAGTCAGTTGGCCAGGTAGCTGTCTTCCAAATTTTTTGGAAAAAATAGACAAGTGAGTGCCTCCAGTGTGGCATCACTTTGTTGAAACATCTCAATGGATAACCAGTCAATTCCTGGAGCTTTGTTCTTTACCAGTTCTTTCAATGCAGCTTTAACTTCTTGCTTCATTAGCATGGGTTCTTGATCATAGGCTGTCTCATGAAATGGATGAACATCAACCGATTTTTTTTGGTACAGTGATACTGTGTATTCTTTCCATCTTCCTTTGAAGTTTCCTGAATCATTCAATATTTTGCCTATAGAATCTTTTAGTATTGTAACTCGAGGCTTGAATTTTTCTTCAGTTCTTTTAGCTTGAGAAATGCCAAGAGTTTTCTTCCCTTTTGGTTTTCTAATTCCAGGTCTTTGCACATTTCATTCTAGTAATTGGCTTTGTCTGCTTGAGTTCCTCTTTGAAATCTTTTGTTCAGCTCTTTTATCTTGTTATTTCTTCCATTTGCTTTAGCTACTCTCCATTCAAGGGCAAGTTTCAGAATTTCTTCTGACATCCATTTTGGTCTTTTCTTCCTTTCTTGTCTTTTTAATGACCTTTTACTTTCTTCATGGGTAATATTTTTTATGTCATCCCACAATTCCTCTGGTTTCGGTCATTGGTGTTCAGTACATCAAATCTATTCTTTAAACTCTCTCAATTCAGGAGGGATATAATCAAGGTCATATTTTGGCTCTCATGGGCTTCCTTTAATTTTTCAACTTCAAGTTGAATTCGCATATGAGCAATTGATGGTCTGTTCCACAGTCAGCTCCTGGCCTTGTTTTGGCTGAAGATATTGAGCTTCTCCATCACCTTTCTCCACAGATGTAGTCAGTCTGATTCTTGTGAAGTCCATGTGCATAGCTGCCATTTATGTTGTTGAAAACAGGTATTTGCAATGAATAAGTTGTTGGTCTTACAAAATTCTATCATGTGATCTCCAGTGTTATTTCTATCACCAAAAGCATACTTTCTAACTACCAGTTATTCTTTGTTTCCAATTTTTTCATTCCAATCACTAGTTATAGTCAACACATCTTGATTGCTTGTTTGGTCAATTTCAGACTGTAGAAGTTGGTAAAAATCTTCAATTTCCTCATCTTTGGCTTTGGCATTTGGTACGCAAATTTGAATAATAGTACTATTAACTGGTCTTCCTTGTAGCCATATGGATATTATCCTATCATTGACAGCATTGTACTTCAGGATAGGTCTTGGGACATTCTTTGTGTTGATGAATGCCATACGATTCCTTCTCAATTTGTCATTCTCAGCATAGTAGATCATATGGTTGTCTGATTCAAAATGGCCAAAACCAGTCCGTTTCAGCTCACTAATGGCTAGGATATCAATCTTTATGTATTTGATTTCATTTTTAACAACTTCCAATTTTCCTAGATGTGTACTTCGTGCTTGCCATGTTCCTATTATCAATAGATGTTTACAGCTGTTTCTTCTCATTTTGAGTCATGCTACATTGACAAATGGAGGTTACCAGAGCTTTATTCCATCCACATCATTCATGTTGGCTCTACTTTATCACCACTCATCTGTCACTTTGACTTACTGTGGTGGCTTGCTTATTGCTGTGAGGCTGGGGGCTTATGCTGCTGATATTTCAAATACCACCACGCTTACCCATTGTAGACAGATTTAAGTGGAGCTTCCGGACTTGTAAGAAGGAAGGAGGCATCCACTTCTCAAAGAATTGACCAGTGAAAACCTTGGGAATAACAGTGGAACACTGTGTGATATATTATTGGAAAACTTTATGAATAGCCCTGAAACATTGTCCAATATAGTGTATAATTATATAGTTTTAAAAATACTGATAACATTTAAAATATGCACTAGTGTTGAACAGGTTATAAAGAAGATAAGCAGTATTTGATTTTGGATTTAGGAAAGGCTATGTTCTATATTATTTACTACGTGAAAGGTGATCGATAATACAAATACACAAATAAGATGAGCTCTACAGTTTTCGTATGTTCATGGCCTTAACATTTTTAAAGGGTTAGAAAAATATTTTACATTTTCCTTCCTTTGATATCTTATATTTCAAAGCTAAAATACAGGAATAGATTTTGCTATTAAGATTATAAATAGTCTGTTTTCTTAAGGAAATGTATATTGAAATCTTTTAGGGAATAGGCAACATAATGAAAGCTCTGAAAGATCAATTTTCAAAATCTCTTACTGTCTAAATGGCTGTTGGGTCTCTCTGGTGAAGATTTTCATTGTTTAGAAAATTGATGTGCACTTTATTTTTATAAAATATCTCTGGGGCCCCATGACAGTGAAGACAGATTCTTGGAAAGCCTATTCTACACAAATTCCAAATTTTAAATTGTCATTTTTCTCTTTTCATTTCATATAATATGGTTCATTTAATCGGACCTGAAGATATTACATTTTAAAATGCAACTCCTTTTCCTCTGTGAAGAATGCTAGAAACCAAAAAAAAGAGAAGAATATCATAATGCTTGCATACCTTTATTAAAACAAGGATAATATCCTCATGTGCATTCATGAGGATAAGCACACTCCCATCATAATTGAGTTAGACTAGATATTCTCAGGTTGAGCAAAATATTTTAAAGATAGGCTTTGAGCGATGTTCATCGCAGCACTATTTACAATAGCCAAAACTTGGAAACAACCTAGATGTCCAACAACTGAGGAATGGATAACCAAACT
>NW_006921827.1:804307-805576 GCF_000298275.1 Orycteropus afer afer | reverse complement strand
GCTTTGAGGATTTTGAAATGTTTTCACTAATGCAAAAGCAATGTAGTATAAACTCATTTTGCATCATTTTCCATAGTTTTCCCTAGACTTCCTTATGACAAGAATAATCTTTCTTAATGATTTGTTTTATGGCAGTGTCTTTTCCATTTCCTCAAGGTTCTACAAAATCACATTTTAGATGCTTAAATCACTTTTATTATTAAACCTTTCATGATGATCTGTTGTCTTTAATAATGACAAAAATCATTGTCATTGTATTGAAGACCCTTAGATATTCTTGCACCTCTCCACCTGATTCTCTTTCCTCTTCTGTTTTTACACCTTCTTCCTCTCCATGTTTGTCTCTTCATGTACTAAACAGTCTCCCAGATGCCTCTAACTCTCTCTCTCTCTCTCACATACACACACACAAACACACACACACATACCATAATCTCATAGCATCATGCATGCATGAGCTTAATAATATGTAAGGAAGATTACAGAATAATTGATGCATTTGAATTGTGGTTTTGGCAAAGAATATTAAATGTACTATGGACTGCTAGAAGAATGAGCAAATCTTTCTTGGAGAAAGTACACCCAGAATGATACTACAAGGTGAGAATGGCTAGACTTTATCTCTCATACTTTAGTCATTTTGTCAAAGGGGACAAATTCCTAGAGAAGGATATCATGCTTTATAAAGTAGAAGGTCAGCAAAAAAGGAGGAGACCCTCAATGAGGATTGATACAGTGGCTGCAATGATGGGCTCGAGCACGACAACTCTTGTGAGCATGGCACAGGACAAGGCAGTGTTTAGTTCTGTTGTACATAAGGTCACTGTGAGTTTGAATTGACTCAGCAGCACCTAACAACAACAGCATTCAATTGTGTTCCTTGAATTTGCTGTTACTTTCTCAAACCTTTTTGGCTGTTCTCTGTACTTTGCATTTTATTCTATTTGCAGTTCTGTTCCAGTTTTCTTTACCCAAATATTCAAAGTCCAACTTAATATCTCCTGCATCCAATGATTTCCCTGAAATCATTTCTTACTCCCTGGCAGACTTTTTTTTCCCTCTTTCCTCCACTCAAAGCATTTTTTATAGACTATTTATCAAGCACTCACCACAGTTGTTACAGAAAAGCACTCCCACTAAATACCTATTTCTTTAGCCTAGGGGTCATATCTTCCTTGTTTTTGTATTCTTCCTGGTGCCTAGGTCAGAATATGTGTTTAATTAGATTTTGAATTTATCTGTTGATGTTGATTTGTTCTCTCTCTCTCT
>NW_006921827.1:766669-804142 GCF_000298275.1 Orycteropus afer afer | reverse complement strand
TTACCTCCCATGCACTTCTGCCCTGCAAGCTGTTTCCCTGTACATACAGAACCCTTTTATACTTCCATGATTGTTCTCTCCAAGGAGTGTCTCTACCTAATGTAAATGTTCAGCTCATATGCCTGTCTTTTGTTTGGCTGGAAGCTGCAGGAGTGGGTTCAGTTCCAGACTCGAAGGGCAGCTAGGGACCATAGTGTCAGTATTTCCATCAGGATCTATTAGACCAGCAAACATGGTACTTTTTTTTCCCCAATGATTTTGAGTTTTGTTCCACATTGTTCTCCCATTCTATCTAGGATCTCCTATATAGATCCCACTTTGAGTGGTCTGACTTGATGGCACATAACAACAACAACAACAACTGAGTGAATGACAGTGGTAGCCTGGCACCATCTAGTTCTTCTGGTCTCATAGTCATATAGGCTGAGGATCACCTGGTATAACTGTCACTTGGATTAATTGTGTCCATGAATATTTGTTTTTCTTCATTCTTCTTTGCTTTGGATGAGGAGAGACCAATTGTTGCTTGCAAGCTTTTAAGATCTCAGTCATTACTCACCAAAGCAGGAAGTAGAACAGTGATTTTGTGTAGTATGTTATGACAATTGAGCTTGATGTCCCCTGTGACTATGGTCCTGAGTCCACAGGTCCAACTCCTCACTTCCTCTGGTTGTGGCCCAAAAGTAACTACAACCTTGTCCCTTGTCAGCTCTACTATATACCTGGAAATTCTTATGGAACATACAAATACACTTGTAGAAAGATTTTTTACCAACCCTGCACATGGTCATGGACACACTTCCCCTTGCATAGATGTACCTGATATTTCAGCTTGTCCACCCATCTACCCACCCATATATCCATGTTTGTCTTCCCTGACAACACAGTACTATATGTGCCAAAGGGTTCATCTTTGTTGTCTGTACCTTTTATGCACCATTCAATGTATTCTTCTTCCTCAATACCACCATATTGATCACTCACAATTGGTACGTTGCCCTTCTCTTTACCCAAATCAATATTTGTCTCTACCTGTCTAACAGTGTTACCTCCCCTTCCTTCACCTCCCACCCCTAGTAACCAACAAAGAAAATTCCCTTCCATATATAAACCTTTCCTTGATTTTTACAATAACAGATGTGGTATAGTAAATTACCTGGTATGGCTTTTCCAGCCTTAAGTCTTTCTAAACTACATAGTGGAATTTGCCACAAGCAATTGAGTAGCTCCTGGTTGTTAAAGTTATCTACTTGGGTTATTTCCATCGATAGTGGCACAAACCAGTCTTCTGGGAATTTCTCTCTCTCTCAGGTGTATAGAATTCTGATGTTGGGATTGGTTAACTTGGCCACTCTGCCAGGCTCAAAAGGAACCCTCCTAGGGGCAGAAGGAGTCTCTCTGACTGCTGGCAGAAAAAGACATGGTGCTGAGAGAAATGTGCTCCTAAGAGACACAGACTGCTGAGAGAGAGGCACAAGAAACATGCACTGCTGAGAGAGAGAAGTGAGAGACATGCACTGCTGAGAAAGTGATATGCTACTGAAACTGCTGACTGCTGAGAAAGACAGCCAAATACAAGAGACTGAGCGAATTTCTGAACTTGAATTGTTGCCTGGTCCTTCCCCAATAAACGCTATAATCTGTGAGTTCTGTGGGGCCACAGAAGCAAATTGTCAAACCCAGTAGAGAGATGTGGGTGCTGCTGGAGGAACAGCTGTGAAAGGGCTGGAGGGAGGCAGCATGTCTGGCCTTGGGCTACTGATGGTGATTCTATCTCCCTTTTGTGGGGTTAGAGGAGGTCAGAAGATGGTGCCTCCTTGCCTCTTTGGCAACAGACTAATAAAATATTTTTTCCTTCTGTGATTGACTTATTTCACTCAGTATAATGTCTTCCAAATTCACCCACACTATGCAGTGTTTCACAGGTTCTGTGTTATTCTTTAGTGTTGCATGGTATTCCATTGTGTGTATGTACCATAGTTTGGTTATCCATTCTTCTGTTGATGGGCACCAAGGTTGTTTCCATCTTTTTGCTCTTGTCAATACTGTTGTGATAAACATGGATGTGCATATATCTGTCCTCGTCCTGACTCTCACTTCTTTAGGATATATACCAAGTAATAGAATGGCTGGGTCAAATGATATTTCTAATTCCAACTATTTAGGGAATTACCATACTGCTTTCCACAGTGGTTGTATCATTTTACAGTCCCACCAACAGTGTGAGAGTGTCTCAATCTCTCCACATCCTCACCAGCATTTGTTATTTTCTGTCTTGTTGAACTGCTACTAGTGCTGGGGCAAGATGATACCTCATTGTTGTTTCGATTTGCATCTTTCTAATGGCTAAAGGAGCTCTGGTAGCATAGTGCCTAAGGCACTTGACTGCTAACCACAAGGGGTCAAACCCACCAGCCACTCCTTGGAAGGAAGGCTGGGCAATCTACTTCCATAGTGATAGCTGCCTCAGAAACTCAAGGAGGGGTCACTATGAGTCATGTCCAACTCGACGACAAATAACAACAACATGATACTTACAGAATATATTTTATCTAGCTAGTTTAACGTCAATAGGGGAAATAATAGACAACCTGAGGTTTATTTCATTTACACTTTTATGAAAACAAAAAGATACACAAATTGAGAGCTAAGCTTGTGTTAATGTTTACAGTTTCATTATCTTGAGTTGCAGCCTCCTCCTGAACATTATTAACATAATGGAATGATTTTGAAGTGTGTACTTCACAAACTGCAAGATGAGTCTTTTACATCTATTAGGCTGCTAAAACAATTATAATGAAGGATAGTTCCTTTTTCACACTTTACAGGAAGCCTCAGAATAGAATAAGCATGCTGCCTGTTAAAATAACACAATATCTTGCAAAAACAGAAATTAAAGTTAGCAATGATATTTCAGCCATTATATTCTATGAGCTGCTTTTTACAGGGAAAGAAAAATAGTAAATAATTCACCTAAAACTGATAAACAGGTAAATGTGGGACTTATTATGAGAGCTCCTTAATAGAAGTGATCTTTATGTATAATACATTTCTATTATGTGAGCCTAGCTGACTGTTAATATTTTTTCTCTTAGTACTTAATCTCTTATGCACCTTTATTATAATCAACAGGCATTTGGGCATGTGACAGTTTCAATTTGTCCAATGTCATTTAAGCCATTTTTGTATCCTTTAAGATACAAAATGCTTATAGTTGTAATGGTTTAATGAAACCGACAATGTTATTTATTTATTTATTTATTGTATATGTGTGTGTGTGTGTATGTCTTTAAAACAAACAAATGGAAAAAATAAACAACAAAACATGAACATGTCAATTTTTGTAGATTTTAGAGTTAAAATTTTTAGACTATTTGGTGTCCAAGCAAAAAAACACTTGAAACTTCCATAATATTGCAAGGTTGCCAGAGTCTATTAATGCTTTTGGACAAATTATATCTCGAGTTGAATTTTATATTTAGACCTGGGCTATCTATACAGTGTCCTAGGTATGGCTATGAAAAACGGATCTTAAAAATAAAACATGTGTGCATCTATCTGCACTCTGTGAAACCAATAAACATGTGCATTCTTTTGATGGTGCTGCAAATTCAGATATTTGGGGACTGACTTTGAAAATCACAACCAATATCCAAACTCCATAAAATGGCCTAAAGGATCTTCCTTGACGTAGCCCGTATTTATTGGCTTTGCTTTGTCTTCTCTTCCCAATCCGTCCTCTACATTATTCTTTACCAACATGTTTTTCTTGTTGTTATGTGCCATCAAGTCAACCCGACTCACAGCAACCCCTCCTTGGTTTTCCGAGGCAGTATCACTACGGAAGTAGATTGTCCCATCTTCCTTCTGAGGAGTGGCTGGTGGGTTTGAACCTCCAGCCTTCTGGTTAGCAGTCAAGTGCCTAAGGCACTATGCTACCAGAGCTCCTACCAACACGTACACAAATTATACATCAGACCTTCTTGCCAATGCACATTCTGTGCCTCTGCTGAGGAAAGCTTTTTCCTACAAAATTCCTTTTATCATTCAAGATATTTATAAGGTCTTCCTTACTGTTTGAAACTGTCTCTGACCAATGCTACCAACTGACCCTCTTGGAAAGAGTAAATCCCCTCTGCTCCCTGTATTGCAAACACTTTTACCACTGAGAGTATCACATTGTATGGTAATTATTTGTTTTCATGGAGAAGAACTATGTCTAATTCATCTTTTCCTTTGGCTTTTTTGGATGATTTTAATGTCAACAGGCTAATAGATGTGTGTGTGTGTGTATATATATATATATATATATATATATATATATATCTTCATGCTGCACACACACACACACACACACATCCCAAATCAAGAAGGTCTCCATGAGAGTGCACAAATAAAATCCATCTTCTTTACCATCTTTAGCCTAGTCTAGGTCTATTTTCAGGAGGTGACTCTTTTAACTATTCGCTTTGTTTTCCTTGTGATCGGCTATCTTAACAAAATGCCCAACATCAAAAAATATCAGTTAACTTCTTTGTGGAATGTGAAGAATTAGTTTTTTGGTTTCTTTTATATGTGAAAAGTCAAAGCATCTCAACAGTAAAAGTAGAATGAAAGCAAATTAATAAACAAAGGGAGATGAAAGATAAGCTTATATCTACTACTCTGGTAGCATAGTGCCTAAGGCACTTGACTGCTAACCAGAAGGCTGGAGGGTCAAATCCTCCAGCCACTCCTCGGAAGGAAAATGGGCAATCTACTTCCGCAGTGATACTGCCTGGGAAACCCAAGGAGGGGTTGCTATGAGTCGGGTCTGATTCAATGGCAAACAACAACAACTACTACTTGAATATCTCAAAAAGGATTCAATTCAAAAATTTAAATAGGTACTCTTTTTGCATACCCTCAATTGGTCATCACCCACGCTCTAATAGTTCACTTCTTTCCTAAATCACTTAGCAGGATCACTTCTCAGTTATACCATATATTGAATATAATCCTTTTTTTTTTCTTGAAGCCTTCTTATTTTCTGTTTTAATTAAGAACAACTTCAGAGTTGTCATGCACTTATCATTCTTAATTTTTTGTTGTTAATTTTACATTTCTGGGTTAATTACATTGTTTCTTAGAACCCGTATTTTTGTCTTTCTTGGATTCCATTTTTCATTGTGCTTAATAAACTTTTAAAGTGGTGAAGAAGTAAACTATCTATGTCCTGAATGACTAAAAATAATTTAATTTCCCCTGACAATGAATTGTTTTAGCCAGGTATAGATTTTGAGTTTAAACCATTTTACCCCAGAATTTGTTAAGTTATTGCTAAAATGGCTTTCAGTATCCATTCTTCCTGGAAAAAAAAAAAAAATCCTGATTATCACGTTACTTTTGTTTCTCTCTGGGTATTTGTATTTTGTTTGTTTGTTTGAGTAAGTTGATTGGCTTTAATTTCTTTCTCATTCATCTTGATCAGCACACAGTTGTCTCCATATAAAGTTCCATTTATAGTATCAACTAAGAAAAAACTTACTTCTATTCTTTCTTTTATTATTTCCATCCTACTTTACTCATTCTGGAATGCTTCATGTTCAGCTCAATCATTGAACATCTGGATTGATTTTCCTGCTCCAAAAACCTTTTAGCTTTTTCTTGTAATTACTTCTTTTAAAATCTTTTTTGCCTCATGGTTTTCATATTCTAATATTAATTAAACTTATTTATTACAAAGTTCTCTTTAGTTCACTCAGTAGCAGTTTATCTTCATATAGTCATTTTATATACCTGAATATCTAGCCTCTCACAATTATGGGGTTAGGAGAAGCCTGGTGCTGATTGAAAGCTCTGAATAAGTCACATGCACCTGCAAAACTTTAGGAGTTCGCACAGGGAAAAGGAAAACTGACTGCTCTTACTTCATGTCCATGACCTTCCCTGAGGAAAAGAGATGAACTTTATTCTGAGTTACTGCTGACCATACTAAAAGCCTCTTATTGACAGACATTGTTCAATGACCTTACAACTCTAAAGTTGTTCTTAATTAAAACAAGAAATCAGAAGGCTCCAGTAAATTTCAGTTTTTCTTTAGGGTATGAGCTATTACCATGCTGTCAATAGCACTGTACTCAAAAATGTATGAGGCCAGTGACATATATTTTCCATTATAAATATGGTCATTCAACAACTTCCCAGCCCAATTTTTGCATTATTTCTCAATCCCACTCTCTCTTCATTCAATTTACAAGTTAGGAACCCTTCTGATTCATTATGAAGGTTTTCTCTACCTTTTAATTAATCCACCCACATATTTAAACATCTCTGGTCAGCAAATACTTCCTCTAACACTCTTTATGTAAGTTGATTATCCTAGCTTCCTTTCATGGAGTGACTGGTAGGTTTGAATCACAAATCTTCTGGTTAGTAGTTAGATGCCTTAGGCACTGCACCACCAGAGCTCAGAGCTCCTTCCTCTCTCATTCTTAAGAATTTTTTTCTTTTTCTTTTGTGATTTGGGTGAAAGTTTACAGAGCAAATTTGCTTTCCGTACAGCAGCTAATATACACTCTGTCTCATGACATTGACTACAATTTACTACAATGCAACAGCTCCCCTCCCACTTCCTCCTCATACTTACCTCTTTGCTGTGTCCTTCCCTGCCATGCACCCCTGCCCCCTGAGCTGTCTCCCTGTGCATACACAGCCCATCTATTCTCCCATGATTGTTCTCTCCAAAGAGTGTATCTACCTAATGTAAATGTTCAGCTCATATGTCTGTCTTTTGTTTGGGTGGAAGCCACAGGAATGGGTTCAGTGCCAGACCTGAAGGGCAGCTCGGGGCCATAGTCTTAGTGGTTCTGTCAGGCTCTATCAGACCAGCAAATCTGGCCCCATTTTTTTTCCCAATGAATTTGAGTTTTGTTCCACATTGTTCTCCCACTCCATCCAGGATCTCTTACATAGATCCCCCTCTGAGTGGTTGACAGTGGTAGCAAGGCACCATCTAGGTCATCTGGTCTCATAATCATATAGGCTGAGGATAACAACATGGTGTACCAATTGCTTGAACTAATTGTTTCCATGAATCTTTGTTTTTCTTCTTTCTTCTTCACTCTGGACAAGGAGAGACCCCTCATTGCATTTAGATGGCTGCTTGCAAGCTTTTAAAATCCCAGTTGCTACTCCCCAAATTATGAGGTGGAACAATGTTTCTATGTAGCATTTTATGCCAATTAAGCTTGATGTCCTCTGTGACTATGGTCCCGAGAACAAACATCCAGCTACTTGTTCCCTCTGGGTAGCTGACTGTGGCCAAGAAGTGACTACAACCTGGTCCCTTGTCTTCAATCTTATTAATTTTGTCTTCCATTGATCCAATTCTACTCTTTTGCCCTTTCAAAGTGTTATGTATTTCTGAAAATTTAGTATTAATTTTCTGGATTTATATCTGTAGATGTTGTATCATTTCTAATTTTTCATTTATTTTGTCATTTTTTTCTTGTATTTTCTTCCAAAAATGTTCTAGGATTTTGTGTATGTTTTCTCTAATTTTGTCATGTTTTCCTTGATCTGTCTCTCAGTCCTCTGAAGATACCTAAATATAATTCTTGTGAATTCGTTATCAGGGAGTTCCAATGCTCCTTCTTTCTCAGGGATGTGTTCTGGGTCTGTATCTTGCTCCCTTATTTCTACCACTTTATATTGCTTCTTTTTATATACTCCGATGGTCTGTTGTCTCCGAGACATTGGGATGTTGTTGTATTTAGATCTCTGCTGACTGTTTGTGAAGAGTAGTTACTGGTTAATCAGGGTCTTCTTGGTGGTCATTTATTGTTGTCCAGTTGGTGGAGAAAGAAGTGGTGGTTCTCACTCAGTAAGTGAAGCTGCAGGAGGTTTGGGTGTAGTTGTGTTGTATGGGCACTGTTGCTGTCTCCCACTCAGTTAGACAAAAACAACAATCAAATAACCAATGAAAAAGTAAAAGCAAGTGGACAAAAAAACATACAATGTAAACACATTGGAACAATAACCAAAAAAAAAAAAAAATGCTGCAATATCTGGAGAGAGGATAATAAGAGAAAAAAGGTAGAGTAGGAGAATAACAGAAAAACATGGGAAAAATGCAAAAAGAAAAACAAGGAATGGGATTAACCGTGAAAAAGAAAACAATGGGAGCCAGGAACAAAGAAGAGAGAAAAAGCTGAATACTAGAACCTGGGAAGGGAGGAATAAAGGATAATAATTAAAATGACAATAATAATAATAATAATATTGATTATTTTAAAATAGACAAAAACCAACAAACTAAAAAAAAAAAAGTCTGCATAGTGGCATAGTGTGGGGCAGTGCACCCAGGCTCCATCTGAACACACAGATTAGGATGGATTCCTGATGGCCCAGAAGGTGAGTGGAAGTGAAGGATGGCCACACTTCCATTCACCAAGAGGGTGTGCAGTATAAGAGTAATAAGGGGAATAACACAACATTCCAATTGTTGGTGCCAGAATGTTCTTGTTCCCAGCCTATTCTTAAGTCCCTGGAATCTAAGAGAATGCTGTTGCTTTAAATATCCAAAAAGGTCAAACTATTTGTGAACATACAAAATGGCTGCACCCTCTGGACAGGCAAAAGTCCACAGCTCAGCCCGCCTTCCTTTTTGCTGCTTTCCCTTTTATTCACCAGCCACCAGTGCAGTCCTCGCTGCAGCCCCTGGCTAGTAGGGCCAATATTTAGGTTAATTCTTAGGTCTTAACACCACTCGTCAATATCCAAACTGTCTGTGCCATCTGAATCGCTGCCAGACCACAGCTCTGTATGTCTCCTTTTTTGTTGTTTTCATGCAAATTCTACTAGTTGGAGTGTGGTACACTTCTATATCCTTTCCTTCAAAGCTCAGGGCTCCAGGATTATTTTTTTGTATCTGTATTAATTGATTACCCTTTTCTTTGTTGAAGTGGGTCTGTGCAGTCTGTCTGCCTATTCCACCGTCTTACTGAAACTCTAAATCTGTTTTGTTTAATGAAAATATTTAGGAATATTTTCTTCAATGTGAAAACTTTGAGCTCATTTAATTCCTATGTTAAGTTCAAATTTTTTTTTTTTTTTAATTTTTCCACAATCTGACCATAGTTTTCATGTGTGTGAGGCTATGAAACACTTTGTGGAATCATCAAAGACAACATTCACCATTGTTTCTTCAAAACTCTCTTTGTTTCACTCAACTAGACCTCTGTGGACCTGATAGCTACAGTTACTTGCATAAGTGACCCATTACCAATTTTAACATACATAATTCTTCTTTGATCCTGATGGCTAGGTGTAAATATTTTTACTCTAATCTGTTATTTGATTGATCTCTTGCTGTCTTCCTATCTACAAATATTGTGGGTGTGTGAGATATATATATATATATATATATATATATATATATATATATATATATCCCTCCAGAACTACTTCTCTGATTTTGTTTTCTATTTTATTCTACCAGCCCTGTGGTTAAAACCCCATTATTTGCAATGTTTACCTTGAAATAGGTTAAGCAAAACTGAAAAGTGCAATTAGAATGATACAGTGGATTCTTTATCTGGCTAATTTATTGATCTTTCTCTTGGCTGCAGTAACATTAACTGGCCATGTAAATAAACTCAATATGTTCTCTACATGGCAGTTTTTTGTATTGCATTGCTGCACTGAAGGAATTTGTGATAAACAAGGCTCCAGGAATTGATGGAATACCCATTGAGATGTTTCGACAAACAGATACAGAACTGGAAGCACTTACATGTATACACCAAGAAATTTGGAAGACAGCTATCTGCTCAACCAACTAGAGAAGATCAATATCTGTGCCTATTCCAGAGAAAGGTTATTCAACAAAATGCAGAAGTTATCAAACTATATTAATAATATCACACAGAAGTACAATCTTGCTGAAAATAATTCAAAAATGTTTGTAGCAATGTACTGACATGGGACTACCATGAATTCAACCCAGATTCAGAAGAGGGCATGGGACAAAGGATATCATTGCTGATGTCAGATGGATCTTGGCTGAAAGCAAAAAAATAACAGAAAGATTTTATCTGTGTTTTATTGACTATGCAAAGACATTCTATTGTGTGTATGATAACAAATTATGGATAATGGTGCTAATAATGGGAATTCCAGAATACTAATTGTGGTCATGAAGAACCTATACATAGACCAAGAGGCTCCTATTGGAACAGAGTAAGAAGATACTTCATGCTTTATAAACCAGGAAGGATATGCATCAGAGTTGTATATTTTCAACATATTATACAGTCTGTATGCTGAGCAAGTAATCCAATAAGATGGATTATATGAAAAAGAATATAGCATCAGGATTGGAGGAAGGCTCATTAACAACCTGCAATATGCAGATGACACCACCTTGCTTGCTGAAAGTGAAGATAACTTGAAGCACTTACTGATGGATTATAATGTAAAGAAAACAAAAATCTTGATAACTGGATCAATAAGCAACATCACAATAAATAGAGAAAATATTGAAATAGTTAGGGATTTAATTTTACTTGGGTCCACAATCAACATCAATGGAAGCATCAGTCAAAAAATAAGAGATCAGATGTCATATTGCATTGGACAAATCTGCTGCAAAAAACCTCTTTATAATGTTAAGTAACAAAGGTGTGCAATTGAAGACTAAGGTGTACCTGATCCATGGCATGGAATTTTCAATCACCTCATATGCATATGAAAGCTGGATAATGAATAAAGAAGACCGAAGAAAAGTTGATGCTTTGAATTATGTTGTTGGTGAAGAATGCTGAAAATACCAGAGTACCAGATTGTTGTTGTTGTTGTTATGTGCCATGGAGTCTGCTCCAACTCATAGCAACCCCTCCTCATGTTTCCAAGGCAGTATCACTATGGAAGTAGATTGCCCAACCTTCCTTCTGCAGAGTGACTGGTGGGTTTGAACCGCCAGCATTCTGGTTAGCAGTCAAATGTCTTAGGCACTATGCTACCAGAGCTCCTAGAGTACCAGATAAATGAACAAATCTTTCCTGGAAGATATGCAGTTAGAGTGCTCATTAGAAGCAAGAATTGCCAGACTTTATCTCATATACTTTGGTCATCTTGTCAGAAGGGACCATTCCCTGAAGAAGGAAATCAGGCTTGGTAAAGTAGAGGGTCAACAGAAAGTGGAAAGACACTCAACAAGATGTATTGACACAGTAGCTGTAACAATGAGTTAGTAAATGCTCTAACCACTGTACCACCAGAGTGCCTATCACAAAACGCCTTGAAAAATGAAAAGGTATTAAAAAACGATGGCTAGTTTCCATCATTTTTTAAGGCCTTTCTATTTTAAAACCACAAAACCAGTACCAATGGCAATTATTAGTGTTTTATTTTTAACAAACACTGTTGAGTATGAGAAAAGATTGAAGTTGTCAGGGATTTCATTGTACTTGGGTTCATAATCAGTATCCATGTAAGCAGCAGTCAAGAAATCAGAAGTCATATTGTACTGGGAAAAACTGCTGCAAAAGACCTCTTTAAAGTGTTGAAGAGCAAAGATGTAACTTTAAAAACTAAGGTACATCTAACCCAACCCATGGTATTTCCAATAGCCTCATGTGCATGTGAAAGCTGGACAATGAATAAGGAAGACCTAAGAAGAGTAGATGCCTTTGAACTGTGATCTTGGTGAAGAATACTGAAAATACCATGTAGTGCCAGAAGGATGAACAAATCTGTCCTGGAATAAGTTCAGCCAAAATACTCCTTGGAAGGAAGAATGGCCAGCCTTTGTCTCACCTACTTTGGTCATATTGTGAGAAGGAACCACTCCCTGGAGAAGGATATCATGCTTGGTAAAGGAGAGGGTCAGAGAAGAAGAGGAAGACCCTCAACAAAGTGTATTGACACAGGGACTGCAATGCTGGGCTCCAGCATAGCGAGGATTGTGAGCCTCACACAGGCCTGGGCATTGTTTCATTCTGTTGTACACAGGGTCACTATGAGTCAGAGTCTACTCAACAGCACCTAACAACAACAACAACAATTATGTATGAATTGCTGCCTAATTTTTCAGTTTGCATCACCTTGATTACCAGGGATGCTGAGCCTATTTTCATTGACTGTTTGAAATTTAGTGTTCACATTATATGAATTATTTGTTCACTAGCCTTTCTGATGAGGTGTCAATCTCCTCATTCAGAGCTCCTGGGGTAGTTTGTTGCATTTTTACAACATAAATCAGTTGCTGAAATATCTGAAGTGGAAGAATCAAATTCTATACCTTCCCCAATTTCTTGATCCTTAAGATATTTTCATTTTGAGCTCAATTCTACCACCATTCATCAGAGATTCAACTTCACAGTTGAAGAGAATTTAGGCCTGAGTAAGAGGAAATGTGCATCCTTACAAAAATAGATCTCCTTCAGCAATAAAATATTCTTAAAGCAGTCTATATCTTTTCCATCTTTTTATATGTATAATAGTATATGTGTGGTGGCCATGAAAATACACTTCTGAGACTGATTGCAGGGAACATAAAACTCTTCACTACTCTGCAGTCCAACATTTGAGCCTAAACCACGTTTTCTGCAAATTGCCCCCCACCCATGACTTAACACAGCTGAGATGCTAAAGCAAGCCTATTGTGAGTTACCAGATTCTCTTGATGAGTGACTTTCACTCAGGACAACTCGACTATATCAATCTTTTCGAGAACTGCACTCAGATACTTCCACCAACTTTTCCTGTTTTCATAACTTGTCTCTTTCAAGTAGGGTGAGACCAACATAATGGTCTGATGACTCTTCCAACCTCATCTGACTCCCTCTCCATTTTTTCTCACAGGCATTTCCCTTAGTAAATATCTTACACATTTCATTTCACCTACTTGTCTTCTTTGGAGGACCTGGACTAACACAGCTGTCTGCTGTGTTATGATGTGGTTCTGCTATTGACCTAATTTTATTGTACAGACACACTTTTATGGGCACAGGAAAATTACTCTTACTTTTATTATTAGCATTTACATTTTAATTTTTC
This sequence comes from Orycteropus afer afer, assembly GCF_000298275.1. Classification (NCBI taxonomy): domain Eukaryota; kingdom Metazoa; phylum Chordata; class Mammalia; order Tubulidentata; family Orycteropodidae; genus Orycteropus; species Orycteropus afer. The sequence continues at coordinate 791,101 of NW_006921827.1, read as the reverse complement.
ATAGTTTCCATCTCCCAGGTGAAATTCTTCATATCTACATGGAGTTTCTCCAGTTCACCCACTAGATCCTTTAATATATTATCAGAATTATTTTAAAATCCTGTCTTAGTTTTCCAACATCTAGGTTGTTTCCAGATTTTATCTAGGTTGCTTTCTCTCTTTGCAATGGGTATTTATTTATTTATTTATTTACTTATTTATTTATAATGTGTGTATCTTGTAATTTTTGACTAAATGGTGGACATCATGTGACATACAATACAAACTATTGCAAATAGTATTTATGTCCAGAAACGGGCATTCTTCTTTCTAGCATTTATTGTGGAGATTTAGTTAATGTAGTAAATAGTAGAGATGATATATATTTTGTTAATGTTAGACCTATCTTCATTGTACCATGTACTTTAAATTCCTCTGTAAGTGGGCTGCTGTTGTTTTGTGCTTCATATAATGCTTCAAGTTCCAGAGGGCCTCTTCTCAATATTTTGCTCCACCCTATGATACAGTTGAATCTGTCTTCTCCAGGAATATCCTGCTGTTACTTCTTACTTGGTGTTTGACTTGTGGTGTGGCATTGGGTTGGTTCTCAGTTCTGGTTGTCCTTCTCTGGGCTTAGACAGACCCTGTACACTTTCACATCAGGGGTAGGGCCTTCCATTGGTTTCTATCCACCCACTCTGAGCAGTCAAACTCTGCCTTGTATCTTTGATAGGTCTTGAGCAGTTAGGAGTTTCTGCCTTTCCACCAGTGGTAGCAAACATCTAGTTTTTGTTAATATAGTATCCTGGGACCAAGAAGTTTTTGCCTTTTCCCCCAGGGTTAGATAACTTTTGTTCCTTTCCTCTCTCAGACACAGGGAACCTTTGTCTGTGTCTGGAGTTTGGAAGATTTCCTGCTACTTTCCAAATGACTTAATATCCCTGTTTTGTATGAAAAAGGATCTGGGAAGTAGATATGTTTTTGTGTTTATATGTCATCACTGGGGACTCTGGCTACTCCTTTACCCCACTCTCAGTCTCTCACAGGAGAGGCCCATGGGAAAAAAAAGATTGCTATTTTGTATGAAAAAGGATCTGGAAAGTTTTTGTGTCTATATGTCACCACTGGGGACTCTGGCTACTCCCCTACCCTGTTCTCAGTCTCTCACAGGAAAGCCCGTGGGAAAAAGGCAAGGAGTGAGTACAGACTCCAACTGGTCTAGGACTTTCAGTGATGGTAAACTCTCAGGATAGCACATACTCAGCCTTTAATAATTTATTAACATTTTAGCTGTTTTCTTAATTCATTTTCATGATTATCCCCTTTTTATACTGTAATTTGGCAAAGGTGCAACAGTTTACATGTCTTAGCTCTGCTCAGAGGACTTGAAACTCTGCATTTCAGGTTGTCTAATTGCCTCACAAGGCATATTAGTTCTCTGTTAGTCTCAAGAAAAGTTATGATTTTAAAATTTATCTAGAATTTCTTTATTTTTAGGGTGGGAACAATATTCTGTAAATTTCTGCATTGCATGCAGAAGGGGTCTGCCCTCCTTATTTTTAAAAGTCAATAATATTTATGCTTCAGGATTCCACATTTGATGGGTATAGCTGAGTAGGAATAAGACATATACTCAAATATAATTTTATATTCTGGGCATGTGAAATCATTTCATTATCAAAAAACTGGTGCCTTGGGTATGGCAGCTATTCTGTAAATGTATTGAATGAAAACTTTGAGCAGTAATGCAACCTTCAGTTCAGTGTTAGTTAAGGCTCCCATAGTAGGTTAAAAATAGAAAGGACAAAATTGCTTCTATTATATTTCATTTGGGATCATTCTTCAACACAATTACCTTGTCCTTTCCACCAGGTGGTTGACCAGATTGATACCCTGACCTCTGACCTACAGCTGGAGGATGAGATGACTGACAGCTCCAAAACCGACACCCTGAATAGTAGCTCCAGCGGCACAACAGCTTCCAGCATAGAGAAGATCAAACTGCAGACCAATGCACCTTTCATTAAACCTCCGGCACACTCATCTGCTATCCTCACAGTTCTGAGAAAGCCAAACCCTCCACCACCTCCTCCACGGTTGACACCTGTGAAATGTGAAAACCCCCAAAGGGTCGTGCCAACTGTCAATCCTTTAAAGACCAATGGCACCCTACTACGAAATGGAGGATTACCAGGAGGTCCCAACAAAATTCCAAATGGGGATATCTGCTGCATACCCAATAGTAACTTGGACAAGGCTCCAGTGCAGCCTCTGATGCATAGACCTGAAAAAGACAGGTGTCCCCAGGCAGGGCCTCGGGAAAGAGTACGGTTTAATGAAAAAGTGCAGTACCATGGCTATTGTCCTGACTGTGATACCCGGTATAACATAAAAAACAGGGAGGTCCACTTACACAGTGAACCTGTCCATCCACCAGGAAAGATTCCTCACCAAGGCCTTCACCTTCCTCCACCACCCCATCTCCCTCCTTTGCCGCTAGAGAATGGGGGCTTGGGAATAAGCCACAGTAACAGCTTCCCCCCTCTCAGACCTGCAACAGTGCCTCCTCCCACTGCACCAAAACCACAGAAGACGATTTTGAGGAAATCAACCACTACAACAGTGTGATGTATGCCATTTAAAAAAAAAAAAAAGAAAAGGAAAAGAAAAAACTTCTTTTTTAATTTCTATATTATAAACATAAAATTATAATTAATGAGCACTTTCTACGCAAGCAATAAAAAGCCCAAATATATTAATCCTGCATTCAGCAAAGTGGCATAAAAATTACCTGGTAAGTATTCAGTACATTGTTTATATTTGAATAGGAATTACTTTAAGTGTTTCATCTTCAAAGCCAGAGAATAATGAAGAAATATGAATACATTATTTTTTTCTATTGACTTATGACAAACTGTGACCTACTGATTTCAAATATATTGATTTACTCTAAGAAGTGTGGTTAGATTAATTTTATTCATGTTTAACTCATCTATGCACTAATGCCATGTCATACTTTTAACTTTTATCTAATGCTTTTTAATAAGAAATTTTAATACTGAAGAACTATTTTATTATTTTTTTCTAAGGATGTTTTTCATTATTAAATGCTGAAGACAATACCAAAAATTATTTTCTATATTATACAATAATGATTATATGTCTAGCTATATGAGCAATACAATATTTTGGTCTGTGGAAATATTATTATGTCAATAAACAACAGAAAATAATGACAAAACCAAATATTCTTCAGAATTTAAATAAAGTAGTGATTCATTTAATTGCATGCTGATGGTCCTCAAAATGGATAAAACTCCAACAGAGTTACAAGAAGAACCCAAGAGTATATGTTAGAATTTCCTAAATTAAATATTGTAACCCATACCATAAATAGAAGTTACGTATTTGCCTATTGTATACTAACATTTTGGTACTTCCAGGACCACCTAACCTTCTCCTACATTGCCCAGTGTTTTAAACCCTTCTCTCACTTATCATTCTTCAAAGAGACATGGTAAACAGCATATTAAGGCCACAGCATATTTTGCCTCTTCCATCATCAAGCACTCTACCTTCTTGGGGAACTCATATGTTTAGGAGAATCAAAGGGGAAAATAAAGTCTTTTCTTGTAACTGGATGCTTTCAGTATTGGTCTTTGCCATGAAACAAAATTGTCGTGGTTCTTTGTTGTTCCATAGAAGAAAGGAAGACTGTTTCCTCATAACATTGAATAAAAGGTTTTCTCTGCAGTCTAATTTATCAACTTAGGTCATTTATTCAACCATGAGGCAAGTAAAGTCCCCAATTAAATGGTTATGACCCATCAGATGGATGTCATGCCCATGAGCTAGAAATGGGGTTTATCTCCTCTTAAGTCTTGATGAGAAGGACACACACTGGAACAAAACTGATTCATTAAATGGAGAGAAGGAGGGATGGTGGTATGGAATCAAAATTGTTTAGTACTCCTCTGAATTAGAATGAGAAATGGAAGAGCAGAGGGAGTCGTCTTGGTGGGAATTTGTATGTTCTTCTCCAGAAGAGTAATCTTTGATCATTTCTTTTTTGCCTTCTTCCAACTATCATGATAATTTAGAATACAATTGTTAAACAATTTCCTATTAAAGTATTATAATACATTTTAGGCAGAGCATGAGATAGAAAATAGGCATTATTTTTTAAAGGAGGATCAAATGAAAAATAGAGAATATCATATCAAACATTTACTAGAGCGCTATATGTGTTGTATAGTAAAAAGAAGCAGAGTAAATCTAATACTTCAGAAATTTACAAAACATAAAATCAATGATCAAGAAAAGCTGTAGTCTAAAATTCACTAACTATATTTTCTGTATGTGTGGTGAATATGGACCAGATAAATACTACTTGAACACAAAAATAATGTGTACTTAACTTTAGGGTACATACATTTAAATTTGGTATGAATAAACATAGTTTCATCATTATAAAAATTTAAATTTTACTGTCTTTCAAAAGCCTGTCAAGTATTAGGCTGTTTAGAGAATATAAACTCTTAGAAAACATTCACTTTCTCATTTTAGCTCATTTTCTTTCTCACCCAGTTACAGTTAATGTGACCTAATAATCACCTAATAATTTTAGGCCTTGATCTGTGTCAATGTCTGGAGAATCTAGCTGAATTTCAAGGTTATACTTTCTAGCAACCATGTTGTTCACAGAGTATTTATTTATTTATTTTTTAAATGTCTGTTTAGATAAGTAAGTACTTTGGCCCACATGCCTAGAAACAATCTCTGAAGTCCAAACCCATGATTGTTTCTCTACAGACAAAGCTATTCTTAGGTCCTTTTTTTCTGTTTGTTTATGATAAATGCCAAAGGTATAACACTATTTTTATTAAACATATTCATAACTTTTAGCCTTTAGAACTTTAGAAAGCTGAGTTGAAACTCAGCTCAAAAATATTTTAGTTATTGACATTACCTTCTTTATTATAGATTATTTATTTATAATCATAAGTAAATGTATTTAGGTTATGGCAGTATTAAGATTCTTTTGAGTTATTTGCTCCTTTTTTTTTTTTTTTTTGGAAATATGGGGAATATATTCCTTTCTTTTTTTTTTTTTTTTTTTTTTTTTTTTGCCCAACTGACATTTTTCTCAACATTTACTTGAAATGCTAAAACATATGACTTTAAATATATGTAAACTTGTGAAACATGGAAGGCAATTAACATAAAGTATTGTAATATTTTCCTAGGAACTTATAATCAAATGTCATAGATGGCAGCACAGTTTTTGTAATCAGTCAACATAGCTTTCAAAATTTAAATTCTGAAGTGCACACTCTGTACATCATCCATTAAATCATAAAAATATGGTCCCTATTAATTAAACTGGGCTAGGAAATGTTTTGTCATGTTTTCTCATTTTTGTGGTGAGAAGTTGTTGTACCTCTACTGATGAAAGGCAAAACAAAAAAGAAATGGAGCAAATTTCTTTGCCACCTCCCAATAGTTATTGCAGTTATAGAAATAAAGAAAACTGTTATTTTAGGTGATGCTTAAGTTAAATAGAAATATATATACACAAAAATACATCTGCCTGCAAAAATAGAAAATTTTCACTCTTCCAGTTTGCTATTATTATATTCACACCTTTAAACCTCCCCTCATTAGTTTAATAATATTCTGGAGGGCAAAATGAATCTACTATTAGTAAAAGTGGATTAATTAACCTAAAAAGTCTCTCATTGGAATTATGCCTGTGTCCTGATTATTTCATGAATAAAAGAATAAAGCACTGTATTATATGACTCTCTTTGGCCAATCTGTGATTGCCTTTAGCATCACCAGAATAGCAGCTACACACAGTTTCTAAAACTATGCAAGATATTTTATCTACAGGTTCTAATAATAGCTCTCTTTGGTTGACTCTATGAAGAAAAGCCTGGGTACTTCTGCATGTAATTGCACTGGGAATCATGTAATTAAGTCATGAACCATTGCCCTGATGAAGTTCTTCCCCCCATGCAATATATGCTGTAATACAACACCAAATCTTGTAATTGTCCTGAAGATTCACTTTCTTTCTCTTAATTTTCTATTGGTAGTACATTTTACTATAAGGTACACTCATATATAGGAAGAGATTTTATTACAATGTACTTTGGTAGAATACTGGTGATTTCTATGTAAGGAAATGATTTATATAGGATAAAGTTCTATAAGAATCCCTGTCTCAAAATTTGGCAAAATGAACAGAATCTGACAATTACTATCACAAAATTCCATGTGTTTTTCTAGGTCAATATGCAACTGTGATACTGTAATTAAGATTTTAGACTAAATATTTTGGAGTTCTAGAATCAGACATAGTGGCTAAGACACTTGCCTGCTAACCAGAAGGCTGGCGGCTCAAACCCACCAGCCACTCCTCGGAAGGAAGGTTGGGCAATCCTACTTCCGTAGTGATACTGCCTCGGAAACCCAAGGAGGGGTAGCTATGAGTCAGGTTTGACTTGATGGCACATAACAACAACAACAACAACAAGAATCAGACAAGTTGTATGATTCTGAAATAATGAAAGATGTGATGCTACCATTATGGTGCACAGCAGTATAGAACATAAAACTGCAGTTAGCTACATTTTAGTGAAGCAGCAATTATGAGAGGTGATGTTTCATTTGAAGTACTTGTATTTGTCATGCTGGTCTTTGAGGATACAGAAGAAGCTAGAAATGGGACATGAAGAAGCTTGGCAAATAATCCTGCCTTTAAAATGTGGTAAATCACCATGGGTTATAAAGCTGCATGAAGGCAAGGGGAAAATAAGCAGGAAATACTGCTTTTAATTTGTGACTTCAGGACAGATCAAAGATAAGTAGACTAATAACACTAACTGCTGTCTGAAACCTTGCCTACATCATTTTTCTCCCCCCTCAGTCTCTTAGGGAATGTTTAAAATAGGTATTACCACCCTTATTTACAAGTGAAGAAACACAGGATCTAAATTTCAGCATTTTGCATGAAGTCACCCCCTTAGTAAGTGTCTGTGTTGACATTGCAGTGCCAGGCTGACTCCCCGTAATTTTTCTCCTCTCAACATCACTATTTAACTGTGTTCTTCATAGCCCTGAACTTTGCAAATCTTTCTTTCATTCTGAGCAGGTATTTTGACACTTTAAAGGGGTTACCTAACATTGTTTTGACATTCCTAATATGTTCGATCTTTGCAAAATATGAAAAGGATTTCAGGCAGTTTAGCTACAGTCTAAAATGAATGAGCATCTGAATATTGCAAACCTCATTTTCTCTTGTACTGTATCAGCCTCCTCATTTTTCAGTCTTTTCTCTAAGTTCAAAAGCTGTCTATTATGTTGGATTTTTCCAGGTTCTGGTTTTCTAATACTGATGCCATTTGACCCTCTATATGTCACTATCAGTGGCATTTAATTTGTGAATTTTGTCTGTTTAACATTGACCTTGAGCACAAAAAATAACAATACCTTCTCTAAAGAACCAGAAATTGGAACTCTGTTAAATAAAAGCATTTCTTTACTTTTATTATTAACTGATATATATGATTTCTCACTATTTGATTATGTAGTTATCAAATTTTCTTAACTATCGAAAGGAATTTTGGTACAGCTAAAATAAAACAATATATGTCTTAGAGCAAGCAGGTTAGGGTTAGATGGTGACAAGACATGGTAACCAAACTTTGCTTTATGCCAAACACTTATCTCTGGTTTTCAGTATTATTTCCATCATAACATCATTTTCTTTTATTCTCCATAATAATCTTACATCTTAGAAGCTAGTATTCATGTTTTTAAAATGAGGGGACTATGGAAATGAAAGGAGCTCTGTTGACCCAGTAGTTAAGGCATTTGGCTGCTAACCACATATTCAGCAGTTCTAACCTACCAGCCACTCGATAGGAGAAAGATGAGGCAGTCTGCTTCCATGAGAATTTATAGTCCTGGAAACTCTGTGGGGTAGTTCTACTCTGTCCTTTCAGGTTGGTATGAGTCAGAATCAACTCAGTAGCAGTAGATATGGCAATGAAACCCTATTGACCAACATCATGAAGCCAGTAGGTGGTGAAGCCAGACTTGTAAAGGAGGCACTCTGCCTCTGCAGACTATGTTCTTCACCCCCATTCATGACTGCCTAGAAGCACAGCCCCTGGGTTGTGCACAGGAATCTTCAGAGCTGAATATTGTCACTTCGCTGGAACTTTGCTAAAGAACTTGATGGAGGATACAAAATAAAATAAAAATACCTGTGTTTCTGTATTAGTTAAGATAGACTAGACTGTTATGTGATAGTAAACAACTTCTTTATTCAGAAACATCTAAGATGGTCATTCAAAGTCTAATCTGGGTCCAGGAGATTCTCCAGGGAAGTAGTACCTTGCACAATCATTAAGTAATATAGGCTATTTTGACTGTGTAACTCTACCATTTGGTCAAGAAAACTCTTCCAAGACAATAATAGAAAAAGGAGCAACTGGAGGATTCTGCAGATGCTTGTACTATTTTAGTTCTTGAATACTTCAGTGGCCACAAGTAGTCATGCAACATTTCCTATAGTCCTCACATTCCTAGAATGGGTGAGCCAAGTTATTGATACCATCTTTTCCAAACATTTTTGATGTGGGTATAATATTGACGTGTTATAGACTTTAATAGATTTATTTTTATTTCATTACTACTGATGTTCTCTTAACCACCTTCAAATAGAATGCCATCTTATTTTAAACACAGTGGAGCAAAAGGAAGTATTTCTAATAACAAGCATGCTAAAAGGATAAGAGGAGGAATTGACAGATGAGGGATGAACTGTGTTTTTAACTATCATGTTTGGATTCTTCTGAGGATACTCACTAACCCACATTTGTTAGTTAAACATTTTGTTGTTATTAGATGCCATCAAGTCGGTTCTGACTGATCTAAAACCATTTTGAATTTTTATAATGTTTAATGTCATGTTCCTGAATAAATAAATTTTCAGTAAATTATTTAACTATATTAATAATTATCCCTCTAAAGATGTTGTTGTTGTTAGGTGCCGTTGAGTCATTTCTGACTCATAGTGAACCCATGCACAGCAGAATGAAACACCGCCCAATCCTGCACCAGCTTCATGATCCCTGCTATACTTGAGCCCATTGTCGCAGCCACTGTGTCATTCTAACTTGTTGAAGGCCTTCCCCTCTTTCATAGACATTCCACCTTACCAAGCATGATATCCTTCTCCAGGGAATGGTCCCTTCTGACAACATGACCAAAGTAGGTAATACAAAGTCTGGCCATTTTCACTTCCAAGGAGCATTTCGGGTACACTTCCTCCAGGACAGATCTGTTAGTTCTTTAAGCCGTCCATGGTACTTTCAGCATTCTTCGCCAGAAGCACAACTCAAAAGCATCAACTCTTCTTCTGTCTTCCTTATTCATTATCCAGCTCTCACATGCATACGAGGCAATTGGAATTATCATGGCTTGTGTCAGGAGACATCCTTGCTCCTCAGCACTTGAAACAGTTCCCTCGCGATTGACCTTCCCAGTGCTACACATCATCTAATGTCCTGACTGCTGCTTCCATTGGCATTGATTGTAGAACCAGGCAACATGAATTTGTTGACAACCTCCATCTTTTCTCCATTTATCATGATACTTCTTAATGGTCCAGTTGTGAGGATTTTTGCTTTTTTTATATTGAGACGTAATCCATACTGCAGACCGTATTCTTCAATCTTCACAGTAAGTGCTTCAAGTCATCTTCACTTTAAGCAAACAAAATTGTGTCCTCAGTATATCTCAGGTTGTTAAGGATTCTTCCTCTGATCCTGATGCCACGTTTTTCTTCATATTGCCCAGCTTCTTGGGTTATTTGCTCAGCATGTAGATTGAATAAGTATGGGGAAAGGATACAATGCTGATGCACTCCCTTCTTGATTTTAAACCATGTAATGTTCCTTTTGAAATACAGCCTCCTGATCAATGTACAGGTTCCTCGTGAGTACAATCAAGTGTTTGGCAATTCCCATTCTTCTCAATGTTACCCATAATTTGTCATGATCCACACAATCAAATGCCTTTGCATAGTCAATAAAACACAAGTAAACATCTTTCTGGTATTGTTTGCCTTGAACCAAGATCCATCTGACAGCCGCTATGATATCCCTTGTTCTATGTCCTCTTCCTAATTCAGCTTGCACCTCTGGAAGTTCTCTGTCAATATACTGCTGCAACCGTTTTTGAATGATTTTCAATAAGATCTTACTTGTGGGTGATATTAATGATATTGTTCAATAATTTCTCACTCTGTGATATCACCTCTCTTTAGAATGGGTACAAATATGGATCTCTTCCAGACAGTTGGCCAGGTAGCTGTCTTCCATATCTCTTGGTATACCTGAGTAAGTACCTCCAGTGGGGCATCCATTTGTTGAAATATCTCAGTGGGTATTTCATCAGTTCAAGAAGCCTTGTTCTTCTCATATTCCTTCAGTGCAGCTTCCACTTTCTCCTTCAATACCATTGGTTCTAGATTATATGCCACCTCCTGAAATGGATGAAGATCGACCAATTCTTTTTGGTAAAGTGCCCTCGTGTATTCCTTCCATCTTCTTTTGATGTTTCCTGCATCATTCCATATTTTGCCCATAGAATCTTTCAATAATATAGCAACTTGAGGCTTAATTTTTTTCCCCAATTCTTTCAGCTTCAGAAATGTTGAGCATGTTTTTCCCTATTGGTTTTCTAACTCCAATTATTTGCACACTTCTTTATAGTAATTGGCTTTGTCTTCTCAAGCTGCTCTTTGAAATCTTCAGTTCAGCTCTTTTAGTTTGTCATTTATTTTGATTTAGCTACTCTCCACTCAAGGGTAAGTTTCAGAGTCTCTTCTTTCATCCATTTTGGTCTTCTCTTCTTTTCTCATCTTTTTTGGTGACCTCTTGTTTCTTTCATGGATGATGTTCTTCATATCATCTCACAATTCTTCTGGTTTTCAGTCATTGGTGTTCAATGCAACAAATCAAATCTATTCTTTAGATGGTCTCTAAATTTCAGAGGAATATATTTAAGATCATATTTTGGCTCTCTTGGACTTGTTTTAATTGTCTTTAACTTCAGGTTGAATTTGCATGTGAGCAGTTGATGGTCTGTTCCACAATCAGCTCCTGGTCTGGTTTTGGCTGAAGATATAGAGCTTTTCCATAGCCTTTTGCCACAGATGTAGTCAATCTGATTCCTGTGTTTTCCATCTGGTGAAGTCCACGTGAACAGGCGCCATTTGTGATTTTGAAACAAAGCATTTGCAATGAATAAGTCATTGGTCTTGCAAAATTCTACCATGCGAGTTCCAGCATTATTTCTGTCACCAAGGCCAAATTTTCCATCTACCAGTGATTCTTCTTTGTTTCCAACTTTTGCATTCCATTCACCAGTGATAATTAACACATCCTGTTTGCATGTTTGGTCAATTTCAGAGTGCAGAAGTTGATAAAAATCTTCAATTTCCTCATCTTTGGCTTTGGTGGTTGGTGCATAAATTTGAATAATAGTCTATTAACAGATCTTCCTTGTAGACATATGGATATTATCCTATCACTGACAGCATTGTACTTCAGGACAGAACTTGAAACATCCTTTGTGATGATGAATGACACACCATTCCTCTTCAAACTGTCATTCCCAGAAGAGTAGATCATATGGTTGTCTGATTCAAAATGGCCAAAACCAGTCCATTTCAGCTCACTAATGCCTAGGATATCAATCTTTATGTGTTCCATTTCCTTTTTGACAACTTCCAATTTTCCTAGATTCATACTTTATACATTCCATGTTCTGATGATTAATGGATGCTTGAAGCTGCTTCTCCTCAATTTGAGTGGTGCCATGTCAGCAAATGAAGGTCGTGGAAGCTTTACCTTATACATATGAGTAAATCTGGTTTTACTCTGATGATGCAACTCTTTCCCAGTCCTATTTTGAGATCCTTCAACTTAAGTGACTCATCCTCCTCCTCTGTATTGGACAATGTTTCTGGACTATTCATAAAATTTTGCAGTAACATATCAGACAGTGTTTCTTTGCTATTCATAAGGTTTTTCCCTGGCCAATTCTTTGAGAATTTGATGGCCTTTTCCTTCTTCCTAGTCTGTCTCAGTCTGTAAGCTGGGCTGATACCTGTCTACCATGTGCACCCCACTGGGTTTGAAACACCAGTGGTACAGCCTCAAGACTCACAGCAACATGTCACCATAGTAGGACAAACCAACAGACAAGTTTGTCTCCCTTAGTTGTTGGAAACCTCTCCAACCACCTTTACCTGGATCCCTGTGGCTGCCTCCTTGCTCATCCCTGTAAAGATAGATAAAGGTAATTTGAAGGGACATATGTACTCAGAATAGTACAAGAAACTTGAATCCTCCTACAAAAGCTTAAGTCTTGAATAATATAAATTAAGTCTTGAACAATGTAAATGATTTTATATGTATAAATAATAGAATATTAATCTAGAAGGCACTGTATTAGGATAAAATATAAATTTAAAACCAGAAGGACTGGTTTTGAGTCTCAGTTTTCCAACATTTAGTGTGTCTGTCATCAAATCATTTAACCAGGTCTGAGACTTGTTTAAAGCAGTGCCTCTCTTTCCTGTGTAATGGGGGTTTAAATCATACTCTTCCCATTGTGTATTCTGGGTTCACTCAATCCTCTTGTGCAATACAAAGGACAAGAAGAGTAGTATTAACAGTGTTGTCATAGTTGATAGGTGCCATCAAGTCGATTCTGATTGATAGCGATCTCTGTACAATAGAATGAAACACTGCCCAAATCCTGTAATATCCTCACAATCATTGTTTGTTTTAACCCATTATTGCAGATACTGTGTCAATCCATCTTGTTGAGGGTCTTCCTTTTTTTAACTGACTCTTCCTTTACTACATTTGACTGCTAATGAGAAGGCTGGTGGTTCAAACCTACCAGCAAGTCCTCCGAAGGAAGATTGGGCAATCTACTTCCATAGAAATACTGCCTTGGAAACCTAAGGAGGGGTCTCTGTGAGTTGGATCCAACTGGATGACAGTGAGTGTGCTTTTTGTTTGTTTGTTTGTTTGTTTTTTGTTTTACTTTACCAAGCATGATGTCTTTCTCCAGGGACTGGTTCCTTCTGATAACATGTCCAAACTATATGAGACAAAGTCTCAACATCCTCACCTCTAAGGTGCATTCTTACTGTATTTCTTCCAAGACAGATTTGTTTGTTCTTCTGTAAGTCAATAGTCTTTTAACTATTCTTTGCCAACACCATAATTCAAAAGCATTAATTCTTCTTTGATCTTCCTTATTCATTTTCCAGCTTTCTCATGCACATAACTCAATTGAATGTATCATGATGTGGGTCAGGTGCACCTTAGTTCTAATAGGGATATCTTTGCTCATTAACACTTTGAAAAGATCTTTTGAAGAAAGATCTCCTTACATAATTCAATTTCTTTGCTGCTGCTTCCATGGCATTGATTGTGTTCATAGTAGACTGCTTCAGTTGCACAAATCCAAAAACCAGCTTCGATGGCATCAGGACAACATGCTTCAGCTCTTTCCTAGCCAGCAATGCTGAAAGGTAAAATGTGTGAGGCAACATGGATATGCAGTTTTAGAATTCTACAAGTCTGTGGTCTTCAGAAGTACTGGATAGACAGATTAAGCAAATAATTCTGTCTTATTCTTTGCATATGTCAGAAACACCTCCCCAATTCTTTATAGCTCCTCTACACTAGAGCAAACGAGATCATGTACGGTATCACAGCTAAATACTGTGTTCACTATTATTTGTTTTTAATTTCATTACATTATTTATATTTCATTAAAGCTCTCCTACTGAGATGGCACAGTGTGGATTATGCATAACTTCCAGCTCAGATTTACCCTCTACTTCATTTATTTGCTTGAGCTCCACTTTTCCTTGGCTTATGTCTTTTTTGTGGTCACAAAATAGAAATGATAATGTTTCCTTTGCTCTATTTTGTCTATTCCAACATAAGATCTTGGACCTGTGTACATTTAACTATCCCCACTCCCAACAGCTCATTTTACCACTGACCCCCACCACTCAGTTCCCTAACTCTTTTCTCTGCCTACTGCTGAAAGTTACTCTCTTCCCAGACCATTGATGTGAGGCCCAAATAAGTTAATAAATGTGAAAGTACCTTATTAATTGTAAAACATCAAACACATGCAAATCACTGTTATTAATTAGGGTAATTCTGGACAAATTTTTGACATTCCTTGTTAATCTAGTGGATTGTTCATATATGCCTAGATTGTCCCAAATGATACTTTATTCATATCATGTAGGAAATAATTATGTTACTTAGATGCTTTTGTAGTTATTATAAACCTAATGAATTTTTTAGAATCTTGCCAGTTCATATGTAAAAATTTCATTTTTGATTTATTGAATTTTGTTGATTAACATGTCAGGAAATGAACATGAAAAAAATCTTAGGTGACTACAACAGAAAGGACAATTTATTAAACTGTTTTGACAGTGTAGCTTATGTTTAATTATTTATGATAGTACTTAATAGCACAAGAGTAAATGCATTTAGAAGATAATTTGTCAAACTAATTAATGTAATACCACTAGGCCTTTATACATCTACTAAAAATGTTTTTTTTTTTTTTTCAAGCAAGGTATCCAGTTTTTGTTTAAAAGAAAATGTTTAAAAGCAAAGATTTTTTTTAAAAGAAAATGTGGATTCAAGTGGTTTAATATACATACATATATACATAAATATATATGCATATATGTGGGTGTGTGTGTTAAAGCATTAACTATTGCTTGGCTTTAATTAAACTTTTTTGTCATATCAAAAGCAAACAAACATAATACCAATTGCTCTCCGGTTGATTCTGATGTGTGGCAACCCCATGGGTTCAGAGTAGAACTTCAGTCTGTAAGGTTTATATGGCTGTTACCTTTCAGAAATAAATAACCATGTCTTTCTTCCAAGATGCCTCTTAGTGGATTCAAACCACCAACCTCTTAGTTAGAAGCCAAATACTTAACTGCTTGTGCCATCAAGACTCCATGTTTCTGTTATATCTCAATACATATTTCAGTGAAGTATCTTTCACAAGATCCCAGCAACTAAATTTCTATGACCGCAATGTTGCTAATAATAGTACAAGAATTATCATCTGTAACTATTATTTTCTACCAATTAAAATGACTCTTTAGGACAAAAGCAGAATATATGGATTTATTTTACCTTTTTTTAAAATATTTGTATGAAAGTGATTGATGTATTTTCCTTGGTATTTGAAATGCAGTAATGCAGTTCCACTCGTATGTCAATTTGTTATACTGTGGTGGCTTGTGTGTTGCTGTGAGGTTTGAGGTTATGTCACTAGTATTTTAAATACCAGCAGGGTAACCCATGGTAGACAACTTTCAGTGGAGCTTCCAGAATAAGACTGAGGAGAAAGACAAGATCTTACACTTCTGAAAAAATTGTCCCTAAAAACCTTATGAATGGCAGTGAAACACTGATAAGACTGGAAAGCTTTATGAAATAAAAGAGCTGAACAGAAGATTTCAAAGGGCAGCTCGAAAAGACAAAGTAAAATATTATAATGACATGTGCAAAGACCTGGAGTTAGAAAACAAAAAGGGAATAAGGCACTTGGTATTTACAAAGATGAAAGAACTGAAGAAAACATTCAAGTCTAGAGTTGTAATACTGAAGAAATTTATCAGCAAAATATTGAACAATGCAGTAAGAATCAAAAGAAGATGGAAGGAATACACGGAATCACTGTGCAAAAAGAATTGGTCAGTCTTCAACAAATTCAGAGGTAGCATATGATCAAGAACCTATGATTTTGAAAGAAAGAGACCAAGCTACACTGAAGGCATTAGTGAATGTACAAGGCTCCAGGAACAGCTGGAATACATTGAGATGTTTCAACAATTGATGCAGTGCTAGAGGCCCTTACTTGTTTATGCCAAGAAATATGGAAGACAGCCACCTGGTCAATCAAATGGAAGAGACTGATACTTGTGCCCATTGCAAGAAAGGTGGTCCAAAAGAATGTAGAAATTATCAAATAATATCATTAATATTGGAATGTAAAGGTGGAAACAAAGAATTACCAGTAGTTGAAAAATTTGGCTTTGGTGACAAAAATAATGCTGGAGACCACATGATAGAATTTTGTAAGACCAATGACTTACTACTGATTGCAAATACGATTCTTCAACAACACAAATGGCAGCTATAAATGTGAACATCACCAGATGGAGTACACAGAAATCACATGGACTACATCTGTGGCAAGAAGCCATGGAAAAGCTCAATATCTCCAGCTAAAATAAGGCCAAGAGCTGATTGTGGAACAGACCATCAACTGTTCATATGCAAATTCAACTTGAACTTGAAGACAATTAAAACAAGTCCATGAGAGCCAAAGTATGACCTTGAATATATCCCTCCTGAATTTAGAGACCATCTAAAGAATAGATTTCATGCATGGAACACAAGTAACCCAAAACTGTAAGAATTATGGGATGACATCAGGAAAATAATCAATGAAGAAAGCAAGAGGTCATTAAAAAGATGGGAAAGGAAGAGAAGACCAAAATAGATGTCAGAAGAGACTCTGAAAATTGCACTTGGGCAGAGAGAAGCTAAAGCAAATGGAAGGAATGACAAGATAAAAGAGCTGAACAGAAGATTTCAAAGAGCAGATGGATCAGACAAAGCTAATTACTATAATAAAGTGTTTGAAGTCCTCAAGTTAGAAAACCAAAGGGGAAGAACATGTTTGTTCTCAAGGTGAAAAGAACTGAGGAAAAAAAAATAAGCCTCGAGCTGCAATATTCAAAGATTCTGTGGGCAAAATGTTGAATGATGCAAGAAGCATCAAAAGAAGATAGAAGGAATACACAGTAATTGCTCCTAAAAGACCTGATCTATCTTCATCTATTTCAGGAGGTGGCATATGTCCAAGAACCAATGGTATTGAAGGAAGAAGTTGAAGCTGCACTGAAGGAATTGGCAAAGAACAAGGCACCAAGAATTGATGGAATACCCATTGAGATGTTTCAACAAACAGATGCATTGCTAGAGGCACTTACTAGGTTATGCCAAGATATTTGGAAGACAGCTACCTGGCCAACTGACTGGAGGAGATCCATATTTGTACCCATTCCAAGGGAAGGTGATCCCACAGAATGTGGAAATTATCAAACAATATCATTAATATCGCACCCAAGTAAAATCATTCTGAAGGTAATTCAAAAGTGATTGCAACAATATATTGACAGAGAACTTCCAGAAACGCAAACTGGATTCAGAAGAGGATGAGGGATATCATTGCTGATGTCAGATGGATCTTGGCTGTAAGCAAAGAATACCAGAAAGATGTTTACTTATGTTTTATTGACCATGCAAAAGCATTTGATTGTGTGGATCATAACAAATTATGGATGACATTGAGAAGAATGGGAGTTCCAGAACACTTAATTGGACTCCTGAGGAACCTGTACATAGACTAGGAGGCTGTCATTCAAACAGAGCAAGGGAACACTGCATGGTTTAAAATCAAGGAGGGAGTATGTCAGGGTTGTATCCTTTCACTTATTCAATCTGTATGCTGAGCAAGTAATCTGCGAAGCAGGACTATATGAAGAAGTACAAGGCATCAGGATTGGAGGAAGAATTATTAACAACCTGTGATATGCTGACAACACAACTCTGCTTGCTGAAAGTGAGGATGATTTGAAGCACTTACTGAGGAAGATTGGAGTGTGCAGTATGGATTACACCTCAATATGAAGCCAATAAATGTGCTCACAACTGGAGCAATACGCAGCATCATGATAAATGGAGAATAGATTGAAGTTGTCAAAGATTCACATTGCTTGTTGCTACAATCAATGTCAATTGAAGAAGCAGTCAAGACATCAAACAACATATAGCACTGGGCAATTTGGGTGCAAAGGACCTCTTTCAAGTGCTGAAGAGCAAAGATGTCTCCTTGAGGACTTAGGTGCACCTGACATAAGCCATGATATTTTTGATCACCTCATATACATAGGAGAACTGGACAATGAATAAGGAAGACTTAAAAAAGTTTATGCTTTTGAGTTGTGGTGCTGGCAAAGAATGGTTAAAGTACAATAGAATGCTAAAAGATCTAACAAATCTATCCTGTAGGAAATGCAGCCAGAATGTTCCTTGGAAGTGAGAATGGCCAGACTTCATCTCACCTACTTTGGTAATGTTATAAGGAGGGACCATTCTGTTGAGAAGAATGTCATGCTTGGTAAGGTGGAGGGTTGATGAAAGAGTTCTCGAGAAGGCCCTCAATGAGATGGATTGACACAGTGGTTGCAATGATAGGCTCAAGTATAGCAGAGATTATGGAGCTGGTGTGGGACTGAGCAGTGTTTCATTCTGCTGTGCCTAACATCACTCTGAGTTGGAGATGGCTCGATGATACCTAACAACAACAACATCATTAATATCACACACAAGTAAAATTTTGATGAAAATAATTCAGAAATGGTGGCAATAGTATATTGACAGGGAACTTCCAGAAATTCAACCTGGATTCAGAAGGGGATGTGGAATGGGGGATATCATGGCTGATGTCAGATGGAACTTGGCTGAAAGGAAAGAATACCAGAAAGATGTTTACTTATCTTTTATTGACTATGCAAAGGCATTCAACTGTGTGGATCATAATAAATTATACATAGCATTGCAAAGAATGGGAATTCCAGAACGCTTATTTGTGCTCATTAGGAACTTTTACATAGACCAAGAGCCTGTCATTACAACTGAACAAGAGTATAATGAATGGTTTAAAATCAGGAAGGATATGCATCAAGGTTGTACCCTTTCACCATACTTATTCAATCTCTTTACTGAGTAAATAATCCAAGAAGCTGGACTACATGAAAAATGTGGCATCAGGATTGGAGGAAGACTCATTAAAAACCTGCAATATGTAGATGACACCACCTTTCTTCCTGAAAGTGAAGATGACTTGAAGCATTTACGATGAAGATCAAAAAGTATAGTTTTCAATATGGATTATGCTTTTGAGTTGTGGTGCTGGCAAAAGAATGGTTTACCTCCTGATAAAGAAAACAAAAATCCTCACAACTGGACCAATAAGCAACATCATGATAAATGGAGAAAAGATTGATGTTGTTAGGTATTTTATTTTACTTAGATCCATAGTCAACACCCATGGGAGCACCAATCAAGAGATCAGACATTGTATTGCACTGGGCATATCTGCTGCAAAAGATCTCTTTAAAATGATAAGGAACAAAGATGTCACTTTGAAGACTCAGGTATGCCTAACCCCAAGCCATGGTATTTTAATCGCCACATGGGAGCTCTGGTGGTTTAGTGCCTAAGGCATTTGACTGCTAACCAGAGGCTGGCAGGTCAAACACACCAGCCACTCCTCAGAAGGAAGGCTGGGCAATCTACTTCCATAGAGATACAGCCTCAGAAACCCAAGGAGGGGTTGCTATCAGTCAGATTCCACTTGAAGGCAGTGAGTTTGGTTTTGGTTTTGTTCATATGTTCATTTTTGCATATGAAAGCTGGACAATGAATAAGAAAATTCAAATAAATTTGATACCTTTGAATTGTGATGTTGGCAAAAATATTGACAATACCATGGACTGCTGGAACAAACAAATCTTTCCTGGAGGAAGTGTTGCCATAATGCGCCCTGGAAGCAAGAATGGTCAGACTTCGTCTCACCTATTTAATGTTGTCAGAAAGGACCAATAATCCCTGCTTGGTAAAGTAGAGAGTCAGCTTATAAGGAAAAGGCTCTCAATGAAATGGATTGGCACAGGGACCACAGTGATGGACTCAAGTGTACCAAGGACTATGAGGATGGTGCAAGGCCAGGTAATTTTCAGTTCTGTTGTACATAGAGGGTTGCTGTGAGTCAGAGCTGACTCAACAGCACCTAACAGCAACAGCCATAATGAAGTCCCATTTTTTAATGTTTCTTTTTCTAAGGGGACTCATCATTTATACAGGGAAGTAATCTTCCAAAGCACTCGTCCTTATGACTTCTCAATAAATTTCCTGAGCACCCAAACTCCAAATTATAGCCATTACATTATTTTTAACTTTTCTATCTACCTTGATTCTTTTATCCAAGTAACTTTAGTTTTTTGCCAAGTGTTCTTTTGTAATGTTATTCCCAGTGACACACTCCTTAGAGAGTCTTTTATGTGTTCAGTTTTGATGTTTGGATTTTCCACCTGTCTGGTCATTTGACCTCTTGCTTGAGCTTTCAATACATTCTGCAGGTTTCCAATAAAGAGGTTTTTCTTTCATTTCATCTCCATCTAGAAATTTCAATGGCTCAGGGTCATCAGGTAGTTAAAATTATCAACTCTTGGCTTGGAAGTTCTAATGAGACTGAGCAATCTACTTCCATTGAGATACTACCTTGGAAACTCAAGGAGGGGTCGCTATGTGTTTGAACTGACTTGATGACAGTGAGTCTGGTTTTTGGAAGCCTACTTTTACTACCTCTCAATCTAGTGAGCTCAAGCCTGTTCCAGTCAATTGTGTAATTACTGACCCCTAATAGGCCTTGCTCATTTCCTATTGCTTAACTTTTTCATGGGCTTTTGTCCCTAGTCTGAAATAATTTCTGTTGTGGTTTGTAAGTTCTACTCTGTAAATACCTGTCATTTACCAGAATCCTTTCTTAACTTAAAAAACAATTGTAAGGTGGATACAACACAGGGAAAAATTTCATAAACAACTGAATCGAGAAAAAAAAATACAGTAGTTAAATAAATATAAATTTTAAATGTACAATTTCTGCCCTTAAATTAACAGTATAACTTAAAGATAGTTACTAATCATGTCTACTTTCATTGACAAGAAACTACAGGGTATTAAAGTGGAAGGAAATTTCCAGTACCAGTTGCCAAATCAAGGAGACCCGATGTGCGTCAGAGTAAAACTTCTCTCCATAGTGTTTTCAATTACTGGTTTCTCAGAAGTGTAGGAGTAGGGCTTTCTTCCAAGGTACGTCTGGGTAGACACAGACTTCCAACCTTTTGGTCAGCAGCCTAAGAAATTAACTGTTTGTACCACTCAGGTGATCAGGAAGGAATCCACAATGATTAAATTTAACCCTTTCATGTAACAGGTTAGAAAATTAACCACCTCATAAGCCAAATAAACGTATTAATTTGTGTGACAAAGTGTAAGTCTCCTCACTTGATATAAAATGTATTCCTGTTGACTTGAAATAAGCAGTATAAGACAGATTGTCACATCTTGGTGTGTTAGAGTCTTGGCACAGAGAAGAAATGAAAAAGGAAACCGGAGATAATGTGAAGTACGGTAGCATGCTGAAAGTGCTCAGCAAAAAGAGAAGAGTAAAATGAAAAATATAAAAAATTACAATAAATAGGCAATTTAAATCATGTACTTAAAAATTGACCTGAACACTTTAGAGCAAAATGAATTTTAAACCCTTAATTTAATATATTACATTACATTACAAAGAACATTCTCTTTGACTAATTTAAGGCAGTAGGTGAGCCACTTTTTTCCTCTCAGGGATGTAAATAGCTAATAAGAGGTGTTTCTGAGACAGGTCTGCCATGGAAGTGTTCCCATGTGGAGGAGCCTTTTAGATAGGTTTAGAATTAGTCATTTGATTGCCTGCATTTAAGATCCATCACAACCTTAGCTCTATCCAAATCACCACAGTGATGTAAATGAAGACAAGAAGGAGTATTCCCAGTCGACAAGGACCCAACTTCAGACTCAAGAGACAAAACTAAAAAAAAAAAAAAAAAGCATTTCCAAGGTTGTAAATCTTTATGGGAACAGAGTGACTCATCTTTCTCCCATGGACCATCTGGTGGGTTTGAGCCTCCAACCTTTTGGTTAGCAGCCAAATGCTTTAACCACTGTGACACCAGAACTCCCTGAGATAAAAATACATGAGGTAAATATAATTTCCAACTAGAAACTGTACAGATTGCCATCTCCTCACACCATCTTAAGCCACTCTCCACTTACTGAAATGAGCACACAAAAACGCATTAGCTTTCTCCCCATTCAGATATTTCTAATATTTTTTCCCCATGGTTATGTTCAGCATTTACATTAAATTTCCAAACTTAATGCATTGAAATCTCATGTTGTTTTATTTCCTGTAGAGTGGCTATCATGGGCACTGAATATGGGACTTTATTTCTATTGTGTTTGATAAAATCACTTTGATAAATATATAGGACCCATATCAATATATAACTGTTAACTGAATTAACAGATAAACAGGGGTAAAGTGCTTTATTCAGTACTGTTTGCTCTTTTTGTTGCATTTTCTATTGCTGTTATTTAATGTATTGTTCCCTGCAATGTTTGGGAAGATTTGAGTGAAATTTGAAAAAGCTATTTTTATGTCTTTGGTTCAGTGTGTGTCAATTTCCTTACTGATAGTTAAAAAGTGTGACATTTACTTAGCTTACAGTTGAAAAAGGTTAGTACTCATAAATTTCCTAATCCATGAAGAAAGGGGACCTACTCTGGATTTTGTGTAACATATAGGCCAATATAAATAGCTGCCAATTACATTATATAAGCACTTAAAGAAAGGGGAGTGGAACTGGATTCAGTGGTATATTATACCTTCAAGGTATTTTAGGAGTTGTTCTATAATGAGTTATATACTTAATTATATGGCTAGGTTTATACAGGATTGGATTATTTTCTTTCTTTAAATTTTTTTTTTCTTTTGCCTGTCAAAATTGAAACACTGGATCTAATATAAAACACTATTCTGTTAAAAGACCACAGGCTTTTATACTTTTTTCCGAACTCCCTAGGCAACTGCTTCTTAAAGAAAGGGGTGGAAGAATGAATGCCCTTGACCTTGGTAAAGAAGGATAAGCGACATTTCCAGGTTCTGAGCAGATAGCACTGTGGAAAGCTGAATTCATCTCCTATTTTGGAATTTGGGAATGAGCAGTGATAGAGGGCAAGTATCCAAAACTGACTCCATCAGATTTTTGGTCCTCTCTTTTCCCTCATTTTCTGGCCTAGAGATGTGTTGGAAACCTGAGAGAGAGCAGACTTCCTATAAATGTTTGGTGCTAATTGTACCAAAAGAACATGGCTTTATTTTCCAGATGGAGAGAGGAGCAAATCTGAAAATATGCACTCTAAAAATTCTTAATCATTTTATGGTGTGGAAACTAGAGACCTCCAGTGCTCAGGTATTTTTTCAGATTTCATGAGCCTTATTTCTTTGCATTCCTAAATCTACCAATGTAGATCTCAATTAGAATCACTTGGAAAGTTTAAACCCTAGGCTCCACAGTGGACTGATTAAATCAGAATCCATTTGTGTTAGGCCCAGATATCTGTTTGTTTTAAAATTACCCAGTTGATTCTAGTATAGAGGAAAGATTGAAAACTTCTAAATAATAGTATATAGGGAGATGTATATCTGAGATAAATTAATTCATCCTAGTTTCTATAGCTGACTCGATGGCAAACAACAACGACAACAACAGTTTCTATAGCATAAAATTAGTACTTATAGAGTAGGTTTATGTCTGTCTTTTACTAAATGTCCAGGAGGCAAGAATGTACTTAGAGATCTATATTTTAAAGTTTACATGGAGCATTACAATTTTATTTTACTGAAAGGAGCATTAAAAAGTCCTTAATTCTTGAGCTAGAGTTCTATATAAGGTAAATGAGAAGTGGGGAATATATGACTTCCACGTATTACCTTACCCCACTCTAAGACTTTGTGATTTGTTGACTCAGTATCTATTCTAAAAAGTAAAACTGGATATTAAATCATGACAAGGACTAAAAGTTGAGTCGTTTGCATTATAAAAATATTTCTTAGGTATTAGTAATATGCCTGTTGTTGTTATGTGCCGTCAAGTGGACCCCAACTCATAGCGACCCCTCCTTGGGTTTCCAAGGCAGTATCACTACAGAAGTAGGATTGCCCAGTAATAAGCCTAGATATCAATAATTCTAAAATTGGTTTAGAAATATAGAAGAAAAATAATTCATAAATTATTATCAGATATGCTCATGGAGCATTTATACCAAAGTATCAAATATTGTATACTGATATTGTCAAAAATCTTATTTTCTTCATGGTCTCTCTCCAATTCTATTTGCTATGCATGTTGATTAATTATTATAAACTTGTATATACCTTGAAAATTTCCACATGTGCTTTAACCTCGTAAGGAAGGTTGGGCAATCTACTTCCGTAGTGATTGCACCTTGGAAACCGAAGGAGGAGTCTCTATGAGTCAGGGCCGACTCGACGGCACTTAGCAACAACAACAACAATTGATTATTTTTGTTCTTTATAATTGGTTTCTATTTTCACATTAGGAGC